>NC_136903.1:59703063-60182650 GCF_949606895.1 Notothenia rossii | reverse complement strand
TGTCCTCTCAGCTGATCTGTCCTCTGAGCGTTTTGCCTGGCTCTGGTCATCCCTCTTCTGTCTGGTGTGGAACTGCTGGTGTTTCTCTTGTGTTTCATTTAAAGGCTCTTAACAGCACCTTCATCATCTTCATCATCAGCTCTGGATGCTGAGCAATGGCAGACGGAGGCGGGCCACTCAGAACACCTGCTAAACTTTAGAGACCTAGTTTGTTTTTGATCTGTAGAAGATCCTCAGCTGGTTTAGCTACATCAGAGTCTTATAGTACAGTCAACAGTGTGAGTGTTGCTGCATCGCTTCTCCATGACAACATGCATTAATGGAAGATACCCTTTATGACAAATAAAAAACAGATATTATCATGAGGCTTAGATATGAACAGAGCCTTAGTTGAATTTTCATTTACTATATCATGATGTATAACATTAGGGAATAAGATAATGGCAATGGCAAGATAACATACAACAAGAATAGAACGCTGTTAAATCATAGTAAGTCATAATTTAATTATTAATTAAAAAAAAACAATTTTTTTACTTTTGTTGAGACAACGGTCAATACTCCTATTCCTAGTTCTTAATCTGTTATTAATTTCTACCAGAAGTTTGAGAAACATGATATTTAAATGTTTTTATTTTACAAAAGTAGGAATAAAAAGTATTCTTTGTTTTTATTTATGATAATGTATAGGCTATTACAACTAAAGCCAACTGGTCAAATGTAGCATATCGAGCAGTTTTGGCACATTTGTCAATATTATATAGGGCCTGAGCACGGAGCGCTAGGACCCAACGGCGTCCTAGCACGAAGTGCGAGGAACCTATTGTTATTGGTCGTATTATTATTATTATCGTGCTGGCGTTTCCTCTTTTTGAGGTCTTTAGGATGCTTAAAAAGTTGTATAATTTTGCACGGACGCCAGGACCGGTAAAAAATTCAATATTCTGGAGTCAATGGGTTAAATATTCCAACATGCTCACTAGCGCCACCTATCAAAATCCCATTTCGGAATACATTTACAAAGTCGCACCGTAACTCCGAATGAACTGAAATTTTGCACACATATCCGGAAGGACCTGTTCTACAAATAATCGTCTTGGCACCCTAAGCTACGCCTACATTTTTTTTTTGTATTGGCCTAATTTACATAAACGTTTAAATATTCACTTAAATTTCAATTTTCAGTTTTTCAACACCAAGCTTCGTATACAGCATCGGTGGAGGATCAGACACATTACCGTAGAAAATGAGAATGTTAGGACTATAAATATTGCCGCCGTCAATCAAAACGTACGGGGCTTAGAAAGAAATGCTCATAACTCATCAACAATGTTTCCAAACAACACAGATTTTGGTGGATAGGTTCAGTCTGTCTTGGGGAATAGGCACACCAAAGCATTTTCATGTTGGACTATAGGGGACTCCAAAAACACCACCAATTTATAGCTCAAGAGCGGATGGACTAATCTTTTTTTTTTTTTTTTACACATACTCTCGGGGTGACTATGAACTCAGATTTAAAATGTCGCAACAAATTCAGAATGTGGGCGTGGCCTATATATATATTTTTAATTGCGATAGCATAAAATGAGCTGTAAAAAAAAACGTAATTTTTCAAAAAAAACTGCTCACTAGCGCCCCCTATTGTGTGGTAGTCACATATAGTTTCTCAGAACTTAACGAATTTTGGCACAGACGTTCGTCATGGAATTGCGGACATATTTGTAAATAGATTTCATTAGCCCCGCCCCCCAAGAAGTCGGCCATTTTGAAAGATGTGCGTTTTTCATGCATTTTAAGCACATTCTTGCGAACTCCTCCTAGGGGAATGATCGGAAAAATTCCAATCCAGGACATGTTCAGCCCCTATCCAATATGATGCTAAATTGAGAAGAACATTTTTGATAGCTCAATCGTGGAGGTCGTAAGCTAACAGCGAATACACAATTTGACGATTTACATGTCGCAAATGACTCCAAACTACTCCAAATTACTCAAATATATTTTTTCCAATATTCACGAAACGCTATATATGCATTACTATTATGATTGCACACATATTTCAAATTGCCTTCCATTAGCCCCGCCCCCCAGAAAGTCAGCCATTTTGAAAGATGTGCGTTTTTCAGCCATTTCAAGCACATTCTTGCGAATTCCTCCTAGGGGAATAATCGGAAAAATTCCAATGCAGGACAAGTTCAGCCCCTATCCAATATGATACTTAATTGTGGAGCACATTTTTGAAAAATCACTCGTGGAGGTCGTAAGCTAACAGCGAATACACAATTTGACGATTTACATGGCGCAAATTGCTCCAAACTGCTCGCATATAGTTTTTCCGATATTCACCAAACGCTGTATACACATTACTATTATGATTGCACACATATTTCAAATTGCCTTCCATTAGCCCCGCCCCCCAGGAAGTCGGCCATTTTCAAAAATGTGCGTTTTTCATGCATTTTAAGCACATTCTTGCAAACTCCTCCTAGGGGAATGATCGGAAAAATTCCAATCCAGGACAAGTTCAGCCCCTATCCAATATGATGCTAAATTGCGAAGAAAATAGTTGCTCGCTCAAACGGGGAACTCGTAAGCTAACGGAGAATGTACCATTTTTGACGATTTACATGTCACAAATTAATCCAAACTACTACATTTCCATTTTTGGAAACCTTTACAAAGTGGCACCGTCACTCCGAATGACCTGACATTTTGCCCACTTATTCGGGTGGACCTACTCTACATATTATGTCCTTGAACCCCAAAGCTCCACCTACTTCATTTTTTTTAAATTAGCATAATGTTAAAAACAGTGAAATATTACCCTAAATTTCCATGTTTTCTTTTTCAACGCCAAACTTAGTATACAGCATCGGTGGTGGGTCAGACACATTACCGTAGAAAATGAGCATGTTCAGTCGATAAATATGCCCGTCATTAATCTAAACCTGTTTGCAAAAAGGCGGGGCTTACAAAGAAATGCTCATAACTGGTTAGGGGTTAGGGTTACCCCTAACCCACACACACACACACTGGCTCTGCTGGCGGCAAATTCAATTACAACAGACACCTATACACTCCACAACAGACACCTCCTGACTGTACAACACACACATACAGCTCCTAAAGCATATAATGTATATCAGGCTACAGCCCTTGTATATTTTATTATGTGAAGCACTATATGGTTTCATGAAAAATATCTACTGTTTACTTGTAGATATCTACTAAAGCATACAAATAAAGTGTGTAATGTAGGCCTGTTACATATATTATTGCTGTTCTCACTGTAAACATCGCGTCACAATGAAAGCGGTTGTATTAAAAAAAAATAGCCTAACATCCAGGGGAGATGTGATTAGTGAGTAAACAAACGGTAAAGGGCAGAAAGTCTGATGCACATTTGATCATCTTGAATAACTTGTAATCACAACGGGAACAGTTTGTAGAGCTGTGCTTCGTTGACAAAAGTCCAGCCATGCGTCACGCCTCTTTTAAACATCACTGTTGGCTGAAATCGACTCCCGAGAACTCATCAGTGTACCCTCGGTTATAGCTCCTCCAGAGAGACTCCTCTCTCCTCTACATCTTTGTACCCTCGGTTATAGCTCCTCCAGAGACACTCCTCTCTCCTCTAAATCAGTGTATCCTCGGTCACGGCTCCTCCAGACAGCCTCCTCGATAATCGATCCTCTACGAGCCTTTTGAGAAATTAGTTTTCCTTCCAGACGGCGCGCTGACATCTGTTTCCGGGTTGCTGCGGGAGGACCTGGGACGCGAAATTAGAGAAATGACAAACGGCTCATTCCCGAGGACTCGCGCGCGTCTGCTTGACGCCGGGACGACCGGCTTCCCTCCCCGACAGGCGCACGGACGTGAGGGCCCGCTCATCACTGCGCGCACAAGTGCGACCGCAGTTTTAATTATTATTATTATTTTAAGGTTACAAGATATCAGTCCAGAAATGCCAAAAATAGGTTGGAGGTAATTTAGAAACAGTGTCCTCATTACATAGTTTGCCCACTGGAGAGCATCAATGAGTAACTATATAGAAATTCAGATTTAGTATATAAATAAATAAATAAATAGTGTGTGTGTGTGTGTGTGTGTGTGTGTGTGTGTGTGTGTGTGTGTGTGTGTGTGTGTGTGTGTGTGTGTGTGTGTGTGTGTGTGTGTGTGTGTGTGTGTGTGTGTGTGTGTGTGTGTGTGTGTGTGTGTGTGTGTGTGTGTGTGTGTGTGTGTGTGTGTGTGTGTGTGATAAGGCTGTGTGTGTGTGTGATAAGGCTGTGTGTGTGTGTGATAAGGCTGTGTGTGTGTGTGATAAGGCTGTGTGTGTGTGTGATAAGGCTGTGTGTGTGTGTGATAAGGCTGTGTGTGTGTGTGATAAGGCTGTGTGTGTGTGATAAGGCTGTGTGTGTGTGTGATAAGGCTGTTTGTGTGTGTGATAAGGCTGTGTGTGTGTGCGGAGCTCCGCAGCGTTGCGTCACTAGGACCAGGAAGAGAAATCTCCAACGAGGCGTTCTGGGGCAGCATAGACTGGTCTTTTCTGTGTTAGAGTTTTACTCGCTACAGGGTGTACTTTGAGGATTTGTGACTCTGGAGACCGTTTACATGCAGAAAAACCTTCATGACACCCAAGGGGACGGGTAATAACCGGAAAAGCATGTCACGGGACCTTTAAGTACCAAATGTAAAGAGTCATGTCATTATCATCAAAACATGGTTCAACTAAAACTACTCACTAAATCTGAGACAGTTTACAGCATTTAACAGACTGTACTATAACACTGTATGACTGTAGATTTAACTCTTCAGATGCTTTTTGACCCTGTGGCTGCCTCTGTCTGCTGCAGCTGCACCACCTGGAGCTCAGGTAAGAGTGGAAGAACATATAGTTCAGAGAAATGATAGAACCAGAGCCAGGTTTGTGGTATTCCACTCTTTTATACAAACACATACTCACTTTGAAGTGTCTGTGTTTTGGAGTGTTGGTTTTTTTTCTTCCTTGATGTTTCTCTTTCTGTCCCTGTACCCTGACTGTGTATGTGACCTCGGTAGGAGTCTGGTCTGAAGGTGAATCACCCAGCATCCTTTGCGGTGCGTCTGAACGGAGCGCAGGGCAAGATGGAGGCCAAAGTCCACAGTCCCTCCGGAGCTCTGGAGGAGTGTGTGGTGACCGAGCTGGAAAAAGGTGTGTGTGAGCTTTAAGTGTTTTTTTTATTGCGTCTTTGGTGAAAGAAAAATCCTGTTCTGCAATGCGTTGAATAATTATCAGTATAGTTTGGTCTATAGCTGCTTTTAGAAAATATTTCTAGAACAAATGTTCAAGTAAAAATACTTCCTGTTAGGGCTGGGAAATAACTATAATATATTACCCACTTTATTTATTCCACATTACTTGTTATTATTCATCAAAATCCTTATTGTGTAAATATTTTTCAAAGCATCACGGGTCAACCCAACAATATTGATATTGAGTTATTTGCTCGAAAATATCTTAATTTTAGATTTTCTTCATATTGCCATATGTCAACTTAAATCATAATCAGATGTATTGATTTGTTTTTTTTTATTAAAATAAATAAAACACTAAAGCTACTAAAATAAAACATAATACATTGTACAGGAATAATAATCATAGAATAATAATTACACATTTTCTCCTCTGAAAAATAAAATATGTGAAGTATATCAGGATTAAAAAGTGGAAGCGCTGTGCAGTTTGTTCTAAAAGAAGCCAGAACTTGGTATTCTCATAACTAAGTCCTCTGTCATCCAGACAAGTACGCTATCCGGTTCATCCCGCGAGAGAACGGAATCCACACCATCGACGTGAAGTTCAACGGCTCTCACATCCCGGGAAGTCCTTTCCAGGTCCGGGTCGGAGAGCCGGGACAGACCGGAGAGCCCGGCCTGGTGTCGGCATACGGATCGGGGCTGGAGAGAGGAACCACAGGTGGGAGAGCTTAGTGTCTGTTATTATTTCATATCAGAATAAATATATATTTTGAAGGGCCATATTATACATTTTAGGCTCTTAAGTAAGATTTAAGCACTTTTAAAGCACTTTGAACATTTCCAGACTCTCCAAGGCTTTATCATCTAATCTAAATGTATATTGTAAATGGGAAATAAAAAATGACAGATTTATAATGTACCCACAGCAATAAACTTTTTTACTTTGTTTATTTCACAAGCCTTTGGTTTTATATATGACTTTTATGTTGTGGCTTCCAACACATTGTATGAAGCATTACATGCATTTTTCCATAGGGCGACAAATCTGTGAGAATAACTTCTTGCATTTTAACAAAGCGTTATTGTTTGTTTTAAATCTTGCAGGTAGCCAGTCAGAGTTCATCATTAACAACACTAAGGCGGGGCCCGGGGCCCTTGCAGTGACCATCGAGGGGCCATCTAAAGTGAAGATGGACTGTAAGGAGGTTCCTGAGGGCTACAAGGTGCACTACACCCCAATGGCTCCTGGAAACTACCTGATCAGCATTAAATATGGAGGACCCAACCACATCACCGGCAGCCCCTTCAAAGCCAAGGTCACAGGTCAGTGAACGTCCTTGCACTCATCCAATTTAAACTTGCGATGCAAAACATTATATATGCATCTGAAATCAATAGGTCTGTTGAGTTTCTTTCGGTAGAAAAATACACTCAATGTAAGTGTACATTAATGCTTTATTTTCTGTAAAGCAATTACTAATCTTTGTCATGTCATATTTAATCTAAAGTTATATACATTATTTTTCATCTAAATAGTTTTGTTTTTTAAATTGAGAAATATGCTCGCTTGAATATATTCCTTGAAATTCTTGATTTACAATATAATCTTATATTTACAAAGTTTTTTGGTCCTTATTTATTATTAAAATTAAAAATGGTATTCTATGCTGAAATGGTATTGTTTCCATCTAATTATATTTTTAAAGATATTTTATCGAAATTCGCACAAGCTAGCTGACTCATTTTATGGAAAGTCCTGGTTTTCTAGAGCAACTTATGACTTTTCTTTCGGTCCTGCTCTGCAAAGCATTTAAACGATCTTACCTGATTTGTCTGTCTCCCTCTCTCAGGCGCTCGGCTGGTGAATGTGACCAATGCCAGCGAGACGTCCACCCTGACAGTGGATCCAGCGGTCAGGTCCAGCAGCAGCTTCTCCCAGAGTGCTTTACCCCGGCTCACAGACTCTGATGCCAGCAAGGTGTCGAGCCGCGGCCCCGGCCTCAGCAAGGCCTTCGTGGGCCAGAGGAGCAACTTCTCTGTCGACTGCAGCAAGGCCGGTAAGTACGGCTCATGATCGAAACATTTTTGTACACAAAATAAGTTAAAGTAACAATTTGCAATAAAGAAAATATAACATAAATAACACACCAATCCAAGGTAGTTATTGCTAATTAAAGCTAAGTTGAACGAAAACTTAAACACGTTTACCAACATTGATTGAGGTGTAAACTTCCGCTCCTCTTCCTCCAGGTAAGAACATGCTCCTGGTGGGGGTGCTCGGCCCCCTGGTCCCCTGTGAGGAGGTTCTGGTCAAACACCTGGGCAACCTGCAGTACAACGTGAGCTACATGCTGAAGGAGCGGGGGTGCTACATCCTGGTGGTGAAGTGGGGCGACGACCACATCCCAGGCTCCCCCTTCCAAGTCAACGTCCCCTGAGGCAACCAATAAAAACACACCGTCACTCCTCCTGAACCATTTTGCATCCCTGTTTGAGTGGAAACACTCTACTGCATATAATCATCCAATAAACAACTTGCTTTACAAAGTTAAAGGGGTACACTTTGCCTTCAGATGTGTTCATTTCAAATCACAAGTATATCTGACACAATTGATTTACTTGCTAAAAACTAAACTTGATAAAGGAGAGGAAAGTGTTAAAAAACACTTGTTTTAAACTAAAATGTTAAGGAACAGAAGTGAACACATCCATGAATGTAAGTTGGACCATTTTTGTGCAGTGAATCAGGGAAGCAAAAAGGTTAAATAAACTATAATCTGACCTAAAACTGGAGTCAAAATGATCTGATTTGGAAAGATAACTATCATCTGTTGATTTTTGCTGACCTGAAATTGACAAATTGTGCACTTGACGATGATTGGTAAATTTAAGACGGCTTGACATTAGTTGGTGAGAACACAAAATGTTTCCAAAGTGTTAAAACTAGATTTGGGCTCAGAAAGGTGGAGTCAAACTTGGACAAGATGACTGGAATTACACAGCAATTGCCTGAGTTTACACAGTACCAGGAGCAAAATGAAAATGAGACATACGGTATATTTAACCTGGACTTCTGAATCCTATCATTTTATCTGACCAGTCAGTTGCCTTTTCAACAAAATGGAGTGCTGTGGATTTAAAAAATGATTTAACATCTCAATTTTAAGAACTGGAATTATGTTTCTTTAAAGCACTCGATGCGACAGGAAGCGTCGAACTGTAAACGACTACTGATGTTTATTATTGATTTATAGCTCCCTCAATCCCTAAAGTACATAATGTTGCCACTACTACTACTTTATTATGTGCTTCATCTGTGGGTTAATCTCTTTGCTGTATTTTTCACATGAAAAGATCTGACTCTGTTCCTCGGATCTGACCAGTGTGTCTGTGTTCGATTGTACTGCAAAGTCAATCAGTGCATAAATTGCAAAAATATTACTCTACAATCAGATCTGAGCTGTCTTTATGTCCCCGATGTTGTTGCCTAATCATTGATACTTTTGATACTTAAGGGATGAGAGGATTTTTGTATTGTGGGAAAAAATGACTTGTTTTTTTTATTATTAGGGATTGGGTGTTTAATGTGAAACTAAACCCTGAGATGATGTACATTTGATCATTAAAATCAGCTGGAGCTAAGGAGGTTGTCTTCTATCTTTCATTTCCTGGCTTTTTGAACATCCTTCATAAATATAATTCTACTTTAACTTAATAAAATAATATAATTTACAATTCATGTCTTTCTTAAAACATAACTGATCAGGGGACAGATGTATACAGGAAAAGATGTGAACACCATTTCTCATGCATTCTTAATCATATTTTCTTGTCACAATATGCTGTGTTCAGGTCGATAACATCTTATAAAGCTCATGTTGTTGACTTAAAATGTAGGCCATGCCTTATAAATTATATTATAGTACGCCATTGAAAATTCATAGTACAGTATCACACAAATAAAAACATAGTCTAGTACACTTTAAATAGTAATAAATACTAATTCTAATACAGCATGACTAAACTAACTAAAATATCTGAACATAATTTCCCCAAAGATCCTATGTATATAATAGTATTTATGTTACAGTAACAATGTAATAAATATGCAATAGATACTATTTATAGTATGTCCTTACAAATGTATAGTATTATGCCATAAATCATAGAAATGTGTTGGGGAAAAAAAGAATAGTAGGCCTATGCTTTAAAAATTCATAGTATGACATGAAAAATGTATAGTACACTGATAAAACGGAAACGTTGACCTTAATTAAATGTAGGTTATTATGTCAACAAATTACACAACTGTATTAGGTTACGTGAAGCCGACAATTGAGCGGCCCGACCAAGCAAGGAGGCAGTGGTATAACGTCCAAATACAACCCAACAGGACACAGGTGAGGGGGATGGAGACAACACAGGGCACCAGGTGCACACAATCAACGGCAACAGACAAGGGGAAAGGGGAATACATTTCAATATAAAATACAATAAACACTACATCAATAAATAGTATAAATTGTATACAAATGTGCATATATGCAAGGCCTGAAACCATCAGTCCATAGTGACAAAGTTATCTTCGTCACAGGTTAGTTGAAAGCAATAATATTAAGTAAAAGAAAAGGTTCAACTTAACATTATTGCTTTAAACAAACTTAATAAAATGATGTTTAATTTGTTGACATAACACATTTATTTAAAGTCAACGTTTCAGTTGTTTCTGTGTAGGCTATGCCATAAAAAGGCATTATTTGAAAAAATGCAATGAAACAATCATAGTATAGTATTTCATTAAAAAAATGAATTTATTAAGCTATATAGTAAGAAAAAAAACATTATTTATACAAATCTAACATAATATCCCATCATTACATTACATTGCATTTAGCTGACGCTTTTATCCAAAGCGACTTACAATAAGTGTATTCGACCAAGAAGATTGTTAACTATGTCCGTTATTCTTGCGTCCAGGAGAGAAGCTTTAAAAATGAGACTAAATGGAGTCTCTGAGAAGATTAAAATGGGATACTTTAATTAAAAAAAGGCACGGTCGTGTTACAAGCAGAATATTGTTCAGGAGAGGAGAGAAAAGCTGCAGCTGCCTCTCGCAATGGCGGCCGTGAAGAAGAGACCTCACCCCACAAAGCTCCGCCACCTCTCTATATATCTCATTTGTCTCCTCCTCTTCAATGGCGGCTGTGGCGTAATCTTCCGCCCTCCTTTCACCAATGTCCGATGTCGCACATAACAGAGGATTTTTGACATTGTACATTCAATATATACTTAAACACGCCTCTTCTCCTCATATTCTCTTTCATCACTTTTCATTTAACACATTCTAAACACTGTAATCAATACTCTAAAAATACTGGAAATACTTCACTGCATTTTGGGTTCCGGTTGAGTTCCGGATGTTGTCACATGCTACCCACGTCTGTAAACAATAATGTATTCAAATAAACTGTACCTTCATTTAATATTCAGCATGGTAGTATCTCGACATCTATAGTTGTAGTGTTCAATCAGTAGGTTTCGGTGTGCATCACTCCATGTCATTTCGCTACTAAATTCACCTCTTTAGGAAATACTTTATTAGCCACATGCTAAATGCTAACCAGAGATGAAGGATTTTCAGAATAAAAGCTTAACTGGTTGTGCAAGAGAATTTCTGTTTTTTTCAGTATAAAACAGCAGTTAAACTGACGGTATGTTTAAGCTTCATTATACCATCAAAATATTGATTTTAATTTCTAACATTCCCTCCTTACACACCTAAAAGGTGTGTATCTAATACTGAAATCAATGAGTTCTTCATCTGAACTTTGCATAGTACATAACTCATGTTACAAACATACAATCAAAATGGAATGGTTCAATAGCCTTAACTTTACAAAAATACAAAAAAATACTTTGACTGTGCTCAAACATAAAAGTTTTCCCTTGTGCATAACTTCTAGTGTTTATATTCAATATCATTCTTCAAATATTGCAGCAATGGCTTGTTATTAGAACATTTCTTCCTCCCTCCTTTCACAGAAACCGTTCTCATACCACGCTCAGTGTTAAGGCACTTGTTTTTACAAAGTGAAAAGAAACAAACCATTTTAGACTAGCAATGATTTATAAAACATGAGATCTACCATAAGGATAGTATAAAATAATAAAGAATAAAATAAAATATCTTGGATGGTGAAAAGTAAATTGAAAAATAAAAATAAACTATCTTGGAATAGTGTAAAGTAAATTGAAATGGATTCACTCCATTTTAGCATTTTAGTTTGCTCACCTCTTCACATGATTTCATCATTTAAAGAATCACATCGGCTGGACATTCATTGATCAATCTCATCTCCGAACATCCATATCATTCTACATCATTCAAACTAACTCATCATTTTCATCAACATCTGTATACGGGGGTGGGTCGTCTTGTTCTGCTAGCATTTGTAACTGTCTCCTCATGAGAAATGTACCCTCCCTCCTTTCATACCATTTAAGGTATGAAAGTAATATGTTCTCTAGAAGGCGCCGTCGTGATCAATCGGTACGTTCTACTCTGGGATATGGCATTCTAGACAGTCATTTCTGGGAGAAGATTTTGGTCAGTTACAACAGTTGTAGAATTTCATCACTTAAAAGTTCCTACTGTAGTGCTGAGAGACGGGAGTCGGAGGCGGGGTATCGAAGGTACAAGCTAGACTTTTATTTAACATCAGAACAACATGTAAACAGCTTTCAGCCCGGGAAGATAAGACCGGGGGAAACAGGAAGTCCGGTCAACTCACTAATGTCCGTGCGGAACAATACCCCAACCCATAGTTCCGTGGGTGAATAATGTCAATCACCACACAAGCCCCCTCAGAATTCACCCATAGTCAAAACCCTCGCGCCTGGGAGGAAGTACCGCCCGACCCCGGCGCGTACGGACCACAGGGGCTGAGGAGGGCGGGGCCGCAGGCGAGGGCAGGGGCAGGGGCGCCAACGAGGGCGAGGGCATCCCCACAGGGGGTGGGGGGCGGGACATGGGAGGGCGGCCCCGACGTGGGGGCAGAGCCAACTCCAACGGCCTGGAAACGTCCACGTGAGCAGGCTTAATCCGATCAACGGACACAGTCTCAGGCCTGCCACCAACGTCCACCACCAGGCTCTTGTCCCCGTGACGTATGACCCTGAACGGACCGTCGTAAGGGGGGCGCAGGGGACCGCGGTGAGCGTCGTGGCGAATAAAAACGAAATCCGCCGACCGTAATCCGGGGGACACCCGGAAAGCTGGGTTGCTGTGCTGCGACGTGGGGACGGGCGTGAATGTCCCGGCGGTCTCCAGCAGGGAGGAGCGCTCCCCGGCTGCAGACCAGGGCACAGTGGCGGTGGGAATGAATTCCCCGGGGACCCGTAGCGTCTGGCCATAGACGAGCTCCGCCGACGAGGACTGCAGGTCTTCCTTGGGGGCACACCTGAGGCCGAGCATAACCCACGGGAGCTTATCCACCCAGTTGCCGTCTGTCAATCCAGCACGCAGTGACGCCTTCATGGATCGGTGAAACCGCTCACACAATCCGTTAGCCTGGGGGTGATATGCGGTGGTGCGGTGCAGCTTGACCCCCAAACCCACAGCAACAGCGTTCCACAGCTCCGAGGTGAACTGAGAACCGCGGTCAGAGGAGAGGTCAGACGGGGTCCCGAAGCGCGCCACCCACGTGCCGATGAAAGCGCGGGCGACGTCGGAAGCTGACGTTGAGGTGAGGGGAACGGCCTCGGGCCAGCGAGTCGTCCTGTCCACCATCGTAAACAGGTAGGTGAAACCGTGAGAGGGGGGAAGCGGACCTACGAGGTCGACATTGACATGGTCAAACCTCCTCTCAGGAACCGCAAACAGTTCAAAAGGGGCCCTAGTATGGCGGTGGACTTTAGCCCGTTGACAAGCCACGCATGCGTCGACCCAGGACTTCACGTCCTTCTTAAGCCCCTGCCACACGAACTTCTGCGACACCAACTTCACGGACGGTTTCCTACCGGGGTGGGAAAGATTGTGAACCGCCTCAAAAACGGGTCGGCGCCAGTCCGTAGGGACTAGCGGTCGAGGCTGGCCCGTGGAGATGTCACACCACAGCTTCGCGCCCGAGTCACCGACCGTGACCTCCTCCAGTCGCAATCCCGTGACCGAGGCCTTGAGGGTCTGGACCCCGTGGTCAGAGGCCTGGTCAGCGCCCATGCGGAGGTAATCGAGGCCCAGCTGCACAGCTCCGATGACCGCTCTGGAGAGGCAGTCCGCGACCACGTTAGCCTTGCCAGCGATGTGTCGTATGTCCGTGGTGTACTCGGAGATGTACGAAAGCTGGCGTTGCTGTCGGACGGACCACGGCTCGGCCACCTTGGACATGCAGAAAGTAAGTGGCTTGTGATCCACGAACGCCGCAAACTCCCGGCCTTCCAGCAGGAAACGGAAGTGGCGAACAGCCAAATAGAGACCAAGGAGTTCCCTGTCGAAAGCGCTGTACTTGCGCTCCCTGGGAGTCAACTGGCGGCTGAAAAAGGCAAGCGGTTGCCAGGCGCCGTCGACCCATTGTTCATGCACCGCGCCCACAGCGTAGTCAGACGCGTCGGTGGTGATAGCGATGGGGGCCCTGTGTGACGGGTGAGCCAACATGGCGGCTTCGCTCAGGGCGGCTTTGGTGGCATCGAAAGCGGCTTCCCTTTCAGCCGTCCAGTCTATGGCCTGGCCGGGGGACTTGTCCTTGAGGGCCTCGTACAGCGGGCGCATGGTGTGGGCCGCCCGGCGGATGAACCGGTGATAAAACGTCACCATCCCGAGGAACTCTCGGAGCGCCCGAGCTGTAGACGGTCGTGGAAAGGCGGACACGGCCTCCACTTTCGATGGGAGGGGGGCGGCTCCATCTTTGCTGATGAGATGCCCGAGGAAGTGGATGGAGGACAACCCGAACTGACACTTTGCCGGGTTGATAATCAGGCCGTGTTGGCTGAGCCTCGCAAAAAGGACACGGAGATGTGCCTGGTGCTCTTCAGAGGAGGAGCTGGCGACAAGGATGTCGTCTAAATAGACAAAAATGAATGGCATGTCTCTGAGCGCCGAATCCATCAGCCGCTGAAAGGACTGAGCTGCGTTCTTAAGTCCAAACGGCATACGCAGGAACTCGAAAAGCCCGAACGGCGTAATCACCGCAGTTTTGGGACGTCTGAGGGGTGCACCGGAACCTGATGGTAGCCCCGCACCAGATCCACCTTGGAGAAAACCAGCTTGCCCGCCAGGTGTGAAGAGAAGTCCTGGATGTGAGGGACCGGGTAGCGGTCTGGCGTAGTGGCGTCGTTAAGGCGGCGGTAGTCACCACACGGTCGCCAGCCACCGGCTGATTTAGGGACCTTGTGGAGCGGCGAAGCCCAAGGGCTGTCCGAGCGGCGGATGATGCCCAGACGCTCCATGCTGTCGAACTCCGACTTGGCGACCGACAGCATGTCAGGGTTGAGCCGCCGGGCCCTAGCATAGACTGGGGGGCCTTCAGTGTCAATGTGGTGCTCTACCCTGTGTTTGGTAGTGGCAGCGGAAAAGGTGGGCTGCGTCAAGTCGGGAAACTCACTGAGAAGGTGCTGGAACTTGTCACCCTGTGAGAGTGAGCTGGAGAGCCCGCTGAATGACGCCTCGCCGCGGGTACATGCGAACGAGGCAAACGTCAGTGCGTCCACCAGGCGGCTGTTCTTGACGTCCACCAGCAGTCCGTGAGCACACAGGAAGTCTGCGCCAAGGAGGGCGAAGGAGATGTCAGCCGTGATGAAATCCCACTTAAACCGCTGACCCTCGAAACACAGGTCCACTGTCTTTGTGCCATAGGTGCGGATAGGGGTGTCGTTAGCGGACGTCAAAGGTGGGCCGTGGCCCCCACCGGCGGCGTCCTCCGTAGCCGGCAGGACGCTCCGCTGGGCTCCTGTGTCACAAAGGAGTCTGCGACCAGAGAGGGTGTCCCTGATGAACAGGAGCCGGTTGGATGTGCCCACGCTCGCGGCCACTACCGAGCGCAGGCCTTGGCGTTTCCCGTTTCCTTGTAGGTGCAGGGGGGACGGCACATCCTCGCTTTCGCCCCATAGCGTGCATGGTACTGACACAGGCCAGGGCTGGAGTCGCTGACGTCGGCCCTGGAGCTTCTGCTAGGTGGCATGCCTCTACCAGGGAAGGAGCCGCTGCGTGTCGGGGCCAGCACCTCAGGGGTAAAACGCTGGGTGGCCAGGAAGAACCGGTCAGCTTCTTCGGCTAAAGCGCGTGGCTCAGTAATAGCCGTGTTAGCGAGCGCTGTCTGAACATGCGGCGGCATGTGCCGAAGAAACAGTTCTATGAACAAAAAATTGGGTTCTTCCGTACCTAGCAGGTTGAGCATCATTTCCATGTGGTCAGAAGGCTTGCTGTCTCCCAGGCTATGAATAGCGAGCAGGCGTCGGGCCCGTTCCGACCGAGACAGCTCGAAAGTCTTTAGCAGGAAAGCCTTGAACGCTGCATATTTATCCTGGGCAGGGGGAGATGTAATAAAGCCCACCGTCCGGGTCGCAGTGGAGCTTCCCAGTGCCGAAACGACGTGGAAATAGCGTGATGCGTCATCAGTTACTCCGCGGAGGGCGAACTGAGCCTCCGCCTGTGCGAACCATGCAGCCGCAGATGTATCCCAAAACTCCGGCAGTTTGAAAAAAACGGCGTTATTTGCCATGCTCGGTTCAGTCTCGGATCCTTCTACGAGACTTATGTCGGGGTCACCAATGTAGTGCCGAGAGACGGGAGTCGGAGGCGGGGTATCGAAGGTACAAGCTAGACTTTTATTTAACATCAGAACAACATGTAAACAGCTTTCAGCCCGGGAAGATAAGACCGGGGGAAACAGGAAGTCCGGTCAACTCACTAATGTCCGTGCGGAACAATACCCCAACCCATAGTTCCGTGGGTGAATAATGTCAATCACCACACTACTCAGTAACTTTGGGTGGTCTGTTCTAATGCAGTGATAAAGTCCCTGAAATGGTGTGAAAACCAGTGGAATATCAATAACTCATTATACTAATTTATTTTCAATTCTGGTCTACTTAAATAGCTATGCTAACCCCTTGAACAGTGTGTGGAACCTTGGGTGCCGAGCATGTGATAATTACTTCCTCCTTTAACAAGGATTTTAAAAACAGAAGTCATTTCATTAATGGTTTGTAGTTTAATTCAGGAATTTACACTTATGGCAGATATGTTTCTCCTATAAATAACATCTCTAAATGTCAGGTCATCCCTGATTAAATGGAGCTGGTGGCGCTTGTCTTTTAAAACTCATACTCTGGTGCCGTGCGCTCCCTTTGAAGCTGCAAGTAAGATTTAAAACATCTGCAGGGTGGGTCGAGCGACCCCTTCTCCCTGAACGATATTTGTTGTAAAATATGCACCATCAGAATGAGTGATCCAAGGCCCCGCATGTATTACTCCAAATTATATATATATTTTTTAAATTAAAATATGCAATCTCTCTGTGCCCAGTGTCTTTTTAAAACTCTACATCTTGGACGAAAAACAAATGTTATTTCCACCTTAATCTTCCCTCCTGAGGTAATAACCATGCTACAATGGAGAAATCAATACTCTAGATTGGAATACTATCTTTGGCTTGGTACTAGCTCTACCTTTAACATTTTTCATACAAATAAAGATTTGTCTACTTTTATAGAGTGGTTCCTAAAACAAACTGTAGATTTATATTGTAACAAATTAAATCTTCCCTGGTTCACACATGAATTGGAATCTCTTAAAGAATAATTTGTTCCTATGATGAAAAGATTGAATAATATGTTCTACCCTCAATCTGTTTTTAGGGTTATTTAGTAGTTTCCTCTTTCTTTCTTTATAAATTCACCAATTGATTAATTCATGGCTAATAAATATTTTTCTTTACGTATTTCTCGTTGGTGAATAAGTGTGTTTATGTGTAAACTCACTCACTCCCGTTTTCCTTCTCTCCCCCTCTGGTTGTCAAGCCACGACCCCCTCACGTTCTGCCGGACCATGCCAACTCCTCCGTCCTTTCCTCTCCTCCGTCCACCTTCTCCTCAGTCCATCCACTCTTGGATCCTACCGCTGTAACTCTTTTGAGTGGCCCAACTGCTTTGCATTTCATCTCCTCCTTTACAGTCTCTACTGGTTGCATGGAGGGCGTATTCCGCTCTCATGTCCCACCCTCTGCTCTTGTGCCCAATCCCGTGGCTTAGCTTGGAACTTCATGTCCTGTGGGGGACCGATGAGAGTGTGCCTTTTATGTCACCTGTAGTTCTGGATTCCTCAGGTGGAGATGGTTCTGGATAAAGTCTTGTCATTGTTGGTTCAGCTCTGCTTCTCTGTCTGTTCGATGGAGGAGGAGGAGTCTTCCGTGGTGAGGTCTTTTGTCTGCTTGGAAGTTGGGGTCGTAGAGTTCTGACAGGCGGAGAGAGAGAGAGATCTCGGGACGCATTACCTGAAGTTAATTCTAACACACTGAGGTAAAATAAATCCAACCTTTTCCACTCTATTTTCCTAATCTTATTATCTATCTTAGTTGTTAAATGTCATCTAAACACAATTCATGCCTACTAATAATTTTACCATATCCCTAAACATTGCTTTCACCCACTGTAACATGTCTACTCCAATTGAGTTTGTACGTACAAAGCTGTACTTGCGGGTTAGTAGCCTGTTTCTACTGTAATCAGTTTCAATAATTGTGCTCAGATAGGTCACCGGTTGGTTGTTCATAACTTAACAGGGGGTGTTTCTGGTACGGACTAAAACATGGATCCAGTATATTTGGAGATTCCCCTAATCTGTAAATCCCCATCACTTATATATCCCGATCACTTGGGGTGGGGAACCTTTTTCCTCTCAAGGGCCATTTCAATTTTTACAACATCCTTCGAGGGCCATACAAATGATTGAACTCAACGTCTGCTTAAAAAACTCAAATCACAGCCCATTCATTTCGCGTTTCTTTCATGCTGTGCAAAGAAAAAGCAACCTCTTAATCCAGATATTTGACCATGACCCGCGCATTCATGCACCGTGGCATGACCACCAAAACAGAAAGATATGGACACAAGATGTGTGCAAATGTATTTAGTTTCATATCCATGTGGACATGATTTAAGTGTGTGTGTGGGGGGGGGGGGGATCTAACCTCATCTACAGTAGGGGGGTTTGGGGGCATGCACCACTGTTACGTCCCAACTAGGGGAAGAGGAATGCAACACACACCAGTATGTAATTGGTATTAATTATAAGCGTTTATTTAAAATAGCTGGTAAACAAAATGGCAGGCATGCAGCCTGGAACAAACAAAAGGGCACAGGTTGACAAATAACCAAACAAAAGGAGGACTCTAAGAAAGTGAGTCTAAACTCATACCGGGAAACTAAATACTCACACACTAAATAAAGAAGGAAACAAAACCTCACTATAAAAGTGGTACAACTAGCAAAGGAAGGCTGTAAAAAAAAAACAGCTAGGACAACAGTCAAACAATACTAAACTAATCTAAGCATATCTAATCAAACTAATCTAAGCACATCTAATCACAACAATACTGCTAATCACAATAACACGGTCCACACAAGTTAACCCCCACAACGAAGAGTAAATAGCGAGAGGCATCTGTTCACTCAACAGAGCCTCCAGAATGATGATTGTCCCCAAGCTTTGTAGTAATCTCCAGCAGGTGTGCGCCGGCTGTGCGCTGCGATTGGAGTGCGTCTGGCCCGGTGTGCTCCAATCGCAATCTTCAGGGGCGGACCAGGAGATGGCAGCCAATGCCGGGAGGGCAACCGCACAGCTCATTTACATAGAACACACACAGCTGAAAACACTCAGACGACCAGGAAGGCAGCAGCCGTAACACACAAACCCACAGCTTTGTGAACCAAACACACTAACGAACTCCTAAGAACACACATTAACATCACAAACTCAATTAACAAAGCTACCTATCACAAAACCCAACCTGGACAGAGCATCGGCCAACACATTCTCTGAACCCTTTAATGACGGGTGTCTACTGTTGTAGTCCCGCACAATCAGAGCCCATTGCAGGAGACGCTGGTTGTGCTTGGACACGCTAGGGCAGAATATGAATGGATCGTAACATGTAAACATCACAATCGGCCAAAGGCTGGGTCCAACATAAATCTTGAAGTGTTGCAGAGCTAACACCAACACTAGGATCCGATAAACTACCTGACGCTCTCGGGTTACCGGGAGAGTCGGAAAGTCGGGAGGCTTGTCTGAGCCGGCGTGTCGCACTGGTCTCTCAGGGGTGGACTGGCCATCTGGCATACCGGGTATCGTCCCGGTGGGCCGTTGACCCAATGTGGGCCGGTCCACAATGTTTTTTTTCTTTTCTTTTTTTCCCCTCTAAATTCCCTCCAATTGGGCCGGCCAATTGGCTACAGGGGGCTAGCAGTGTGTTGCCAGCATCGACACATATTATTGGTCTATTGTTTGTCATTGTCAATCAATCATGGGCTGACAGGCTCAGAGAGCCCTGACAGTGCTGTCAATCACAACACAAACCAGGGTGGGGCGGGACCTCATGGCATGGGTGGGAGTCGCGGGACGGGCTGCTGCTGAGCTGAAAATGGATAAGCAGAAGAAACGCCCGGGGGGCGCTGAAAAACTGCGACTTAAAAAGCTGAAGTCTCTGGAGGTGGAGGCTGCTAAATATTCTAAATTGACGGACCTATTTGGTGCCGTGGTCACCGCCCCAGCAGGTGCTGCTGCGCCGGGAGACGAGCGAGTGGAGGCATACATGGTAAGTAACGTTAGCCTGGGGCTGGCTAGGCTACATTTTTGAGACTTGTCCAAAAAAAAGTAGAAAATGTTTTTACATTGAATGTGATGTGACCTAATTAACTGCATAGTCCTACTTGTGACAACATATTAGCCCAGAGTTGAAGGGCTGTGAATGTTGGTAGTTGTGGTTGATTTTGTTTAAATATGCCGAATTGTGATATGGGTTTTTATTGTTCAGATGATTTAGCTAGGCTAGCTAAGAGCTGCTAACGTCAGCGGTTTCTTGTAGCAATAGCAACAGTAAACGTTCACATGGACCAACGAGCTGTAAGTAGAGATGAAGCTGCAGAATCAAGCTGTATTGTAAATACAGATGAGATACTTTGAATTTTAGCACAAAATATAAGTAAACCTATAGGAAATAATTAGATTAATTTGCAATATTTGCCATTAAATGTATTGTAATCTTTCAATTCATTTATTGTTTACTGAGGTGATAACTATTTCATAATTTGTGTGTAACTTTAATTTCTGTGTAAATGTGTTACTTTTACTGTAGTTTTCAAATGGCTGTGTATAGTGCTGTCTTGAGCATTTTCAGGTTTTGTCACAAAGATCTTACTTTTTTGCATTGGAAAACACTAAGTGTCATAATGAAAACATGGCAAAGCCACTAGTGTTGTTACGCTCGCGAATGTTTCGTTCAATATGAACTAATCTTTTATCTTGTACATTATTCTGTGGTTTTGAGTTATTTCCCCATCCAATGATAAATGCTTTCCCTATGTCCAGCCCAGACAGGTTCAGGTAAAGTCCAGCTGGTCAGTTCAGGGAGAGAGCCAGACCAATTCAGGCAGCCCAAAGACTGCACCACCTGAGAGGGAAAAGGCTGTAGAGAGTGAGGAGTATGTCAGCCCAAAGACAGGATCACCTGAGAGGGAAAAGGCTGTAGAGAGTGAGGAGTATGTCAGCCCAAAGACAGGATCACCTGAGAGGGAAAAGGCTGGAGAGAGTGAGGAGTGTGTCAGCCCAAAGACAGGATCACCTGAGAGGGAAACAGCTGTTGAGAGCTATGAGTGTGCCAGTCAAATAACAGATTTTTTTTCACAACCTGATTAGAGAAATCTCCAGTCATTTTTAAATTACCATCCTCAGCAAAAAAGTAGCAATCCAGTGGTGCAGAAAGTGTTCTGTAGCAGAGACGGCACCAGTAGAAGGTGCCTGACGTACTGTCCAGAGCGTCACATGCTGTATTGTTTCATCTGCATGGCATTCGGTAAGAGAACTGATAGCAGTCTGTTCATCAGTGGAATGTCAGATTGGAGGCATATACACCAACGCACAGAGGAGCATGAGAGAAGCAGTGGACACAGAAACTTTGCTGAAGCTTACCTCTTGAAATCCACCAGTGCTGATATCAGCAGTGTGTTTGGTGGCAGTCAGATGTCGGCGCACAGAGAGCAGGTCAGAAAGAGACGGCAGGTTTTGGAGCGCATCATAGATATCATCAAGGTTCTGGGGAAGAGGGGGCTTGCATACAGGAGGTCAGAAAATGAGGCAGCATATACTCTGGAAGACCACACATGTGATCATGATAATTTCTTGGAACTCAAACTTCTACTGGGGAAGTATGATTTCTGTTTAAAAGAGCACCTGGACAGCTGCGTTGAGAACAGCAAAAAGTTGCATTTGTCTGGTGGCACGAGAGGCAGAGGTTCTCTTGTAACTTTACTCTCCAAAACCACAGTCAACTCAGTGATAGATGCAATTCACCATCTGATTAAAAAAAACATCTCCAGTGATATCAAGAAAGCAGGAATGTTTTCAGTGCAGCTGGAAACAACACAGGACATCACCTCTCAGGATCAATGCTCTATAAATATGAGGTATGTTACTGATGTTGTTCATGAGAGGCTTGTTGCAGTGCTGAAGTGCAGTTCATTCACTGGACAGGCCTTTGTCAACATGCTGTCAGAAGTTCTGGACAAAATGGGCCTCAGCAAGACCATGTGCATTGGAAATGCGACTGATGGGGCATCAAACATGCAAGGCCAATACAAAGGATTCTCCTCACTATTGTCTGCACAATCTCCAAACCAGGTGCATGTATGGTGCTACGCACATGTACTAAATCTGGTGCTTGCAAACACAACCCAGATTGTTATTGAGAGTGGGTCCCTGTTTACGCTCCTCAATGGCATTGCGGTATTCATCAAAGAGTCATATAAAAGGATGAATGTGTGGGAAGAGTCAGGCCGAAACAAGAGACGTAGACGCCTTGCTCCTATTGGCGAGACACGCTGGTGGGCCAAGCATGAGGCCCTGAAGAAGGTGTTTGGCTTCTTTGGAAAACCAAAAGATGGTCTGTACGTTGATGTGCTGTTGACATTATCAGCTATACAGAAACAGGCAACAGTGAAACCATGTATCCGTGTCATGGCCAGAGGATATGCAGTCATTGCTCAAGTATGAGACGATCTTGACGGCTCAAATCTTCCTCCGCATATTTGAACATACCTCTCCATTGTCTAAATACCTTCAGACGGCAGGATTGGACATCCTCTCTGCTCACAGAATGGTGGCATCGACACAGGATACGCTGAAAAGCTTGGGAAGAGATTTTGAATCTGTAAAAAAAGCAGCAGACACATTTGTCAACTGGACAAACACAGAAATCCAAGAGAGAGATGACACGGACATTGAAGTGGAGGCCACACTGCCACAAACGAGGAGGAGGATGAAGAAAGTCCTGCCTGGAGAGATGGCTCAGGATGAGACCCTGGATGATGCAGAAAAATCCTATGAGGTGAATGTGAATAACCGGATCATGGACACAGCAATTGAGGCCATTCATAGGCGCTTTTTAACACACGGCAATCTATATGCTGACTTGGCATGTCTGGATCCCAGAAACTTCCCTCAGCTCTGCACCAGTGCTCTTCCCCAGTCTGCCCTCCAAGACTTAAGCAAGTGCTTGCAAGGATTTGACAGCAGGGCAACCAAGGAAAATATGCAGGCCGAGTTGAAAAGCTTTGCACTCCAGTGGAACAGGCTGAAGGCATCCCCATTGGCAGAGTACAAAGCAAGAACAGTAGAAGATGGATCAGGTGGTGAGGAGGACAACACAGAAGAGGTTGAGATAACTCCCATAAGCTGTTGCTCCTGCAAAGAATGCCCTCTGTGCTGCTACCAGATACTTCGCCGTTTCAACATGCTAACAGATGCATACCCTGTCCTAGGCCTTGCTTATAAATACCTGCTTACATTATCCCTCACACAGGTGGCTTGTGAGCGCACATTTTCAATTTTGAAGTTTATTAAAAACAGACTCAGAAGCACCCTCTCATCTGATAAATTGGAGGCATTTATGTTGATGGCCACAGAGAAAGACATCCTCATGTCCTTGGACTCTTGACTCTGTGATAGACAGACTTGCAGAGAAGAGTGAGCTGCTTAAAAAGCTGCTCCACTGATAAGGCGAGAAATATTTAATATTATTGTTATTATCACACATCACACATTATGGATGTAGTAATTCATTATTTGTCATTTTAATGATGCTTTTCAGAAGTTGTATTGTGCTTATGTGTTGATCCTTAATGGTGTGATCATGTACACTAAATTAGTGTACATGAGTCGTTCTCCCTCTGTTCTATATGTGGACTTGTTCTCTCATTTGGGACCATTGTTAGAATTTGGTAAGTTTATCATGTATTTTTTTAATGTTGTATAAATTCATACTTCATAATTTTAAAAAAGTTTTGAAAGAAACGCACATCCCAAAAGTTTTCAACTCTAGGTGCAGGACAGAGGAAAACATTTTATTTATTTTTCAGACTTAATAATGTATCCAATTCTCTCTCAGGTTGATCACTTGACATGTGAGAGCTTGAGGAGTTGTTCCCCCTCCGTCCATGTTCGAGGACTTGCTCTCTCTCTGCCTCCACTCTCTACCTTCACTGCACCAAAGTTTGGCTGTTGAGTCTCCTCTAGTATGGTGAGTTTATCATTTTTTATGTTTTATGAAATCATACTTAATTTGTGATGATTAGAGACTTAATAATGTATCCGATTCCCTCTCAGGTTGACCACTTGACATGTGAGAGCTTGAGGAGTTGTTCCCCCTCCGTCCATTTTCAAGGATTTGCTCCCTTACTGCCTCCACTTCACCACTTTTTGAGAAGTCTATGATTTTTTGAGTATGTCATGTGTCTTATAATGTTATATGAATTCATACTTGATTTGTGATGATGAGAGACTTAATAATGTTTCCATGTCTCTTTTAGGTGGACCACCTATGACATATGACAGCCTAAGAAGTTGTTTTCCCTCTGTCCCCTTTTGAGGACCTGCTTTGTCTCCTCCATCATTCACTGGGCCACTTTTAGGTTCCGGAGCTTATTTCATGTGGTGAGAGGAATGCAATATGTGTATGTTTAAAGGTTATGTTTAAAGGTTTATGTGAAGAAATATACTATATGTGTGATAAAATGACAATTGGTAATTCATAAATGTCTCTTTATATTCTCTGCTACCATTATCTCCTGTCAAACAGGTTTTCCTGACCTGCTAGAAGTTCTTCTTGATGCTTGAGTCATAGATCATATCTGAGAGCTTCGTCTTGACTTTGTGAGTTTATTATGCAACTTGTTTTGTCTCAGATTGAAACAAAAGGTTTGATTATGATTATTTCCTAATTAACAGTTATGCAGGTAGGCCTTAGGGCTCTTTTGAGACTCAAGTCATCCTTCATGACGGATACATTTGTTCACTAAGTGTCACTACGTCACAAAAAGGCTACATGGCTACATATACAGGACTGTCTCAGAAAATTAGAATATTGTGATAAAGTTCTTTATTTTCTGTAATGCAATTAAAAAAAAAACAAAAATGTCATACATTCTGGATTCATTACAAATCAACTGAAATATTGCAAGCCTTTTATTATTTTAATATTGCTGATTATGGCATACAGCTTAAGAAAACTAAAATATCCTATCTCTAAATATTAGAATATCATGAAAAAGTATACTAGTAGGGTGTTCAACGAATCACTTGAATCGTCTAATTAACTCGAAACACCTGCAAGGGTTTCCTGAGCCTTGAAAAACACTCAGCTTGGTTCAGTAAACTAAATCACAAGTATGGGGAAGACTGCTGATCTGACTGCTGTCCAGAGGACCGTCATTGACACCCTCCATCAGGAGGGTAAGACACAAAAAGAAATTTCTCAAAGAGCAAGCTGTTCACAGAGTGCAGTTTCAAAGCACATCCACAAAAACTCTGTTGGAAGGGGGAAATGTGGCAGGAAACGCTGCACAACCAAGAGAGATGACCGCAGCCTTAACAGCATTGTGAAGAAGAGTCGCTTCCAGAATTTGGGGGAGCTTCAAAGACAGTGGACTGAAGCTGGAGTCCAGGTATCAAAAGTCACTGTTCACAGACGTGTCCGGGAAATGGGCTACAATAGCCGTATTCCCATGGTCAAGCAACTTCTGAACTCAAGACAACGGAAGAGGCGTCTGACTTGGGCTAAGGAAAAGAAGCACTGGACAGTTGCACAGTGGTCCAAAGTCCTCTTTTCAGACGAAAGCAAGTTTTGTATTTCATTTGGAAGTCAAGGCGCCAGAGTCTGGAGAAAGGCTGGAGAGGAGCAAAATCCAAGTTGCTTGAAATCCAGTGTGAAGTTCCCACAGTCAGCGATGGTTTGGGGAGCCATGTCAGCTGCTGGTGTTGGTCCACTGTGTTTCATCAAGCCCAGAGTAAATGCAGCTGTGTACCAAGAGATTTTAGAGCACTACATGCTTCCGTCTGCTGAAAAGCTCTATGGAGATGAGGAATTCATTTTCCAGCATGATCTGGCACCTGCCCACAGTGCCAAAACCACCAGTAACTGGTGTACTGACCATGGCATTACTGTCCTCGATTGGCCTGCAAATTCCCCTGACCTGAACCCCATAGAGAATATGTGGGGTATTGTGAAGAAGAAGCTGAAAGACACCAGACCCAACAATGCTAATGAGCTAAAGGCCGCTATTGAAGCATCCTGGGCATCCATAACACCTCAGCAATGCCACAGGCTGATTGCCTCCATGCCACGCCGCATTGATGCAGTAATCCGTGCAAAAGGATTCCCAACCAAGTACTGAGTGCATTAATGGACATTTTCAAATGTTTGATTGTGTTTTGCTGTTATAAATCTTTTTTTTTTACTTGGTCTGAGGAACTATTCTAATTTTTTGAGATAGGATTTTTGAGTTTTCTTAAGCTGTATGCCATAATCAGCAATATTAAAATAATAAAAGGCTTGCAATATTTCAGTTGATTTGTAATGAATCCAGAATGTATGACATTTTTGTTTTTTTAATTGCATTACAGAAAATAAAGAACTTTATCACAATATTCTAATTTTCTGAGACAGTCCTGTATTTGTCAGTACACAGATACTGAGTACAAGTTCTGTTTGCTGTTTCTTGCAGGTCACGAATTTGGTGAGGAGTGGAGCTGGTTGGCTGCGGACGAGGAAGTATAGAGCAATACATACTTGTGCACATACACGTATATGAGAATGCATATCTATTCAGACCTGTAACCCATGTCTTAGACTTTTCACACAGCTATGTATATATATATATATATATATTTCTTTTTTTTCAATTCTCTATTTATGGTTTCATAATGAGTGAGTGAGTTTCAGCTCTAATGCTGTAATATGTTTCTATTTAGATTATTTGTCAGGATATTTTTTTGTTATTATTGTCCGAGTCTGGTTTTAACTAATACTGGGCTTACACCAAAAGATTTTCACAATCACAGACTAAAAACTGAAAGGTTATCATAAGGGTTCTTCCCGTTAGTCTCATCCCACCCCTAGTCATGACATAACTTCTGTTGTGATTTGACACTATAATGAATAAAGATTGATTGATATAGCTGTCAATTTTAGTCCTTGAGTTCATAGTTAAGTGCTTTATTTGTTAACTGCTATCAAGGAATATGACTCTCCTTTGTAGTATGCATGAGAGAAGATGCCGCAAGTTTAGTGGACTTCTATGTAGTGTCCGCTGATAATGTAGTCGGCTGGTCTGGACAGAAAATGCCAGGGCTGAATTTTTGTCCCAGTCCACCCCTGGCTCATGACATCCTCACGAGGGGGAGCCACAATTTCTGGCTTCTCCTCAGACACTGCTTTATCTGAAGACACCGGCAGAATCACAGGATCAGACAATGGGACATCCGAAACACTTTTACTCGCCTGTGCACGTGTATGGGTGATCAGGCCAATACCGTTTGGCGGGGACATACTCTGCCGCTGTTATTTACGCTTCAGAGCTGCGCAATTGGCGATGACATGTCCAGGTTTGTGACAGTAAAAGCACTCCCTCTCCTCTCTGGTTACATTACACACATTCAACGGTTCAGTAGATGGTGTGGCTACCACACGGCAGGATCTGTCAGTAAAGACGGGGGAAAACAAAGATTTATGCGTTAACACATACTCATCGGCTAACACAGCAGCAGCAGAGAGGGTATTTACTTTTTGCACATTTAAGTAAAAAACAATGTGCTCAGGCAAACTTTTTTTAAACTCCTCCAACATGATCAATTCCCTCAGAGAAGAATAATCGGTAGCATTACATGAAGCAATCCACTTACCAAAACACATTCCCTTTCCCCTAGCGAACTCTACGTGCGTTTGATCAGGACTCTTCCTATAGTGTCTAAACTTTTGCCGGTAAGCTTCAGGAACTAATTCCTACACTCTGAGGATGGCAACCTTTACTGAGTCATACTGCAGGCTGTCCTCTAACGTGAGAGCCACAACTGCTTCCTGAGCTTTTCCATATCATTTGCACGTTACCATCAGAGCCCAAACTTCAACCGGCCACCGCAATGCTGTAGCAATGCGCTCGAAGGCACCAAAATAGGCATCTACCTCAGTCTCACAGAATGTTGGCACTAGCGAAATGTTGTTACTCACGTCAAAGGCAGGTGGAGGAGGTGGAGATGGCAAGTTTCTTCCGGCAGAGTCAAAAGCACCGGATGCGCGCAGTTGGGAGTCTAGCTCCATCTGCCGTATCCGGACTTCCTTATCTGCTTCGATTTTTTTAATTTCCTTATCGGTTTCGATTTTCTTTACCTCCAACTGAAAGTGCCTGTCTTGCTCCCTGTCTTTAGCTTCCAACTGAAGTTGCCTGTCTTTAGCTTCCAACTGAAGTTGCCTGTCTTTAGCTTCCAACTGAAGTCGGGCGAGGCGAGCTTTAAGTTTATTCCCTTCCCAGGAATCAGGACTACCAGGAGACGGTGGACTATAGCGAGGCGGTGCAGACGGTGCTTTACACTGCTCGCTCCCCTCGCTGTCACTACCCTCTCCTTTAGCACGGACATTTGGCACAGTGAGCTCAGCTTGTGCAGGCAGCACCAGAAAACCCCTTTCCACCAACTCATCCCCACCAGAGCCTTTAACTCTTTTTTAAATAATGGTTTTGCCACTGGGAGACCAAAATGTTGCGCTATCTCATATAAGTCGTCTCTACGACACTGAACTAACTGCTCATGAGAAGGACAGACCAAAAACGACTCCAAATCAAAAGTTGCCATACTCAGCTAAACTGCACACAACCTTAACAAATTGTTTTTTTTAGCTATAAAAACCACTTATAACCAGTGCTTGAATTGGAATAAAAAAGGTGCCAGTACTCTAAATCAGCAACAAGTATTTGGCACAAAGTCATAGTATATCCTATAATGCTGGTGGGTTTGTCTCTTTACTGTATATTTTAGAAAGGCTCACTGTACTTAAACAAAATGACTCAGGGTACATCTGAGATTAGAGGGGGTGCAGTGGTAAAGTGCTATTTTTATAAGTGGGGAGTGGACCTGACACCCTCTAGTCTAGGGGGGTCCGGGGGCATGCTCCCCCGGGAACATTTTTTTTAAAATATTGAAGTTAGATGCATCAATCTGGTGCACTTTGAGAGCAAAATTAAGAGATATATGGATACCTCTCAACATCCATAATGAAACAACTGTAAACAGATTTACTTTTTCTTTATGGATATAAAAGAAAGTAAAGCTTGACTCCTACTGGCTGGTTAAATGACTCCTCGTCCCTGAGGCCACTACCAGTTTTTTGTGCCATTTTGCTGGATTTATTTGTCAATAGCGTTGCTGCACAAAGTGATAGCCCTCTAGTTTAAATCTACTACCCAAAAAAAAACATATGGAGATGGGTTACTATTTAAAAAATTGGAAATCTATTTGGGAACAGTGGGGCAGGGCCTCAAATCCTATAGGGGGGTCCGGGGGCATGTTCCCCCGGTAAGATTTTTTTTTAAATGTTGGACTTAAATGCATCAATCTGGTGCATTTTGAGGGGGAAATAAAGAGACTACACCCATATGAAACAAAAATGTATACATTTAAATAATCATAACATCATAAGTACATGGCCATAACCAATAACATACAATATCCAATATGAAAAAACATTGAAACTTGTTTATTTATTTGTTTTTGGTTCATTTATAGTTGTGAGTGTGTCTGGGCTCCTGAATCGGCCTCTCCTGTCTCCCTCCTCTCCCCCCTGCTTCTCTTTGAGGCAACAGCAAAGACTAGTTTTAGCTCTCAACAAGTTTATCTTACCTTTTTTCACCTATACATTTTGTTTGTATTATTCATGCATATTTTACTAATCAATACCCCCTCAAATGGAAATATGTGTTTACATAAATGGTGACCGAACCGTTTGAGACCCACTGAGATAACTTAAACCAAGCTAACTATCTAAAGACTCAGAGAGTAATTTACCGCACCAGAGCTGTAGTTATCAGCCTCTCAGTCTGACAGCAAAGGACTCTCCCTCCACCTTGTTGTTGAAACAGCTCCTTATATCCGTTAGCGCAGCTAGCTAGCACCAGATGCTAACAACAATACACGTAACCGGTGCGCGCGCTTTCTCGCTCGCTCGCGCCACACATATACCAACACACACCCTCCTGAGCTTGAATGACACACAGAGACCAATCGAGGGCATTAGTATGATCTGTATGAAAGTGGCAATGTCGGCAGGCCATGTCATGTAGACAGCCAGTCACCCTCTGTGAGGTAGAGTCAGACCCACATTTGCGCTGCGTTGCGTTTACAATATATACGTATATTGCCGGCGGCTGAGTACCGGCATTTTACTGAAGAAGTGCCGGTACCACATGGGTAAAAATCAGAAGTGCCGGTACTGCGTACCGGGGAGTACCGGCCCAATTCAAGCACTGCTTATAACCCCAGGAATTTAGTTATATCCCAGATGAGCCCCCATGTATGTTACGTCCCAACTAGGGGAAGAGGAATGCAACACGCGTCGGGCCCGGTGTGCTCCAATCGCAATCTTCAGGGGCGGACCAGGAGATGGCAGCCAATGCCGGGAGGGCAACCGCACAGCTCATTTACATAGAACACACACAGCTGAAAACACTCAGACGACCAGGAAGGCAGAAGGTGTAACAACCACCAGGAAGATTTTTTTTAAATGTTGAAGTTAAAAGCATCAATCTGGTGCACTTTGAGAGCAACATGAAGAGATCTATGGACACATCTCTCAACACCCATATGAAACAGAACAGTAAGCAGATTTTTTTCTTTATGGATATTTTACAAATCACTTCCCTTTTAAACTGTATTCTTGTTTATTAATAACAACTTTTTTTTACTGTCATATTAGTATTGTATACCTGTTTAATTTATTCTCTTATTTTTCTATAACTATAATGATCATATAAAGATGTGCCTTTACCTCACTGGTTGGAGAAAAAGCTTCTTATATTCGTTAGCATAGCTAGCTAACCAGATGCTAATAACAACAACGTTATTGACTGTATGATCAGTATGACAGATGAACAGATCGCCACTGGGCTTTCAACTAAAGACACAGCCACGCAAAAACTGCGGCATGTGTACAGCTCCTTATGGGTATTGCAATTTGTGAAGTCCAGGCCCGGAGCCGCGTTCTGGTGCTCTCCGTTAGAACTACACTCCTGTCAGACGAGACATATACCACGTGATGACACGTTAGGCTCGTGTTGTGTTCAAGGACCCTGACCTTGGCCAGGAAAAACAAGCTTGTTTAATTCTTTTGCGGTCTAGATTTCTTGAAGTTTTTTCTTTTTTGCGTGTGTTTATAAATTACCTCGAGGGCCGTACCAAATGGTCTCACGGGCCGTATACGGCCCGGAGGCCGGAGGTTCCCCACCCCTGACTTAAACGCATCTCATCATTTGATACAAGAACTACATGTAGCGGGGGTGAATCATCTTGATTATAACCGCCTCACCTTTGGGAACGAGTATTTCTAACTCCTCCTCTTGTTGCTCTGCTGATCTTTTGGCTCTGGGGATAAGTGAAAGTCTCTGAAACACAGCTGGAGTCTTGTTAGTGATGTGGGCATTCTCTATGAGTGAACTAATGGTTCCATGTCTTACTTGATATTGTACTCCCCATCCAACCAGAAAGGTGCCAAGTGTACTGAGCACAATCAGCAATGCTATTCTGGCTCTTATCCTTAGGGGACCCCACAATTGGTTAGGCTTTGTTCTTTACATCATCTCTATTTTATCCCTGGTTGTGTCAGTTACAGAATTTAAATGATGAGTACAAAAATAACATACAAAAAATTGGACTCTTTTTCAGATGTAAAACAAAAAAAATTAGTTTTCACTTTAGTGTACAATCTATACAAATCTATAGACAATTTGTCTTTTGAGCTGTTTCTATCTTTATCTATCTTTATCTTATTTCTATTTATTGTTTTGTTCCAGCTCTGCCAAATCAGTCCTAACTCCCAATAATGTTCTGGAAGTTGCCAGTGAAGGGTGACAATGTGTGAGGTGGTGTCAATTTGCTCCTTTTTCTTTACCTTTAAACTGGAGCGCGTGTGAAGTTTGTTCCAACTTTTAACGCTTCCGTCCACCGGGGATGAGCCCACTGTCTTTTGTGAACTTTAACCCTCACCCATTCACCTGGCCGAACAGGAGTCTCTTCTGGTGTCTCGTCTGGTATCTCTGTAGTTTTCCTAGCCTGTGTAGACAAAACTTGCATAATATTACTCAGAGTTCTGACATATTCATCCACTTCTATTTGTCTAATATCTAAAACTAGACCACTCCCTCCTTGGAGAAGGCCCTAGCTTCGGCATACCTCTTGTTGTTATGAGACTTATTGTTAACTACCTGTTATTATTTATTAAATACAACATCACCGAATCAACATATCTGTATAATCATGACACTCCCTCCTTTGAGCATAACATGCTCAATTAATATTGCAATGATTACCCTATTATGAACAGGACATGTAAAACACATAACGTTGCATTAAATAAATATAACTTCTTCTTGTACCCACAAGGCCTACAAAAATATCGTATGATGTATGGCTTTCTGATGGCATAAATGCATATTCACAAAAAATCTGCAATTAGCACTTCTAATAGTTTACTTGTTTCAATAATGGCTTTTGTCATGGTGTTATGCATCATTGTTGCTACGAAAAAACAATACCTCTGGAGTCGCTAATGCGTCTCAATAATTCTAGGATTAGAGGATTGGTTGACACTGCTGAACTAACATATGATAAAATAATATTTCTCCAAACTGGAGGGAAAATATGAATTATTCTCACAGAGTGACCTGCATGAAGGGCTGGTGCTGCTCACTCAAAATGAGATATTGCCTTACGTACTACACTATAAATCAGTAAAGTTACTCAAGAATAAATAAATAAAGACTGATTCTTGAAACTGTTGTAAAAACCCTACAACTTCTTCCTTCAAGGTCTAAATCAGTGTTATGTTATTTAATCTGCGGCTCATGCCTTAAAACAGATACTTCAGACCGATTATAAAATTGTGTTTATGAGAAAAATGTAATCTGACTCCATAAATCACATAATTGTTTGATTAAAAACTACACTTCTGGCTAAGAATAAATGAAGTTCCCCTTTAAACACAGCCCCGGTCTTCTGACGGGGTCTATCTATGTACTGGCTGGAAAATGTTGGGCCAGTCTCTGTCGCTACGTCACAGTTCTCCCGCTAACAGTCACTCTCTAGTTCAGCTGGGTTCTTGTTGACTTCTTCACTGGTTTGAGACAAGCGACCCTATTGGAACACCTCCCTTTGTAGCCAGACTTCACCACAGCAGAATCGAGTTTCTGTTTTCAGGTCTGGACAGCTTCACGTCAGGTGTATCGCCGCCCCTTGCATATTTTGGGTGGAAATCCATCGTCTTGACCTCCCTAGCTGTGTCGACACAATAGTTTTCTGTATGGGGGAACAACATCACTTGTAATCTGTATCCTTCTCATAATTACAAAAATAGTCTGCTAAATGTTCTACTCTGCTACTTCTAATCTGTGGATGCTCTATGTGTAAATGCAATATTCTACTCACTATCTTTTAAATAACATTCAACCTCTCCCTCCTGTGGTGATATATGTGGCTCTATGTAGCTGGTTTTCTAAATATCCTTGTGCTGAAGATGCATCACCTGGTGGTCTGGCCCTCTGAACTTCCTTATTGTTGTGGTTGATACCAGGCTGTCAGTGGTATTTGGTTCATGTTTGGCGATGCTGTTCGTCTTTGACATCCCTGGGACCCCCTGCTTCTGTCGTCATCATGGAAACCTCCCCTGGGGTAAATGCATGGAGGGCCGTTGTTTGGTGCATTGTTCTGCGGACACTCTCTGGACCAATGTCCCATTTGGCTGCAATGGTAACATCTCTCAAACCGGAAACCTCTTCCTCCTTTTTGTCGGTTCTGCATCTGAATCTCTGGCACTACTCGAGGTTGAACTGTTTGAGGTGTCTGCCCTGCCTTCTCTGGTTCTTTGGCCATCTTTGATGGAGCTGCCATTTGCCTTGCCGCTTTCTTGTTTTTATTAGCTTCGGTATCTTTCTCAGCTATTTGTATTTTCAAGAGTCTCAGTTGTAATGCTACCATTTCTGTCTTTTGTGTTTCTCTTTGTCGTCGTCTTTCTTCTGTGATTTCTTCTAATCGTATGTTCTCTCCCATCAGGTGTTTTGATTTACTGGTTAGCATTCTTACTTCATACTTCAATTTTTTTAGATGTTTGTCTGTGGAGACTCCATTCAACTGCAAGACTTCTCCTATAAAACCAACATTCGGGGAGAGAGGAGGGACTTCGGCCAAGCTTAGATACAGCTTCGGAGTTTGGATAACTGGAGCCTCTTTGTTTTTTTCTGCTATGTCTTCCCTCACTGCCAGGTCTGCTACTTGGACCACATTTATGCTGTCTGCCAGTAGGCTGGCATATTCCAGGTGGAGTATCAGACTTGAAACTCTTATAAATCTTTCTTCAGCTTCCCTCCATGGTTAGCTGTTGTAAGCATTTTTCGTGCTCATAGTCGAGTACTGTTCTTCTATGGGCTTTTGTTGGTCCAGGTTGATCATCTGCTGGAATCAGTCCTCTTGTTTGCCACTGTTCCAACAGTTTCTCTATTTGGTTCCATCTCTTCTGTCTTTTACTTGGAAAGGTCAAAGCATCTGATCTGATTTTTACCCTTTCCTTGATATCTGCAGTTGAGCCTGGCTCTGCGTCTGGTCTCAACTTAGTTTCTTTCGGTGACATGCTCTCTTCCTATTCGAATGAAGTTATTAAGTTATCAAAGTACTAATCCTCCGACTAGCACCTTCGTTCCTGATAAATAATATCCTATGTCATCCGAACTTAACTTTAAATCTGGGTTTGTTTGTTTTTTGAGTTGCTCAAGGTTTTTTTTTTTTTTTTTTTTTTTTAAGTTATAGATTTTTTTTTTTTATTTAAAAGTTTTTTTTTAAATATTAATAAAGTAAATTAAAATATAAAAATTATGCAAATTTTATTATGAAATGTTAAAAATAAAAATTGTACAGTGTATGGTTTTGACTTTGAAAATTAGAAATCTGGTGAAAATCTACTGTGTACAGTACATACCGAAGTGCATGGAATTATGTAAATGTCATAACTTGTGTTAGCTTTTTGAATATTCTATAGTCTTATTTGAAAGAGTATTATTTAAAATTTCTTATCTTATAATTAGAAACCACTTGCAATTCTATCTTGGCGATCAAGCATGTTTATAGCACTTAAAATTAAACTTCAAAATGCTATTGAATTTTTCCTAAGAGGTGTTTCCTCTATCTGTGTAATAATTCTGTACTACCAGCAGAGTGCGCTGTTGTAATTTACAGTTCAATCCACTAGGGAGATTTTTGACCTCAATTCAACAAGAAAAAGTTTATTTTCCTTCTTAAAAATGGGAAGAAAATTACACTATGGTAAAACAACACAGCACATAACCGCCAAAACACATTTGCAAACAGGAATATTTAAACACTAGCAAAATTCCAAAATCAGATTGGGTTTTGATAAAAAAAACTGAGTACTTTCAATTAGCATTTCACGAAATGGCGACTGCCGTGTGGTTCATTGTGAACATGAGGGCAAGACAAGATGGCAACTGATTTTCCAACCTTTAACCTGAAGAACAAAGGGATTTCAAAACACACCTCGTGGCTCTCACAGCGGAGTTGAAATAATGGTGGGGTGATCTTTAGTCTAGAAAATTCAACACACAACAACACTGTAGTTTTAAAATAAAATTTCTATTTAGTTTACAATGATAAATGGGCCTCATACCCTTACGTCATAGCCCTCAACCCATGTACGTACATTTTTTGACTTTAAGAGCCAGTATGGTTATCTCTTCTGTTTTAACACGCTATTATGGGACAAAATGGGACGCTATCCAAACACAATCAGAAGAAAATATCGTCTATCTGACGCACGAATGTCGCTTTTTCTCGTCGTAATCCACACGCAATGTCTTGTTGAAAACAGAAAAAAGTAACCACTGAAAGCTTCAAACTCCTCAGGCCTTTTCCTCGGAAAAGGACTTTTTTAAAACAGCCTCACACTGTCGTTTAAAGACTCACTTCAATATCCTCAGTGGTGGTTCCACTGGGGCTTTGTCCTTGCCTCAAACAGTCCCTACTGTTTAATGGCCTAAAACCATTCACGTTAACTTAAAACGTAACAAGAGACACTCATTGAAGTGGTTGGCCTCATCACACAAAGGACTTTTTTTAAAACAGCCTCACACTGTTGTTAACACAAACCCTCACTCCAATAACCTCAGCTTCCAACTGTGGCTGTGTCTTTGCCTCAAGCAGTCCCAACTGCTTAATGGCCTAAAACCATTCACGTTAACTTAAAACGTAACAAGAGACACTTACTGAAGTGATTGGCCTCTAGCCGACATGTAATAACAGACAAACGAATAGCATGCAGGGTTAAATGTAAGAAAAAAGAAAGTGAACTCACCCTGCCTGTGACAAAGCAACGCCACGTGTTATAGGATACCAATGTTTATCAATTTAGGCTTGTTTTAACATTAATTTAGGCAGTCTTTCTCAGGAGTCCATCTTACCAGACAGACACACACTCCTATTGTTCACTATGTAATCTATTGAAGATTTTGAATAAACAGGTACTTCTTTACCTTTCTGTATGGGCCCGAGTGTATGTCTGCCAGCATTGTTCAAGCTCCTTTGAAAACTGCAACTGCTCTCCTGGTGGAACGAGATCACGTCAGGGTCACCAATTGTTAACTATGTACGTTATTCTCGCGTCCAGGAGAGAAGCTTTAAAAATGAGACTAAATGGAGTCTCTGAGAAGATTAAAATGGGATACTTTAATTTAAAAAAGGCGCGGTAGTGTTACAAGCAGAATATTGTTCAGGTGAGGAGAGAAAAGCTGCAGCTCCCTCTCGCAATGGCCGCCGTGAAGAAGAGACCCCACAAAGCTCCGTCACCTCTCTATACAGGACTGTCTCAGAAAATTAGAATATTGTGATAAAGTTCTTTATTTTCTGTAATGCAATTAAAAAAAACAAATGTCATACATTCTGGATTCATTACAAATCAACTGAAATATTGCAAGCCTTTTATTATTTTAATATTGCTGATTATGGCATACAGCTTAAGAAAACTCAAATATCCTATCTCTAAATATTAGAATATCATGAAAAAGTATACTAGTAGGGTGTTCAACGAATCACTTGAATCGTCTAATTAACTCGAAACACCTGCAAGGGTTTCCTGAGCCTTGAAAAACACTCAGCTTGGTTCAGTAAACTAAATCACAAGTATGGGGAAGACTGCTGATCTGACTGCTGTCCAGAGGACCGTCATTGACACCCTCCATCAGGAGGGTAAGACACAAAAAGAAATTTCTCAAAGAGCAAGCTGTTCACAGAGTGCAGTTTCAAAGCACATCCACAAAAACTCTGTTGGAAGGGGGAAATGTGGCAGGAAACGCTGCACAACCAAGAGAGATGACCGCAGCCTTAACAGCATTGTGAAGAAGAGTCGCTTCCAGAATTTGGGGGAGCTTCAAAGACAGTGGACTGAAGCTGGAGTCCAGGTATCAAAAGTCACTGTTCACAGACGTGTCCGGGAAATGGGCTACAATAGCCGTATTCCCATGGTCAAGCCACTTCTGAACTCAAGACAACGGAAGAGGCGTCTGACTTGGGCTAAGGAAAAGAAGCACTGGACAGTTGCACAGTGGTCCAAAGTCCTCTTTTCAGACGAAAGCAAGTTTTGTATTTCATTTGGAAGTCAAGGCGCCAGAGTCTGGAGAAAGGCTGGAGAGGAGCAAAATCCAAGTTGCTTGAAATCCAGTGTGAAGTTCCCACAGTCAGCGATGGTTTGGGGAGCCATGTCAGCTGCTGGTGTTGGTCCACTGTGTTTCATCAAGCCCAGAGTAAATGCAGCTGTGTACCAAGAGATTTTAGAGCACTACATGCTTCCGTCTGCTGAAAAGCTCTATGGAGATGAGGAATTCATTTTCCAGCATGATCTGGCACCTGCCCACAGTGCCAAAACCACCAGTAACTGGTGTACTGACCATGGCATTACTGTCCTCGATTGGCCTGCAAATTCCCCTGACCTGAACCCCATAGAGAATATGTGGGGTATTGTGAAGAAGAAGCTGAAAGACACCAGACCCAACAATGCTAATGAGCTAAAGGCCGCTATTGAAGCATCCTGGGCATCCATAACACCTCAGCAATGCCACAGGCTGATTGCCTCCATGCCACGCCGCATTGATGCAGTAATCCGTGCAAAAGGATTCCCAACCAAGTACTGAGTGCATTAATGGACATTTTCAAATGTTTGATTGTGTTTTGCTGTTATAAATCTTTTTTTTTTACTTGGTCTGAGGAACTATTCTAATTTTTTGAGATAGGATTTTTGAGTTTTCTTAAGCTGTATGCCATAATCAGCAATATTAAAATAATAAAAGGCTTGCAACATTTCAGTTGATTTGTAATGAATCCAGAATGTATGACATTTTTGTTTTTTTAATTGCATTACAGAAAATAAAGAACTTTATCACAATATTCTAATTTTCTGAGACAGTCCTGTATATCTCATTTGGCTCCTCCTCTTCAATGGCAGCTGTGGCGTAATCTTCCGCCCTCCTTTCACTAATGTCCGATGTCACACATAACAGAGGATTTTGACATTTTACATTCAATCTATACTTAAACACGCCTCTTCTCCTCATATTCTCTTTCATCACTTTTCATTTAACACATTCTAAACGCTGTAATCAATACTCTAAAAATACTGGAAATACTTCATGGCATTTTGGGTTCCGATGGAGTTCCGGATATTGTCACAGGCTACCCACATCTGTAAACAATAATGTATTCAAATAAACTGTACCTTCATTTAATATTCAGCATGGTAGTATCTCGACATCTATAGTTGTAGTGTTAAATCAGTAGGTTTCAGTGTGCATCACTCCATGTCATTTCGCTACTAAATTCACCTCTTTAGGAAATACTTTATTAGCCACATGCTAAATGCTAACCGGAGATGAAGGATTTTCAGAATAAAAGCTTAACAACTGTTTGTGCATGAGAATTTCTGTTTTTTTCAGTATAAAACAGCAGTTAAACTGACTGTATGTTTAAGCTTCATTATACCATCAAAACATTGATTTTAATTTCTAACAAGATACAAACTAGAAGAAAGGTTCATAGAGCCAAAACATTTCAAGTGCTACTCAACTAGCTTTAGATAAGCCAGTCCTTTAGTATATAAGTGCTTTTTTAGTAATTCTATCGCTCGAAGTGGAGTCGAAAGAGATGAGTTTTCAGTTTACAGCACCGGAAGATGTGCAAGCTTTCTGCTGTCCTGATGTCAATGGGGAGCTCATTGAAGATGACGTCATGGCTCCGCCTACACTGCGTTACTATAGATACTACCCCAGTTCCTCACAAGTCTAAAAAACAACTCACGTCAACGCACGTAAGCAACGTGGGCGCCAACGTGAGCGCCCTCGTGACCAAAATATTTGACGGCGCTGATTGGCTGAAATTATGTTTCGGCGGCACAGTTTACTATTGAGACTTTTGCAACGTGCTGGTTGCTGCTGTTTGGCTCGGGGGCAGCGCCCCGTAATGATAAACTAATGCCAAGGGCAAGGCCAGGCAGGAAACATGTGACTTATCAGTAACTTTAGACATCATAACACAATTTTAAACAAGATTTTATTGTAGATTATACATTTTACTGATACCAATTGTATGATATTTACCTTGTTCATTAAAAATAAAAAATATAAAATATATATATTTTTTAAATATATATATTTTTAAATATATATTTTTTAATTTAATTCTTTTTTTTAAAAAAAAAAATTTATGTGGGAAGAGGTGGGGCGGCGCCCCTAGCTCCCCTATGGGCCGGCCGCCACTGCTGAGGAGGGAGGGGAAGGCCTCTCTGAAATATTAAAATAAATCAGAGAATTCCGCATGGAAACTGCTTGTAATTTTGGAGTATTGAAGGAGGAAAAAAACGACTTGAGAGAAGGCTTCGGAGAGCTGAAAATAAGAGCGGATGCAGCAGAATTAAGAATCGCAGAAAATGAAGACCGTGAAATCGGTATGACAAAAGTACTCCTTCAAAGTTTACGCATGCAAAAGCAACTGGAAAATAAATGTGAGGAACTTGAAGGCCGGGAACGACGGAACAACCTGAGGATTTATTCAGTGCCCGAAAAATGTGAGGGAAATAGCATGATGGATTTTGTGGAAAACTTAATACGTGAGAAACTGGATGTGAGCGGCGAAATTCCCATTGACAGAGCGCACCGGGCAACGGGGCATCTCACTGGGCACAGCGACCGTCCCCGATCAATAATAGAACCTGTTAGCATCTGGCATCTGTTAGCATAGATCTAGCTCTCCGGCTTAGGCTCCATCTATGTCCATCTATGTTCCATCTTTAACGCCATTGATCTGTGGAGGATCTGCCGCGGTTTGAGGGCCTGCCGTCCACCCATTTCTGCTTCTGCTGGTGGTGGTTCCCACGGCTGAAGGCCGCTATCCACCTGCTGTTAGAGGCCTACTCCCACCTGTTGGGTGCTACTGTGCGGGGGAGGCCTGGTCTGGAGATACCGCGGAGAAACCGGAGTGTTGCCACACTGCTGATTGCCTATTTCCTTGCTGCTGTCCTGACGTGGTTTTGCTTCGGGAACATCGTGGATGCTGTTGAGCTGGACTGGGAAAATGGCAAATGTCGTGTTTCTGCTGTTTCTGCTGTGCCTTTTTTTGACTGTGCTGGACAAGGAGAAGTTCGCTAGTCATCCTGACAATTCTGCTGGATGCGGGTCCGTTCTGCCGCCCGCAGTGGACATCCCCTGTACAGGTTCGGATGGGTTGCACAAACAATTGCTAGTTGCACTGTCGCGGACATTCATTTCGTCAAATGTCTGTCTTTCTCACATGCCTGCCACAATGGTCCTTCAGAATTGTTTTTTGAACTCTAATCTCACTTTTGCGAAGTTTGCTGGTGACTCTAGAACAGCTGAAAATGTATATGTGTTGATTAAGAGGAAAAGGTGCTTGGTATTTTTATTGTTGTTACTATCAGGAAATGTACAGCCAAATCCGGGTCCACCTGGTAGTTTTAGTCAAATAGCTACTCCTGCTGATTTTAGTTCTAGATCGGGGTTAGGTTTAATTCATTTAAATGTGCGCAGTCTGTTACCTAAATTAGATTTTGTCCGTATTTGGGCGAGTTCAACTGATGCTGATGTCATTGTCTTATCAGAAACGTGGCTAGACAAATCGATCTTGGCCTCTGACATTTACATAAATGGTTACAATGTATATCGCACTGACCGTCCTAAAAAAGGTGGTGGCGTTGCCATTTATGTGAAAAATAAGTTTTGTGTAACAAAAATGGTTTCCAAATCTGTTAGTAAACAACTAGAATTTTTAGCTGTGAATGTCGAAGTAACAAAGGGTCAACAGGTCATGGTGGTGGGTTGCTACAGGGCCCCCTCGGCTGTCAAGGACTCCTTATCTTCATTGGCAAAACTGTTATCTCAACTTTCCTACAAGGAAATAGTGCTGCTTGGTGATTTTAATTGGGATTGGTTAACTTCTGTGTCAGAGGATTTTAAAAACCTGTGTACCTCTTTGAACATTACTCAGATTATAGACAGTCCTACTCGCCCAAATATTAAGTCCCCAAATAAATCCTCCTTAATTGATCTAATTTTAACAAATGTTCCATATAAATACTCATCTGTGGGAGTATTTGCTAATGATGTGAGTGACCACTGTGTTGTAGCCACAATTAGGGACACTAAGGTCCAAAAAGTTAAACCACGCATCATCACAAAGAGAGATAAAAAACACTTAGTGGAGCAGGGTTTTTTACATGATCTGTTTGATTTTGATTGGGGAAAAATCGATCTGTGTGCTGATGTAGAAACTGCATGGTCTTATTTTTATCTTGGTTTTATAAAAATTATAGATAAACATGCACCTCTGCGTAAATTTAGAGTGAAGGGACGAAACAATCCCTGGTTTTCTGCTGAAATGTCCAGTCTCCTTCATGAGAGAAACAATGCCTGGGCAAAGGCTAGGAAATCAGGCTCAGAGGTAGAATGGCTACGCTTTAGGCAGCTAAGGAATAGCTTTACTTCAAATGTCAAAAGTGCTAAGTCAAAGTACTATTTGTCAGTTACCACAGAAAACCTGAATAATCCTAGTAAATTTTGGAAAGCCATAAAATCGATTTCCACTGGTGATATCCCAAATGAGCTACCTCCGTACCTCACCACAGCATCTGGCATTATATCAGACAGGGCCACCATGCTAAATTGCTTTAATAAGCATTTTGTCTCTTGTGGCTCTCTGTTTGATTCTGTCACTGACTGTGCTTCTGCTTCTGTGAACGCTCCAGTCCTTGACTCTGAACAATGTGGTCTGGAAAACCCTTTCAGTTTTACTCCTTTAACTGTTGGTATTGTCCATGAAGCTTTATCCAAGTTAGATCCTAAGAAACCGGCTGGCCCGGACAACGTAGAACCTTTCTTTTTAAAGATAGCTGCAGATTTTATTGCTCCACCTCTTACTTCTCTTTTTAACCTCTCCCTCAGCACAAATACAATTCCTAAAGTATGGAAGTCTGCTTATGTCCTGCCTCTACTGAAAGGAGGGGAGGCAACTATTTTAAATAACTATAGGCCAATCTCTAAATTGTCAGTTTTGGCTAAGGTGCTCGAACGACTTGTGAGTGAACAAGTAAAGGAGTTTTTATGTATAAATGATATCCTGTCTAAACATCAGTCAGGCTTCAGGAAGAAACATAGCACCATCACTGCAACAATGAAAGTGGTAAATGATATTACTAGTATGCTAGATAATAAACAGAGTTGTGCAGCTCTGTTTATTGACCTTTCCAAAGCGTTTGACACCGTTGATCATCGTGTCTTAAAACAGAGGCTACTCAGTACTGGCATATCCAGCCATGCAGTGGGGTGGTTTGTGAACTACCTCTCTGAAAGGTCCCAATGTGTTCACTTTGATGGGCTGTCTTCTGAGTGGTTAAACATTGCTAATGGTGTTCCTCAAGGTTCTGTTTTAGGTCCACTTTTATTCTCCATATATATCAACAGTTTAGGTGAAAATGTGGATGAAGCTACTTTACATTTTTATGCGGACGATACCGTGATGTATTGTGCAGGTACCTCCATTCAGGAGGCGGTTGTTAAATTACAGGCTGTTTTTAACATTATTCAGACTCAGCTCTCTGAACTAAAGCTTCTTTTAAATGTGGATAAAACCAAGATAATGCTCTTTTCAAAAGCTAAAAAGTCACCAGAGCCTGTTTTAGATATTGTATCAACGCAAGGAACAAAACTTGAAGTTGTTGCCTGTTACAAATACCTTGGTATCTTGCTTGATGACTGTCTCTCTTTTAAACTTCATGTCAATAACCTGCTTAAAAAACTGAGGGTTAGGCTAGGTTTCTTTTTCAGGAATAAGTCCTGTTTCTCGCTTGAGGCCAGGAAAAGGCTAGTCACTGTGACCTTTTTACCTGTGCTGGACTATGGTGATCTGCTGTATATGAATGCACCTGCCAACTACCTAAGCAAACTAGATGCTGCGTATCATAGTGCTCTGAGATTTGTCACTAACTGTAAAGCACTTACTCATCACTGTACATTGTATACCAAGGCAGGTTTACCATCACTCATTGTACGGAGGCTCAGTCACTGGTACACTTTTATCTATAAAGCTATGTTGGGCAAACTCCCGTATTATATCTGTTCATTGATAAAGCAGAAAGTTGCAAGCAGCTATTGTCTGCGATCACAGGATATAGTCTTGTTAGATGTGCCAAGAGTAAGGACTGTCTTAGGTAAGACAGCTTTTATGTGCGCAGCTCCACTTGCTTGGAACAGTCTACAGGCAAAATTGAAATTGAGCATTTTTATTTCTTTGAATGTATTTAAGGCATGTCTAAATGAAATGCTTTCTGACACTCTGGGTATTTGTAAATGTTGAATATGTAAATATGATATCCTCTGTTGTTTGTATGTTGTTTTTATGTTTCATGTGGAACTAAATGATGCAGGTCTCCCTTGTAAATGAGATCGATGATCTCAAGGGACTAATCTGTCTAAATAAAGGTTTGAAATGAAATGAATAGTCCGCTTCCAAAACTACAACATGAGGCAAAGGGTGCTACAAGCCGCCTGGGCAAAAAAACCCTACATTAGGGTGAAAGATTGCAGGATTTTCTTTGATGAGGACTTCACCACCCAAGTGTTCAAGGAGCGAGCAAAATAAAGACAAGTAAGGAAGCAGCTCCAGGAAAGAAACATCAAATCCCGCATTCTGTTCCCTGCTAAACTGAAATTATTCGAGAAAAATTGAAAATTCAGGGTGTTTAACAACCCACAAGATGCGGCACATGGTCTACTGGAGTATGGTGTCAACATGGAGAGTCCAGCAGGAGAACCGGACTTGGAGTCTACTCTTCAGGCTTCAGGATGGCAGACTCACTGCTCCAGGAACCGGAGAACCCCAGGATGTGAGCTGATGTCGGACGTAAAGACATTAATTTACTCGCTTGATCGGCATGAAAGAGCAAAGAAATGAACAGGTATGTGTGGAGGGAGTTAACTCCTTGCAGACGTACATGGAAAACAATAACAACACATAAATGACTGAGCCACTCGGAATCTTTTCCAGATTTGACAACACAGAGTATAACATGTACAATTTTGATTATGATGTCGATTCAGAGAATCATGTGTTCAATCATATAAGTGACTCGTGTAAATATTATACCGATGATCAATTTAATGACAATGTTGGACTTGAAAATACATTTTCTTTAATACATTTCAACTGCAGGAATCTGTATGCAAACTTTAATAAGATCGCTGAATACCTACATACATTTAAAAGTAAATTCAAAGTAATTGCCATATCGGAGACTTGGTTAAATAAAGACGAAGTCACTGATTTCCAAATTGAGGGTTACGTTCTACACCATATCAACAGAACCAATAAGAGAGGAGGGGGTGTGGCTCTTTATGTGGACAGCGTCCTAAAATGCACACTGGTTGAAAAAATTTCAATTGAGACTGATGATTTAATGGAATGCATAACTATAGAAATTGAAATGGAAAGGAAGAGAAATGTTGTTGTGACTTGTGCATATAGAGCACCAGGATCAAATGTAGAACTTTTTAAAGATAGTTTAGGAGTATTAATGGATGGCTTAAATGAAAATAAAACATGTATTATTTGTGGGGATTTTAACATCGACCTTCTAAATGTATCTAAATACAAAACAACTTCTGATTTTCTGGATACATTGTACAGCAGGGGGCTTTATCCCCTAATCACTAAGCCCAGTAGAATAACATCAACTTGTGCAACATTGATCGACAATATCTTTACAAATGTCATGGAAAACAGTGCTAAGAGTGGGCTAATAATAAATGATATAAGCGACCATTTACCTGTATTTGTAGCATATGATTGACAATTAAAGAAAAAGAAGGAAGAGACTCGCAGTAGATATGTCAGGGTAAGGACTGCTGAAGCAAAAGACAAATTTAGGAGTGACCTCTTAAAGGAAGAGTGGAGAGGGGTTTATGTAGAAGATGTAAATGCTGCATATGAGTCCTTTCTAAAAATCTACATATCACTGTATGACAAACATTGTCCCACTGTACTCCGTACATATAAAGGTACTTATCATCAAAAGCCTTGGATAACCAAGGGCTTACAAAATGCTTGCAAGAAGAAAAATAACCTTTATAAAGACTTCATAAAATGTAGGACAAAGGCAATTGAAAAGCAATAAAAGGCATATAAAAATAAGTTGACAGTTATCATGAGACAAGCAAAAAGAGAATATTATAATAATATGTTAAAAGAAAAGAAAAATGATATCAAGGGCACATGGAAAATCTTAAATAATGTTATTGGAAATAAATCTGTATCCACTGGCCTGCCCAGTCACTTCATTGATGACAAAATTAAGGTCGTGAAAAACATGAATGAAGTGGTACATGAATTTAACTCTGTTTTTGTAAATGTCGGACCTAATCTTGCAAAGACTATTCCAAAACAACACGATGGGCAAAAAGAGGATGGCGGAATTGGGGGAAGTAAAGTGTTGCAGTCAATGTTTCTGGGAGAGATAAACGAAATTGAAATTAGATCCATTGTAGACAAATGCAAAAATAAGACTTCGACAGATAGTGATGGGATCGACATGACAATAGTGAAAACGACTATTGACTGCATAATTAAACCGCTAAGCTACATCTTTAATCTTTCATTTCAGACAGGTATCTTTCCAGATAGCATGAAAATAGCTAAGGTTATCCCACTTTTTAAAACGGGACAAAAGCCAATTTACCAACTACAGACCAGTGTCCTTGCTTTCACAATTTTCAAAGGTCCTTGAGAAATTGTTTGTCCAAAAATTTGATAATTTTATTGAAAAAAATGAGTTGAGTGAGAGTCCAAATGGATTTAGGAAAAATTGATCTACAGCTTTAGCTTTAATGAAAATAACAGAAGAAATTACAACAGCTATAGAAAGAAAGAAATACACAATAGGTGTATTTATTGACTTAAAAAAGACATTTGACACCATAGACCATTACCTATTAATTTCGAAATTACATTCATATGGTGTGAGAGGAATAGTTCTAGATTGGTTAAAAAGTCATTTAGATAACAGACAACAATATGTGGAATTTGCTGGCAGTCCATCAGTGTATGAACATAGAATGTGGTGTCCCGCAGGGCTCGGTTTTAGGGCCTAAACTTTTTATTTTGTACATCAATGACATATGTGAAACGTCAAAATTATTGCAATTTGTGTTGTTTGCAGACGACACAAATGTATTTTGTTCAGGAGATGATTTAAACATTTTAGCAAAGTTTATTGGACATGAAATGGTCAAACTTAAAAGATGGTTTGATGAAAATAAGTTAACTCTAAATTTGAATAAAACGAAGTTTATGATTTTTGCTAATATAAAAAAAGATGAAAACATTTCACTGTCCATTAATGGAGTTTTTATTGAAAGGGTTTCTGAATTTTGATTCTTAGGGGTGACGCTGGATGAAAACCTGACATGGAAATCACACATAGCACATGTTAAAACGAAAGTATCTAGGAATATTACTGTTCTAAACAAGGCAAAGTATTTGCTAGATTACAAGGCATTGAGGATGTTGTACTGTTCACTTATTTTGCCATTTTTCATTTATTGTGTAAAAGTGTGGGGCAACACGTATATGAGCAACATAAAGCCATTGTCAACATTACAGAAAAGGGCAGTACGAATAATTCATAAAGCTGACTCAAGAGAACACACCAACAGACTGTTTTTTAAGTCAGGACTCTTGAAACTCAAAGACATATCTGAGCTGCAGACATTATCAGTAATGCACAGGGCAAAAAGCAGAATGTTACCAGCATATTTACAACAGTTGTTTGTTTTTGGATCAGACAAGGAAGACCACAGAAGGAAATTAAATTTTAAGCATCCATATGCAAGGACTACTCTTAAACAAATGTGTATTTCGGTGGTTGGTGTATAATTGTGGAATTCTCAACAAAAGGATCTAAAGAATTGTATTTTTCAGTTATAGAAGTTGTATAAATTAAGAAAGATGGGACTATATGAAGCAGAATGTGAATAAGTCTATGTACTCTGGTCCTTCATGTTTTTGATGTCTTTGATGTGATGACTCCTCTGTATTTGCGGGTCCCATTGCCATTGTTGTTGTTGTTATTGTTATTGTTATTATTATCATCTTGCGCAGGGGCGCCGCCAGGGATTTTGGGCCCCATGAAAATATATCACATTGGGCCCCACCACCAGGCACAGGCCACTTTGTTTATAAATTACCTCGAGGGCCGTACCAAATGGTCTAGCGGTCCGTATACGGCCCGGGGGCCGGAGGTTCCCCACCCCTTCTTCAATATAATAACATTAGTATTAATATCATAACCAAAATGTCGGTGATTAACATGTAGTTTACCTAATACAGACTCACTCACCGCTTCAAACTGTCCATCATCCAAATAGACTAAAAGCAGTTTTTTGTTTTATATAGATCATTGGCTATGTGGGAAAATACTGTGTTTGAAATGTATAATTAAAATTAGATGTTAGCTTTTGGTTTTGATAGATATATATATATAGTCTCCCTTCAAATATATTAAGTTTCATGTCATTGAACACAATGCTGCTCACCTCCTTCAGTTGGGAGAAAAGCTGGTTCAGGTTCAGCATTATGGGGGGACAGAGCTGCTGAGCTTAGAGATGGATCTGTTGGTCCTGGCACCAGGGGGAGGGACAAATGATTTAGTATGAATAGGCGCTAAAAATGTGCCTGCATTTATTAAAGGTAAGGAGGTCAGAATGGAAAAACCAGCTCGAGTGCGCTAGAATTTGAAAATACACAACCGAAAAAAATCTGCCCCTTCCTTGAGACTTCCTTACAGAGCCCCTCCTCCAACACACACAAATGCGCACATGACCAATGAGGGCACAATATAAGTTTGTGCACAGATGGAAGGCTGACAGGCAGGTAGGCCATCCATTTATTTTAGCCGGGCCGGCTCAGATGATTGGTCGTGCTTTTTAAAGCGCCACGGCTTCCACAGATGAAATGTTTGTATGTATTTATTGTCAAAGCATTTAATATATTCATTGCTATCGGGATGTTAAGAGCATTCCGTGGAATATAACAAAAAGTGTTTCTGAAGTGAATTACCTACCCTACCTTTAAATATCAGCTAAAAGAGCAGTGAAATGAAAAACCTCTGAATTTTCTGTAAAGATATTAACAGTAGTCTACTTAATGTCAGTTTAGTAAAAACAAAACATTAGCTAACAGAATAATTTCCACCACTCATGGACCATACCTTTTCTTGTGAAAAACTGGGTGACATACTGTCGCCCTTTAGTCCCTCTCTCTTGTCTTTCTCTCCTTTCTCTTCTTTTCTTAGAGCCTGACTTTTTGAGTCGTTGAGACATCGTACAACACAAGTGTAGGCTAAGTACTAGTATCCCTCCTCACATGTTTTCACTCTCTGCAAGTGCCGGTGCCGCACCGCGTTTGGAGGCAGGACCAAACCATTACATGTAAATAGAAGGGGGTGTACAGAGGCTTTGGATAATTAACTGTTGGAAGAAAATAAGTTAAATTAATCGTAAGTTTAGTGAGTACTTTATCAATATAACGTTCTATTAATGTTAATTCTTGAGGATTGATGAAAGGTTACTTAAACATTTTTTTCTTAATGTTCTAAACATTTCGGGGCCCCCGTCAGTCACGGGCCCTTAGAATCCTCCTAACTTTTCACCCCCTTACGGCGCCCCTGATCATGCGTCACTTTCCACCTTCTTCTCCAGTAGGACTCAGATGAGGGTGTTGCACTTTCTTTTCTTTTCTTTTCCTTATACATGTGATGTTTTGGTGTTGTTTTGTTTCTTTCCGTTAACCGTTAAGTGGGAAATAAGTATTTTTTTTGAGTTTCTCTTAGTATCCTAAGATACTGTTATGTTTGGCTGTGAAAACGAAAAAAACAAATATTATTATGAAGGGCAGACCATCTATTTGTATTTATTTGTTTTTTTTAGAAAGGGGCAGGTCACATAAGATTTTATTCTTCTCCCTGCTCCTTTTCGCTCAATGGTGTTTTGGTAGTCATGTTTTGTGGCAATTATTGTATATTTGGTTTTGCGTACCATGAGCGGGACTAATACAAATAAAATGAAATGAAAAAGTGGATTCTAGCAGTTACTGGAAGCCAGTGAAGTGAGCGGAGTAGCGGCGTGGTGTGGGATTGGAACATGTAGGAAGGTTGAAGGCCAGACGAGCCGCTGCGTTCTGGATGAGCTGCAGAGGTCGGGTGGCACATGCAGGTAGACCAGCCAGGAGGGAGTTGCAGTAGTCTAGGCGTGAGATGACGAGAGCCTGGACGTATCCTAATGTTGTATAGAGTGTATCCGCAGCAGCGGGTTGTAGCAGCGATGTTTGCAGTGAAGGACAGTTTGTTATCTAGGGTCACACCCAGATTCCTGCAATCTGAGTCGGGGAAACAACAGAGGGGCCGATGTTGATTGTTAGGTCAAGAGTGGGACAATCTTTTCCCAGGAGAAGAAGCAGTTCATTCTTATCAAGGTTGAGCTTGAGGTGATGAGCAGACATCCACCGAGAGATGTCAGCTAGACAAGCAGAGATGCGTGCGACGACCTGGGTCTCTGAGCGGGGAAAGGACAGAATTAATTGGGTGTCGTCAGCATAGCAGTGGTATGAAAAACCATGTGGGCTAATGACCGATCCGAGCGAGTTTGTGTACAAGGAGAAGAGGAGGGGACCAAGGACAGAGCCCTGAGGAACCCCTGTAGTTAATTGACAAGGGTCGGACTCGGACCCTCTCCAAGTTACCCTGTAGGTGCGGTCTTTGAGGTATGAGGTGAGGAGTGTAAGGGAAACTTCTGCAGCAATGGAGAGTCAGGACTCAGAGAGACACGAGGAGAGTTGGAGCTTTGATGTCAAACAATGATGTTTATTTACAAGTATCGGCCGGAGAAATTCACATCACAAGTCACAGCAGCCAGAGATTCTGACTGCACTGGTGGGTTGCCATGTCAAATCTGACCAGCCTCTCTCTGATAGACCTTTTAAATAGTTTACAGAGAGTTAATCCACATATTGGGGGATGGTAAGTAAACACCTGGGAACCAGGGGCGGCGCCAGGGGGGAGCTAGGGGATTGCCAAAAGCACCCCCTAAGCACCCCCAAGAAATATGTGGGGGTTTTTTTGTTGAAAATTATTATAATTATTTTTATTCAATTAAATTAGGAAAAGTATTGATTACATCAATGCAAATGTGAAACGAAAACATTTTTGACCAAAAACATAAAGCCAACACAGGTGATATTATTAGGCCAATGGCCAGCACCCATTAGATTTGTGACCTATCCATAGGCTAAATTACTTAGTGACAATTGAGTGACTTCCTGTTAGCTAGAGCGCCAAATTATTTGCTAACAGCAAAGTGAAAAATGTATAGTTTTTTACTCCTTAAACGTCCACGTGTGGACACTCAATCAAAACCACCTGAAAGCGAGAGGGATTCTGCACATAATAGGCCTCGTTAGTACAAGTAGCTTACTTCTGGGTCTCTGTGTTTCATTCAAGCTCTGCTCTGTGTGTGTGTGTGTGGCACGAGCCATTTTGTGTGCGTGCGCGAGCAAGTAAGAGAGCTCGCGCACCTGTGGGTATCTACCGTATCTACCGGAGATCGTTGTGGTTAGCATCTGGCGCTAGGTAGCCAAGCTAACGGATATAAGAAGCTTTTTCAACAACAAGGTGGAGGGAGAACTCTCTCCTGTCAGACTGAGAGTCTCTGATAACCTCAGCTCAGGTGAAGTAAAGGACTCTCTCAGTGTTTAGATAGTTCACTTTAGTCTAGTTATCTCAGTGGGTCTCAAACGGTTTGTTTTAATAGGGGAGTGTTTTGTAAAATATCTATAAAGAAATAGAAATCTGTCTACAGTTGTGTTTCATATGGGTGTTGAGAGATGTATCCATAGATCTCTTCATTTTGCTCTCAAAGTGCACCAGATTGATGCTTTTAACTTCAATATTTAAAAAAAAATCTTCCCGGGGGAGCATTCCCCCGGACCCCACTAGAGGAGGTGAGGACCCTCCTATAGGAGGTGAGGTCCACTCCCCACTTCTAAAAATAGCACTTTACCCCTGCCCCTATGCCGTGAGCTGATTGTCAAGCCTTCATTGTAACAGTCGCGGGTACACTGTGTGTGCGTGTGGGGAGTGTTGCAGTAGAACATTCAACTGTAGCGCTGGTGCATTAATGGGAAACCCTTAATGTTTGAGCACCCTCTATGAAACGTCAAGCTACCCCACAGCACCCCCTAGAGAAAATCTTTGGCGCCGCCACTGCTGGGAACACTGGCGATATCTCCAACATTCTGGAGATACTCTTAGGCTCTGTGACCGATAGTTGACCGGTCATAAAACTGAGACTAAGTGCAACAGCACATTCCTTAAAGGAGATAACAGACATCAGGGTTGGTGTTAAACGTCAACAGGCAGAAGGTTTAAATATCTAGAAGTAAGACAGAATTATTCCCTCACAAGGAGGGAAAGTGCAGAGCCTGAAACTCCAAGTTATTGGATAGTGCGAAGGAGGATCTGATGGTTCACCGTGTTGAATGCAGCAGACAGGTCCAAAACGATGATGACAGAGGAGAGGGAGGCTGCTTTAGCCGTGTTCCTCAGAGACGGCGAGGAGAGCAGTTTCTGTGGAGTGACCTGCCTTGAAACCAGACCGGTGCGGATCCAGAAGGTTTTTCTGATGGTGATAACAGGAGAGTTTTTTAGACAGGAACGGGAGGAGAGAGATAGGCCTGTAGTTTATAACATCGGACGGGTTGAGAGTGGGTTTCTTTAGGAGAGGGTTTACTCTTGCCTCCTTGAGACTGTTTGGAAAGTGACCAGAAGTTAGAGAAGTGTTGATGAAATGGATGAGAAACGGTAGAATATCAGGAGCGATAGTCTGAAGGAGGTTTGAGGGGATAGGGTCCAGAGGACAGGTGGTAGGGCGGGCAGAAGTAATGAGGGTAAGAACCTCACTTGGAGAGAGAGGGGGAAAGGAAGTTAGTGTGTGGGTGAAGGGAGGGTCTCGTGACCCAGCAGTGAGTAAAGGTGAGTCAGAAAAAGAAGAGCGAATGTCATCAACCTTTTTTTCAAAGTAGTTAACAAAGTCGCTTGGAAAAAGGGAGGAGGGGGAAGGGGCTTTGGGGGGTTCTAAGAGGGTGGAAAAGATGGAAAATAGTTTTTGGGGATTGGAATAGGAAGATTGGATCTTATCTTGAAAGAAAGTTGTTTTTGCCTGAGAGATTGAAGCAGAGAAAGAGGAGAGGAGAGCCTGATAGGTTAGGAGGTCGTCATGGTGTTTGGATTTCCACCGTTTCCGCTCAGCTGCCCGAAGGATGGTTCTATTAGCGCGCTGTGCGTCATTTAGCCAGGGAGCAGGAGGGAACTGATGAGCCTGCCGAGATGTGAGAGGACAGAGAGATTCCAGAGAGGATGAAAGAGTCGAGAGGAGAGTTTCGTCAGCAGGGTTTGGAGGCAGGAGTTGGAACGAGTCAGAGGAAGGGAGGGCTGAGAGCACCGATGAGGTCAGAGTAGAGGGGGAGAGGGAACGAAGGTTACGGCGGACAGGTGCAGAATTAGAAGAGATTGGTTTGTTATGATTGGAAAGGGGTAGAGAGAATTAAATGAAAAAGTGATCCGAGGTGTGAAGCGGGTTTACAGAGAGGTTAGAAGCAGTGCAGTTCCTTGAGAATATGAGATCAAGGACATTGCCAGCTTTATGAGTTGGTGGGGATGGAGACAGTGTGAAAGCAAAGGTGGTTAAAAGAGATGTTAGTTCAGATGTCTTCCCTGTCTGGAGGTTGAAGTCTCCGAGAAGTACAGCGGGAGGGCCAGTTTCAGGGATGTGTGAGAGGAGATTATCTAATTCCTCCAAGAAGTCCCCCAAGGCGCCTGGTGGACAGTAGAGAACAACAATGGTTAATTGTATAGGATGGGTTACTGTGACGGCATGAAATTCAAAGGTGGAAGGAGTGAAGTTAGGTAGCTTGAAGAGGGAAAAGCTTCATTTGGGAGAGAGCAGGAGACCAGTGCCACCTTCTCTGCCAGTGGGTCTGGGTGTATGGGAGAAGGAACATGCTGTGAAGAGAGCTGCTGGGGTGGATGTGTTGGATGGAGTAATCCAGGTCTCAGTGAGAGCAAGGAAATCCAGAGACTGCAGGGAAGCTTAGCCAGAGATGAAGTCAGCCTTACGGCCCGTCTACACTACAGGCATCGAAAAATGCTTTCAACGCTTCGCCCATTCACTTGAATGGGGTGACGTAGAAGATTTTTAATCTTCGCCGAACTGCATTGTGGGGAGCATGGCATGGCTTTGCAAGCATCACGAGCATCTATCGGCATCAAAAGTTGAACAATGTTCAACTTTTGAGGCTCGATGCTTGGCATCAGCCAATCAAATCCCGTTTATGCAAATCCCGCCAGTGCAAGCGCAGCCAATCAAACCGCGTGCAAGCTGGGAGAGCCAGACCGCAGTTAATTTCCTCATATTCCAAACGAAATATTACGGTAGCAAATCACCCGGTTCTTTACGACCAGAACTATTTACCGGGATACAAACCGGAGGAACCAGGCATGGAGGGAGGTGGCAGAGACAGTGGGTGAAACTGGTAGGTTTTTCGCCTGTTTGGAGAGTTTATATCCAGTTTACTTCGTTTTAACATTGCTATTGCTTTGCATGTCGGGGGCGGGAGATTCATGTGATTGGTTGTTGGTCGCGTTGCTCGCAAAAAATCGCCAAGCTTCAGACACGCCCAGCTTCAAGATTTTTTGATGCCTGTCGTGTAGACGGGCCGTCAGGAACAGCTGACTGGCAGTTCCACAGGCCACCTGTAACTAGCTGTTGGATCGCAGTAGAGCATGTGGGACAAAGGAGAGCAGGCCGGTTATATCGATTAGGAGATACACGGGGCCAGAGATAATACACGAGGGCCATCAAAAAACATAGCACTGTAGTATGCCCTATATTTACTTGCACTTTACACACCACCATTCAAAAAATGACCTTATGATCTTCTCATCATCACACTTAGCCTACTTGATTGACAATTTATTTTAATATTAATCAATATTTCCCCACAGAGCCGGGCCGACCCATTAAGCGACATAAGCGGCCGCTTAGGGCCCCGCAGCCACTAAGGGGCCCCCGAGCAACAACAAAATAATGAAGAAAAGAAAAATCTCCGCACACCGTCGCCATGATAAGTATGTTTAATTAATTGTGTTAATATGCCTAGATTGCCTACTCTCAAAGTCATGTATTATATTATTGAGTCAATAATATAATACATTAACCGTGCTTTACCTGAACCTCATCATGACACGAGAGAGGACGGCAGGATTGTAATTTCCCGTGTTCAGTGAATGCAACAGAGGCAAGACACCAGACCAACCAGAGAGTTGAATGGAAATAAACATCTGTCTTAATGGCTGACAGGTACCTATCCTCAGAGCTGTGACAATGTTTAAAATAAACTGTAAGGCGGACTCAGAGTTTTTGAAGATGGACATAAGAAAAAAAATTCTTAAAAAAGACGAAAATTCTCAAGTGGTGGATCACACAACAACCCCAGAGCCACCACTTGAGCCAGGAGAAGAAGGTATGTAAATGTCAGTAAACCTCCAAGTTATGCGCACATGTAAGCAAAGCATAAATTACAGCTACGTTGACGTTACTTTGAATCGCGGGGGTAAGCTCAGGGCCGTTTCTTCCTATAGGCGGACTATGCGGGGGCATAGGGCCCCCAAGGCCATTAGGGGGCCCCCAAGCTGAATTTTTTTATTTTTTTATTCGTCCGGAAAAAAAAAAAGAAAGTTGAATTCATACACACAAAGATGAAAAAAATTAGTAGAAGCGGGAGGGCTGAAGCATAGCTTGTGGAAAGTAGCCCTCCTGTGCATCATCCTAATACAGCGGCATTATTGCTTCAAAAACGTATAGAAATGAAGGAGTACAAAGAAATAAAGAACACAGGAGAAAAAATTAAATAAAAGTTAAGGCAGAAAAACAATAAATGCATACAAATATAAATGCAACACTTTTGTTTTTGCTCCCATTTTTCATGAGATAAACTCAAAGATCTAAAACATTTTCTATATACACAAAATAACCTTTTCTCTCAAATATTGTTCACAAATCTGAAAAGATCTGTGATAGTGAGCACTTCTCCTTTGCCGAGATAATCCATCCCACCTCACAGGTGTGGCATATCAAGATGCTGATTAGATGATTATTGCACAGGTTTGCCTTAGGCTGGCCACGATAAAAGGCCACTCTGAAACGTGCAGTTTTGCTTTATTGGGGGGGTCTGGGGGGGTCCGAAAACCCTAGGGTTAAACCCTAACCCTAACCCTAACATGTCACCCATCTCCTTCGCATAGAGTTGATCAGGTTGTTGATTGTGGCCTGTGGAATGTTGGTCCACTCCTCTTCAATGGCTGTGCGAAGTTGCTGTATATTGGCATGAACTGGAACACGCTGTCGTATACGCCGATCCAGAGCATCCCAAACATGCTTATTGGGTGACATGTTAGGGTTAGGGTTTAACCCTAGGGTTTTCGGACCCCCCCAGACCCCCCCAATAAAGCAAAACTGCACGTTTCAGAGTGGCCTTTTATTGTGGCCAGCCTAAGGCACACCTATGCAATAATCATGCTGTCTAATCAGCATCTTGATATGCCACACCTGTGAGGTGGGATGGATTATCTCGGCAAAGGAGAAGTGCTCACTATCACAGATTTTTTCAGGTTTGTGAACAATATTTGAGAGAAATGGTTATTTTGTGTATATAGAAAATGTTTTAGATCTTTGAGTTCATCTCATGAAAAATGGGAGCAAAAACAAAAGTGTTGCATTTATATTTTTGTTCAGTGTATATACGAAAACTAGATCTTTTTTTGGAAATTAAAATACTATGTATAAATATATACATAGGTACACATGTACTTGGCAAATAAATAATAATAATAATAATATATGCATAATTGCATATAAACATTGTGAACACTTATTTTCAAGTGACTTTCTTTACATTCATATGTTCACGCTGTGGTTTGGAACTGCTTTTGAATGTTATTAGGCATTTTGTTATGGAAAATGTTGTGCATAATCAGTACAGTACACATTTTAATAGATTGAGTTTTTTAAAATATGGGAGTTGTGTGTTCATATTTACCAAAACCACAGACTATTCGTAATACTTTTGTTTGGGATGTTATTATTTTTTGTAGATCTGTTGAGTAGGCTACGTGTTTCCCCATTTTTCGTAGCAGTAGTAAAGGTAAGGGAAAAATAGACTGTTATAAAGAGTATCTTTTCTTCGAGAATGTTCTTAGTATGATACAAAATACCTGTTGTTTTTGACAGTTTAGTTGGTACATAATTGATATGGTGCTTCCAATTGAGTTTTTCGTCAACAAGCAGTCCTAAAAATGTACATGCACCAACTTTTTCTATCTCTGTATTGCAAATCCGTATAATGCAGTAATTTCTACTCTCAGACTTTGTATTGACTAACATGTAATTTGTTTTGGCCACATTAAAGGTGGGGTAGGTCATTTTGGAGAAACCAGCTCGAGTGCGCTAGAATTAGAAAATACACAGCCGGAAGAAATCAGCCACTTCCTTACAGAGCCCCTCCTCCAACACACACGAACGCACACATGACCAATGAGGGCACGAGATAAGTTTGTGCACAGATGGAAGGCTGACAGGCAGGTAGGCCATCCAGTTATTTTAGCCGGGCCAGCTCAGATGATTGGTCGTGCTTTTTACAGTATTACGGCTTCCACAGATGAATTTTCTTTATGGATTTTTTGTCAAAGCACTTAAGATATTCATTGTTATCGGGATGTTAAGAGCATTCCATGGAATATAACAAAAAGTGTATCTCGAGCCGGTTTCTCAAACTTACCTACCCCACCTTCAAGGGATAATTTATTAACTGCAAACCAGTTACATAGTATTTTTAATTCTGCATTCACAATTTTAACAAGATCGCCAAGATTATGATGGGAGCACAGAATTCAAAGTTCGGCTTCAGCCTCAATATATTTGGGGAGAATTCAAATGAGCCGTCTTTATTTGTAGACAGCCAAGCCCCCTCCTGTGTTCGCAGTGGCGTTTTTATATGTACAAAAGTGGTGGGGCACAAAAAACGTAGATGTCTATATATAAGCTTCTGCAGTGAGGTTCATGGCTGGTGAGGCACTGACTCTTCAGGTTTACAAATATTATATTTTGACCTAAATCAAAATATAATATTATTTTCAAAAGCTTTTTTTGTCTGATGCTTCGATTAATTTTAAACAGACAGTTCAACAGAAGGATACCCAAAAAATGTAATTTGATCATTTAAACATTGAATTTTTCTCTCTTAGTAAGATCCCATTTTCAATAAAATGGTAGTCTTACCTTGACTTGAAGATGAAGTCCATTTGCCTATCCTTCTGGACAAAAATCTCTATTACTTTTTTGTAAGAGTCCTCCTTATCTTCTTGTAGTTTCAAAAGTCTATCATGAATCTAATCGATAGATTTATGATTAGAAAATTATAAAAGTAGGGTAGACATGTGGATATTATCCGGCTGAACAAAACGTGCATTTATCTAACAGCTACGTTTTCCACAGATCTTATTTCCAGCTATTTTCTAAAATCCTATGGAGAAATCTTATTGCTTTTTTGTGGAGGGAACGCATGCGCAGCTTACTTCCGGGTTTTAGGACGCGTCTCTCCTCTCCTCTTCACACATCACACTTTTCGCGGTACACATACTTACAGCCAATCAGCTCTGAATGATGTGAGATGACGTATGGTGGGGATGGCAGCTCACTGCCCCTATGGTCATTATTTTTTTGCCACACACATTAAATAGGACAATACTCTGAGCATGCACAGTGTAGTTTTTATAGTCACCGTTCACTTAGACAGGGAGAGGGAGGGGCATGATCGGGTTTTGTCCGACATAGCTCTAAACAGCTCAATAGGCACACACTGTAGACACTAATTAGAAGAACAAAGACTAAAACAGCAATGAGACGAATCAGATGATTAAACATGATCTTAAAATATATATTATATATTTTGTTATTTATTTTTTGCATTTTTTTGTAATCATTAGTTGTAATACTTTCTGCTGACACTAGGTGGGGCTGTGCCCCACCTGCCCCAAATGACCAGTCGCCACTGTGTGTTCGGTGAAGCATTAAATGCTTACAAATCCAATGTAGGATATAAACACGACTAAACTGCAATGATAGCAAAGCTGTGGCTTGGGTTTTTGGGGTAATAAAGTCCAAATCATCATTGGGCTGAAAGCATTTATTGACATAGAGGAGCCTTAATGTTTACCTTTTTAATATCATTTTTTGTAATTTTCAATTGCTTGGTTTTCGTGAAATTAGCCTGTTTTCCTATTAAAGTGTAACAGATTGATGCATCTCCACAGATCATCTTAAAGGCTTCGGAATCCCCCCCCATTGTAGTTTAAAAAACTGTCAAAACTAGGGCCCCCAAACAGCGTCTTGCATAGGGCCCCCAAAAAGCTAGAAACGGCCCTGGATAAGCTAAACCGTTAGCAATTAGCTATAGCTAGCCAGATATATTAAATAAACACTTTGTCATACAATCTGAATGTAATGTTTTTTAGCGTTACTTGGTGATTTCAAAGAAAGCTCTCTGGGAAATGTTGACTTACTGTTCGACATGAAGCTAGAAGCTACCTTACAGTGCACAGTTGATCCGGAGTACTGTCAGTTTAAGTTTTTCATAGTTAGCTTAGCTAAGCATCAACCAGCACTGAAATATATGGATGTTATGTGTCAGTATTTCTGAGAAAAAGTCAGCTGAAATGGTGGCATAGTTGCCACTGCTTTACGTGTCAACAAAAAATCTGTTAACAGTTCTTTTTCATATGGGTGTTGAGAGATGTATCCATAGATCTCTTAATTTTGCTCTCAAAATGCACCAGATTGATGCTTTTAACTTCAATATTTAAAAAAAAAATCTTCCCGGACACCCCTAGAGGAGGTTAGGTCCACGGTGTTTACATGCTTATTTATACAATATGTGTGCTTATGCTAACATCATATAAGACAAAAGTTGGTTCCGTGTTGTGTGTAGTGAGAACGCGCTAGAGTGAGGAGGGCCCCCAAGTCAAACCCCAAAAGTCTAGGGCCGGCACTGTTTCCCCACCACACCTCTCTCCTCCGCCAGGCACCAGCCCTTCAGACCAGCAGAGGGTTTGCGCATGGTCAGTCTCACCCCTCATCACGCTCCCCCTCCCTCACCTCCCCCACGCCCCCTCTCCTTGCACCCTCCAGTCCTCACATATGATGCAGCAGCAGCCATCCATCTCTCTGGATGCTCTGCCCCGCACTCAGCCGTCTTGATTCCAGCCTGGTCGCTGCATCAGCACCAGGTAAGAGCCCGCGCTTTCATCCCGATCACTTAACGCAAAAACCTCGGATCGATGCCCCTCCAGGTGATCGATGCTACCCGCGATGTTTATTCGGTTTTTGCTCGGGGGGGGGGGAAGCGGGATGGATGCTGCCTGGATACCGAATCCATCCCCGGTGTTTCCCTCTGGAGAGGAATCGACACTTGTGTTTTCTCGGATGCGTTATTTCCCTTTAGAATAAGATCCCCCTTTGACTCTCCCTCCGCTCTCAGTCCGTGTTATCTGTCGTCAGATCCGGATAATGAATAACGTGTCAGTCGGTGTGGTGCTTATCTGCCCTGGATGATATTATCGCTCCTATACACACACACAAACACACACACACACACACACACACACACACACACACACACACACACACACACACACACACACACACACACACACACACGCGCACACACGCACACACGCACACACGCTCATAGATGGAGTGTATTGGTTTAGGTTTTTGGCTGTTTGGCGCATCACAAGGTCACGGTGCTGCTGGTGACCGGACACCTAGCCACGGGCACCTGGCTCTCCTCTGCGGGCCACGGGGCTTGATGTGCGGTGTGGTAACTGTGTTAGTGGGCTTCTTTAGCCTGGAGCTCCCTGGGTATTAACCGGCTGTTTAAACACAAACAATTTGATGAACAATACTCAAAAATGACATTGTTGCTGAAATGACACCTCATGATATGGTAAAGGCTATATGTGTCAGAGTAATATAGTATTGTAGCTATCATGGTGGTTTTGATATTCTGACAGTCTCATGGTTACAGTAACCGGTGTGAGGGTTTGAACATGGACAGGTTCACACCCAGAGCTCAGAGATGTTACTGTAGCATGCACACTCACAGTTTATTCTCTGGGAAATAATATGTAAAGAAAAAAGATTTAAAAAAGCAAATTCATCAAATTGGTTTATCATTCATTAGAATATAGCCTAATATAAATTACACTGTAATATAAACTGTAAAATACCTTGCTATATGTTAATTATTTCTATTTTGTGGTCAATTATGATACAATATACTATACCCATTCTATATTACATGTTATAATCTATTGAATTTGATTTTCTATTACTTTGCAATATTATTTGTGTTATACTGCATGTCACTGCATTTCATATCTAATCACACACCTTATACTAATGTATCATTCTACTATATTATGATCATATGTTGCAAAGATCTTGCATTATTTATCCTCTACATTGCTTTTGAATTGTTAGATTTGTCTTTTTTTAATAGTTATATTTTTTGGGACTTTTATAAAAGTGTCGTGTGGACTAAAAAGAAAATATTCCACTGTTAACTATTGTATAATTTAGTACTTGATTAAGTCATTAATACTTCTAACAATAATATTAAGAAATTAACAATAATATGAAATGCAATAAGAAATGTATATCCTTTATCACATTGTACAAAATACAGCTGAAAGGCTGAATAGCATCACTGTATTTTCACTTTACAGGCTGCAGGTCACTAATGTGTGGATTTAAGCCCCTGTATATGAATATTTAAAGTATGACACCATTAGTATGACCTCAAATAACTAATGCCAATAGCAACTTACCAACAAGACCTTCATTGATCACACATGTCCCTAAAATAATTGTATTTCTTCATCATTACATCATTATTTTGTGTTTATTCAGTGAGGATAGTGCACAGTGGAGGGATGGTGAAGACATGAGCGCATCCAACAGATTTCGATGGAGTCCTCTTTCAACGGCGTAGAGCTCCGGGAGCTGCGGGGGGGAGGAGGTGGTGGAGGGGGGCAGAGCGTGTCTCCAGCGCCGGCCGCAGTAAGGGGGGTCTTCAGGGGCTTCGAGAACGCCTCCTACCTGCAGGACGATGAGAATGAGGACCACCAACAGAGGGCGACTGTCCTGGCGGGGGGTCCGCCCTCAACTTCAGGCAACAGCAAGGTAATATTAGGCTTTTTATACAGGGTTGTTTTAGTCTCATAAATATCTTTAATTTGCACAAATCATAAAACATCTGACTTTGGTGCTAAATGACGCTTTTGTTTAGATTACATTTCTCTAAAGGGCCCTATTATGCTTTTTGTGGCTTTCCCTTTCCTGAAGTGTTAAATAGTTTTTTTGTGCATGTAAATGGTCTGCAAATACCGATAGGCTAAGGGGCCTAAAACATATTGTTTTCAGACAGAGGGAGAAAAAAGGTGCTGCAGCACAGGCAGTAAGAGAAAAATAAGAGCTTTTTGACATTAAAGCAAAGAAAGGACAGAATGGGAGCGAATGTTGATTTATGTTCATACCTGACCATGTCCTAAATCAAGAGTAGGGAAAAGTGAAGGGGCTAGCATAGTAGCTAACGTAAGCAGCTAACTGACAACCTCAAAATATAATAATAATAAATAAAAATTGGACAAGATGCAAGCTACCATTTATGGGTTCAAACCTTTTTTTCCACTCATCCAACTCAATTGCCAAAATCAAAGCTGCAAACAGTCGCTCTCAGGTTTTGGACTTCACAAAGCTATACAAAAAAGTGACTTTATTCAACATTTTATAATATTATGGCGCCCCCATCAGGGAAATGTAAGTAATATTTGACATATTTTAAGCATCATCTTTTATTTTCAATGTCTTCATCAAAATATGGTTTATTCTTGGTCATACCCTCCTCTTGTTTGCCTTCTTTACTTTGTGTCTGTCTTTTCCTCTCCCAGGTGGAGCAGCAGCATCAGGAGCTCTCCCCTCGGTCGTACGATGACGAGGAAGGAGCTGGAGGTCAGGAGGACGGCCAGGACTTCACCGAGTTCCACCCCCCCGATGACAACACCGCGGACTACGGCTTCATCTTCGCCCTGGTGTTCCTGGTGAGCGGCATCGTGCTGGTGGTCATCGCCTACACCATCCCCCGAGAGGCCAAGGTCGACCCGGACTCCGTGTCTGCCCGCCAGATGGAGAAGCTGGAGATGTACTACGCCCAGCTGGGCTCCCACCTGGACAAGTGCATCATCGCGGGCCTGGGCCTGCTGACTCTGGGGGGGATGTTCCTCTCCGTGCTGCTCATGGTGTCCATCTGCCGGGGCGAGATGTACCGACGCAGGGCGACGTTTATTCGCCCCAAGAGGACTTACGGCTCCATCAACCTGAGAATGAAGCAGCTGGCCACTGGGGAGGCAGTAGGAGGCGGCGAGGGCATGGGCGTGGACGGAGGTGAGGAGTTTTTGGTGGAACACGCAGAGACGCGGAGTAACACCCAGCCAGGTCCGAGCCGGGACGCCAAATCAGAACCAGGACCAAGCCATCCTCCTCCTGCTGCTTCATCCTCTTCTTCTTCACATGGAGCCAATTAGCTTCATTTTCACTGTGCAACCTGCCTTCCTCTGAGTCAGTTGCAACACGGGGATGCAAAATGGTGCAGCTCCCCCCATTTGTGCAGACAGGGGAATCCCATGTTAAGCACAAGGCTCTCTGCAGGAGCGACCCAGCTTTAACCCAGCATTTTGGGATGAACAAGGGTCTGGGATATTTATTCTAACCAATCATAAAGGATGTTTGATCTAACAAAAGAGGGCTCGACCCGGTAAGAGAAAAGAGGTAAGCCTATATGTTTGTGTGGTACAGAGCACATTTGGAGCTGAATGGCTGTAATATGAAAAAAGCTCCAAGATAAATCATAATATATTAATCAGAGTTTTACAGTAAAAGCACATGTGTTGATTGGTTGCAACTGCAGAAACAAAGATTTTATAAAGGTCAGTATTGATCCTCATCCATCAGGCAACCTAAACACGATCAACATTTAAACCTAGCCTTGTTTTCAACCTCAATAACAATGAATAATATCAGACTTACCGCTGTGATCATTGGAAATCCACCAGACTTGACAGTAAATTGATAAAAATGTTTAGTACTGTACTATTATAAGAAAGCTTAATGGAGAGTTGGATGCTAGCTCTTGCAAAAATAAACACAGGCAACATTTTTTACATGATGTGAGATAATTACGATCATCAACAATCAGCAACACATCGACAATAAAGGAGATTAAATAATATCAAAAATATGTCTAGATTTACTATCAGCAAAAAAATTCAAACAAAACAGTGTTATTAAAACCTGCATTAAATAACATACTTGAGTGCCTACAATTACAATAAATCACTTCAATTATTGCTAAGAGTTTTGGAAAAGATCTTAACAGTCACAAAAAGTTGTAAAAAGTTGCTACTAAAGCGCCATAAGATCTTTATGCACCCTTTGGTCGAGATTTATTGAACCAAAAATGATTATTAGTTGCTTGTTTCTTCTCTGAATGCAATGCTTTTTTCACAAAAAATAAGAAAATGCATTCAAATGCAGAGCTGGAGGAGGTGTAAGACAGACATCTGATATGAGTCACTGTGGAGAGGGTGACACGTATTACCCAGAAAGCATTGCATCAGCAGCCCTGAGCTCTTCATACCTGATTTGTTAGTCATCCATCATCTTTGTCCTCCACCTGAAGGTTCTTATATGAAAACCTTTGTTTTTTTACCTCCCAAACAACAACATGAGGGATGAAAAGGAAATTCTCACTGTTGCAAATACATGTTTTTATGACAGTGGGAAATGACCTGATTCACAAGAATCAGGTCATGTTTGGTTGAGATTGAAGGCAGATAGCTGAAAAAGTGACATAACTAGAAAAGAGAGATTTAAAGGTGTGAATATCAAAAATAATGCTGAATGTTTTAGATTGAACATTTTGTGAATCTGAAATAATGACAAGCCAAGTCTCCAAACTATCATGTCACATATCCAATTTCTGAAAAACTGCTGCTTCGTGTTTATTAATCAGCATTTTCTGCTAGCATCACTTTTTCAACAGCCTCTTTGTATCATGTTGCAAGTAAATATCAAGTATAAGCAGATCCTCATATAAGTCATTCTATTTATCCGGCATTTGAAGCTCCTGAATATTTAGTGGACAATAAAACAAGCTACCGTGCTACAAGCTATTCGCTGCTGTAAAAAGAAAACCTCACGATTCCAGATAATAACTTTTAAGAATACAGAAAATAAAAAACTTTAAGCTAATTTTTTTTTTTTTGAAAAAACAACCAAACATTAAGAAGCTTTTTCTTCTATTTGACTGCAGCTCTTATCGTGGAGAAGAAGCTGGTTTTGACCGGAATGAACCTTTAATGACACAGCGTCTGCTTATTTGTATGATATGTAAACAGATGTTATTTATGTCATGTAAGGATACAATATGCCTTAATGAGTAAACAGACACTGTAAATTGTGTATACGCAAATATTATTATGCTAATGTATTAAGGTCTGCATAGTGAGCCAATTAGCCAAGGGTAATTTAGCCACACACACACACACACACACACACACACACACACACACACACACACACACACACACACACACACACACACACAAACACACACACACACACACACACACACACACACACACACACACACACACACACACACACACACGTAATATGTCCTAATACGTTTTAACTTGTGAGAACATCTTGATTCTGACTTTATATCCGTAAACACTGACATACTAATCTCAAGTTGTTTATTATAATATGTACAATATTTGTATTTCGTATTCAAATATACTGTAAATACTTCATGTGAACATGTGGGATGTAGAGGACCAGCTAAAGCTCAACGCTCAGAAACCAAATCCACAATGCAGGTGTGAAAAACATCTGCAGCAGCAAATAACCAGCAGCTGGATCAGAACAAACAAAACTCAACTGTGAAACCGAGCCAAACTGGGCCTAAATATGAAACATTAATATTTATATATTAGTATGAGTATTTACATGACAAACAACTCATAGGTTAACAAATATAATTCAATGGTTTAAACATTTTAGGGTTTTTAATGTTTTTCTTTTTAATTGTAGAATAAATGTTTAATCTATAAAATGGCAGAAAAGGTTAATGTAATAAATAAAGCTTCCTGTTTTTACCAAAAAACTAAAAACCCGCAAATATCGATGTTTATGTGACTGGAACCAGTGAATTTTTTATAATTGTCTTATCAAAAGAGAGGTTAACACGTCTTTTTTCAAAATAATGGCCAATATCTGACGATTGACTAAACTATTTAAGAAGATCAAGTTCTATTTATAAATATTATTATGATTGAAAAGAAAGAATACCAAGCTCACTTGAAATGTTCTGCAGGAATGGAAGAATAATACTTCACCAGGACTTGATTTCCTGACAAGTGTCTCCTAAAGCATTTAACGAATATAACAACATTTATGAAATTGGTCAGCACTGTTCTAAAATCCCTTGATGATTTGAAAAACTGACGTGTTTGGGGACAGGTTTGGTCCCTGCTACAGTCATCTCCTGCCAAGGTGTCCTTGAGTAAGATCTGTGTGGCTTCTGGTGGAACAGGGTCATTTATTTGGAGCGGCTTTCTTGCTTAATCTTCAAATGAACAACATCGCACTTTTTTGGACTTCACTTTAACACTTCCTGCTGCAGGCAGGAAGCTTGGTAGAGGGAATGATTCAGACTGTCTGCCTCAAGACAAAAAAAGAAAAGTCTAATCTGCATGTTGTAATAAAGCTCCATAATAAGAGCGTAAGGCAGTTTTATATTATGTTAAAAAATAACATAAATAATAATGATGATGATGTACATTGCAATATGAAAAAAAAAACAAGACACCACCACTCAACTGACGTTAATTTGTGCAAACAAATCATTTCTGTGTTTTTGTCCTGTCTCACGCCTGCATAGTTTTGTTCAAAAGGTTAAGAATGATTGTGATTGGTGGTTGACTGTATATGTAGAGCCAGCATATAACTCACTAGTGACACACACTTAAATCAGAGTCAATTTGTCATAGAAAGTTAATGGAGATAATAAGCTTGACTTTGACATGGCCTGCGATGTGCTGACACAAAAAATTGTATAACATACTGTATATAAGGTTCAATGTCAAATGAGTGTTACTGTTTCTATTTGTACAACACCACTATACAAGCATAAGTAAAAAGTAGGCTACAATGATTTCCCCGTTTCAGGGATTACAGTGTATTTCAGGGGACTGGTTTGTTAAGAGAAACAGAAATGAGAAGTAAGCAGATGCAGGAGAGGTATCTGTGAGATCGGAGATAAGAAGATGTGTGAGAGCTAGGTGATAGGAAGCAGCGGAGAGCCGGATGACGTGAGGTGATTCTTGAAGAGATTTGCAGCTTGTGGGAGGAAGACAGGGAGTGACTGCATGAACCCAAACACTTTCAACCAGGTGTCCCAGAATAACAAGAGACAGGAATAAACAGTCGGGCATGTTTGGTTTTAACGAGCATGAAAAAGCACTTTAACTCTCATTCTTGTCGAGACATTAGTTTCAACCTACAGGTCCTTGTTAGTGGGAGGAAACAACAAAAGAGAGAGGGAACTGTGGTTGGTGCAGGTCGGGCGCACAGAGCTGGAAGAAAACATTTCTGAAAGGTTTTTAGAGAGAGTTCAGTGACACAAAGGGATTGAATCGGGTCAGGAGGAAACATAAAGGTTGATGATTGCTTCTGTGCCTAAAGGGAAGCACGTCTTTCATCAAAAGTTGGGGAGGACAACTTCATATGTTGTGAAAGTAAAGTCGATGCTGTCTCCAAAGGAAGTCTGATACATATCCTCCTGTGATTGAGGCCCAATCCCAAACCACGCCCTACACCCTACCCCTACAGACTACCCCGCCGTTCGCGCGGAGGGTCCGCCACATTAAGGGTGCATTCACACTAGTAGTAATAGTCCGCTCTCTGGTGCGCATCATATGCGCGGGCCGCTAGTGTCTGTTGATCTCCAGATTAACAGCAGCATGAGACTAACCTGCAGAAAGTGCCGATACTCCATGGCGGAGGCTCCGGTAGAAATTGACCTTTCGCAAAGCCACGCCCCCCCTTGGTTACTGTTGCTAGTCCGACAAGCTGAGAGCCAGATGCGTTAAACAAAGCCATAATGGAGGTTCTCCGTAACGTCAGAGTCGCCTTAACAGACTCATTTTGGAGCAATAACGCAGCAATATCCTCCAGGTCCCGACAAAATGGGCTACAATACGCTATGGAGGGTTATATCCACAGTATAAACATTAGAAAAGAGGGAGGCACAACATCAATAGAGGCACTTGCATACAGGTCGCAGTGCAAGAGTGAAAAACCACTGAGCCGTATGTCAAATTCGACGGAATTATTATTATTATTTTGGAATAAAACAATACAATCACAAGAGGCATTAAATGTTGTAGTTTGTCTAAAGTTAACTACCGTTTCCTTGGTGGCTTTCTGCATCCACCTTGTTGTTCCTTTGTGGGGGTCGGGGTGCCCACTTGTGCAGCAGGATTAGGGAACTCAGCAGTAGGCTTTCCATTAACAAAATGCTACAAAGATTAAAGCAAAATATAAATTAATGATTGCCTGTTGGCTTTCTTTTTTGTACTTTGACCACAGACTAATAACGGAGCTCAGCTGTTCAGACATTATTATGCATCAAGTGATATACATGGTCAAAACGACCTAGAAGCACACAGCTTACAGCTGTAGTCGTGTGACTTTAGCTAACGTTAGTTAGTGAAATTAGTTAATTAAATTAGTTAGTTAATTTGTGAATGTAATCTTTGCTAGCTAGCTAGCTACGTTAGCACGTATTTACCTTCGAGCAAACGTATTTGTGTTTGTTGATATTCGCCATATTCAGCTGGGCATGGGGCCTGCCGCATTTCTTTATCCACTGGCGGCATCTCTCCTCTCAGGTTTTGGGTTTAGGAAACGGGTAAAATATCACCCCCCCCCCTCTAAGCTTATGGGATATCTGCTATCCGATTTGCAAAGACCATAAGCACAACGCTTCACCATTTTCGCAATGAATTTGAACGCTAAGCTTGTCGGACTTCCACAGGGAGCCGCGCACGTGATCGAATATGATTGGACAACAAGCATTTAGGGGCGTGGCTTTGCGAAAGGTCAATTGCCGGGATTTGCGTTTTTACCCCCTTAATGTCTGACCAATGGTTGAACAGCATTTCCGTGCACATGACATGTGTTTAAAGTTTATAGTCCGTTTGAGTTTTGCCCGTGTGAACGCAAACCGAACCTTGTGAAAAATGAAACGATGTAACAATCTGTGGTCTGGTACGCACCAGAGAGCGGATTATTAGGTGTGAATGCACCACTTAGTATCGTATACCTGTGCTTAGTCTAGAAAAAGTTAAATGTGTGCATTTTATTATAAAGTTGTGTATATTTACAGACTGTTGCAAAAACTAAGAAGCTTATAAAAATAACAATTAAAGATGTTTTGAGTTTTATTTCGGTTATTAATTTAAATTTGTTGTCGAGAAGCTGATTTGAAACCGTTGTTACATACAGTTACGGCATTTCCTGTTTCTGCCGGAGAGAGGGGGGTTTGTCCCAAAGCTTGCCGCTGTATTTACTCCCTCCATCTGACAGGAGCGAGCCTCGTTGAGCTGCGAGTGTCACTCCACGGAGTTCACTCCGTCACGGAGGGGTAGTGTGTAGGGGTAGGGTGTAGAGCGTGGTTTGGGATTGGGCCTACGAGTTTGAAAAGTAGAAGCAAATCTGGAGGTGTGTTGCTGTTGTGTACGGTGGCCGACAGGTGCAAAACCGCTACAACGGCCCGAAACACTTCCATTAGCAGAAACGCTCTGCAGTTTCTAAAATGATTCAAATATAAAAACACAAATGTGCCAAAACACACGCAAATAAAGAAACATCTTGTACTTCCAGTGTTTCATTTATGCAGTGCTTTTACACACTGCACATTGTTGTCAAGTTGGTGAAGATGTTTCTTTATTTGCATGTGTTTTGGCAAATTTGGGTTTTTATATTTGCATCGTTTTTGAAAGTGCAGTGCGTTTCTCCTACTGGAAATGTTATGGACCATTGTAGCGCGTTTGCATCTTTCGGCCACCGTAGCCTAAAGTTAAAAATGATTACCGGTATAAATATCTGGAAATCTTAAACTAAGAAATTGGAGACAGAAGCTTCTGAGATGGATTTGCAGCTGTTTTGCATCTCTTTGTAGTTGTTTTATGTGTCTTTATCGTAATGTTGTGTCTTTTTGTGGTTGTTTTCCCTGCTGTGAGTGTCTTTGAGGTCAATTGATGTCCCTTTCTAGCTGGTTTTAATATCTCTTTTCAGTTGTGTAACCCTAGTATAGTCATTTTGATTCTCTTTTTCTCATTCTGCAGCTTTTCGTATCCTAGCTAGTCTCTCTGATTCTCTTTGCAACGGATTTTCATCTCTTTGTTGTTGTTTTGGTCGTTTTTATAGTCGAATTGTGTCTCTTTGTTGCCGTTTCATATTTCTTTTTTGACATTTTAACTGTCTTTCTTGTTGGTCCATGTCTATTTGATGGACATTTTGTATGATGGTTCTCTGAGCCTGTGCCTTGTCTGTTCAGTGATCTATACATGAATCTGACGTTCTTACTGGATAGTCATGTTGCTGTTGAATGAGATATAAGATGAAAAACGATGAACACAAAATGAAAGACATGAATGGATGATTACCAGAAAACAGAAGCAGACATAGAAAGGACGTAGCTAATCATCTGAAAGAAAGGTAACTATGTTTCTGATCCTATGTGACGCCTTCAATGTCAAGACAGAACCTTGACCAAAGACACAAAGAAAATCAATCTTTATTCTGTCTGCAGCACAATGACTGTGTTAAAATAGAAATCGTCTATTTATATCGAGGACCCATGGCAGAGCCGCTCTCGGATGTCATGGAAAGTCCTTGTGAGGGCACCACAGAGGAGACAATGGTATAAACTCTTAAAAACCTCTTGGAAATATACAAACCTGAGGGGACACGCAGAAGTTCATTTTTAGTACAAATCATCTATAAGTGGGAGCTTTAATTCTCACCAGACCAAGGGCACATTTGAGCTGAGCAGTCAGAACGTGCTGCAGCAAATCCTGAGGACACAGCAGACGACTGAAACCTCAGGTGAAACACGTGTTTTTATGGATTTTTTTGCCATAGTATAGGAGACTTGATGTGTTGAACAAATCATATTCTACTTACAAAAAACAACTGGCAGGAGCAAGAATCATTCTGTACAAAAATACATCAAACATGTTCAAAATGTTAAGATATATATTTTGCTATTTGAAACTGCTGTAATTTATATTTTCAAGCCGCTTACTGATTCATTAGCTTGTACACGCTGCTATTAGACAAAATATTTTAATAAGATTAACATGGAGCGGCACTGAACAATATCAGACAAACAACATTGTTTGACTGTTATATCATCATTACAACACTTTTGAAGATTTTCTTATTTGGCATAGCATTCTTTGAAATGTATTAATGTGTTTAAAATGTATTCAAAACATATTTTTTGTCACTTTGACCTGTTTTCTAAAAAAATATTTTAATTGAAATATTGAAGTGCTGTTGTCAGTAGTTTTTGAATAAAACAAGCACAGACCAATACATGTTAAAACCAGAATCATATCATAACATTTCAGCTGTATGTATCATATGTGTGTTCAGATGTGAGCTCTTTTGCAAATCCTCACCGATTGAAAACATCTGCTGTAAAGAAATGCAGCATACAGTAGTTAAGTGTTAAAGCAAATATATCAGCGCTCTTACTCAAGAGACCTTTGGTTCTGTTTTTCTGATAAGCCATTTCCTTTTCCTGAACCAGAGCAGTCACAGTCCCTACCTCCATCCTCTCCAAATAGGAGTCTAGAGGTCATAGGTCAGTTGTTCCCCCAGCTGCTTGCGATTCAGAGCTTTACTCAAGGACACTTTAGCAGCCGGGGCAGGGTTGTACCCCCCAGCTCAGCCTCGTTAATCACTTCACATCCTGCTGCTGCATAAAATACCAAGAGAAGGTTGCCAAGCTCCAAAAACAAACTCCTGAAATCAGCAGAAAATAGAGAAAAATAACCCTAAACACCCTCCAGTTTTATTAAATTTAACAAACTAAAAACATCAACCGGTACATCCTGCTGATGCCTCCCTTTATATACAGATACAATATGCTCAGATGAAACACACACAGCAGTAGCATTTTACTCAGAGACTCAATGAATGTACAATTTAATGCTGTAACACAGCACCGTCACGCAATATCACAATATCTGTCGGTCACATGGTGTAAACAGTCACATGGTTTCAGTGCAGACGCCTTGGAAACACTGCTGTATAAACATTCCTGCTCTTTTGTTTGTATTGGTCTGTCTTAAACAAGTTCAAAGATGTGTATCTAACCAGATACAGCGACATTTCACCCATCTGGAATCATTGTTGGGGCAACAGCATCTGTTAGTAGTAACATGTATAGCCTTCAAAATAAAAGCAGGTACAAGAAACAGGAAGTTGACTTTTTCAATAATGAAATGTAAAAAAAGGAAAGAAAGTATTCCCTGCAGGTGAAATGTAGCTTTACGATACAAGAATGAAATGAAATGCATATTATGAAATATATGAAAAAAATATAACGTGGCCTGGGAAAGTAGTTGTGTGTCTGTTTGTGAATCAAAGATGTGCATTTTTGCAATCCATTTATGACAATGAAAGTAAGGTTTAGCACAGAAAATAATGGGAAATGGAATTTAAAGGGATTTATCAGTTGGTTTTTGAAGTGGTTGTATATTAGTTGTACTGTCAGCTGGTGGGAATGTTAAGAGAGTAAAGAAAATATGAAGGTATTGAGACAAACAAAGACCATTGTAACGTGATCAAAGTGACATATCTCTTTAACCTGAGTGAAAATCGAGGTCTATAAAGTTTTATAAAGCAGAAGTTTTGCAATTTTGTTCAGTATTTCTAAAAAAAAATCATCCATATGTTAACAGTTAATTGTTTTATTAGTGACTTTAAAGCTTTTTATCCCTATTTATCTCTTCATGTTATTTGCACTAAGTGATGAAGACATCAATTACAGGAGTGAATTGAGTCAAATGTCATTTCATAAAAGAAATTGTCTGAGTCTCAAATATGTCTTTCTTAAGACTCCATTCTGAAGTGAATGCATGAAATGTTCTGCTTTCATCTGGTTCCAGCATTACGTTAACACAAAAAACAGAACATTGAAGCATCTACGGCACAAATGTATCCTTTACTTGTATAAAATGGGGACATGTATTATTCATCAGGATTTTGAAGATTGCTTTTCAAGATTTTCTTTCATGAAGCATGGATCGTATTTATTTAATTTGACACAAACCACAAAGATAGAATTTGTTTTTGTTATTACAACAATATGTGTTTTCCAATCGGTCTATTTGAGATGCGTTCAGCTGCACAGACCCCTGGTGTTGGTCTATCGTGCATTTTGTGACGAGCACAGCTACTTATGTACATTGTGTTAATGCCGTATGTTGTTCAAATCATATCATAATCTGACAAGTTTTTAAGTGTGCTGATTATTCATTCATACTTCCCAAATCTTAAAAATCCTACTCAAGATCAACTTTATTCCTCTTAATAAACCTCTCTTTTCAAGCCAATACAGATGAATGTAGGGAGCTTCAGCTATTCCCTAACTGAATTTAATATATTCTCACTTGAGAAACTGATCCATTGAATACACACAGATACATTTATATGGATTTATGTCATCCGTTGGAGAAGAGGCCCCTCTCCACTGATAGTTGAAGCGCTGCAGTGCGGAGGCCGCTGAATCTGCATGTTCTAAGTGTGTGAGCTGTGAAAGTGTAAAGATGCCTTGTTCCTGTACATACTGAGGGGGAGCTGAATACTGTACGTAACAACGATGCTGATTCTTCATTTTGTTAACGTGACCAATAAAAGTTCTGTTTTGTTGTTTTTAATCAAGTGTGCAAATGTGTCTGTCTCTTGAACCTTGTCTGAACTTGATTTGACATTTAAAACATGACACTGTGCTGACAGTATCATTCCTTCATCAGCAGCAATGAAGGAATTATAAATATGGAAAGAACAGACAACAGATTGTTAATCTAAGACTTTTATTTTGGCATGGGATATTTCATCAACTATGTTGTAGAATCAACAACAATCCAAACAAAACAGCTGTAAGGAACCATATGTCATGCTCTTCTGATGTCTCCACAACAGAAATACAAGCGCTTGTTCTTTATTATGCATAAATTAGAACTACAAGATGCAGTTTAATGGGACAATAATCATCTAAACTCACTTCTATCCTCCAGGAAGCAGAGGAAACAAAGCACATTTGCTGATGTATATTTATCACTAAGGGAACTTCTACACAAGTTATATACACGAGTTGTACATAAGTTATAAGAAACCAATAATATGAAACCCTCTTTCTCAAAAACGGGAAAATAAAAAAGGCAAACATTTTTATTTTCAGGCCACTAAAGCGGATCAAACCCTGCAGGGGGGGAAGAGGAGATCTTCCTCCTATTGGCTGGAGGACAGGATGTTGTTGTGAGTAGCAAACAGGGAGTAGAAAAGAAGGAAGCACTACATGAACATGTCGTCATACCCTGGGGGGGGCATGTGGTCCGGGTCCGGCCTGGAAAACAAACATGCTTTTTTTTTTAGATCAGAGTTACCCAAATTGGGAGTTTTTTTTGTAACAGCAGCATGCTAACAAGGCCTTGAACGTGAGTCATCAAAACTGTGATTTTTCTATCTTCTCCACAACTGTCCCGTTACACATCACTTTTAAGAAGCTGCCACTCAAATAACATCCACAGAGACTCTCATCTGCCAGGCTTTTTACCAGAACAAGAAACATATAGCACAAAAGCCCAGTATAAGCTAGCTTACTCGTGTTTTAGGTCTTTTCAAACAAGGCTCCTAACGTTTTCGGGGTGGCCCACAATAGTTATTCTTTTTTTTTTACATAATCTTAGACCAACTGCTGCCATTTTTCTTTAAATACAAACTTTCACAGAAACAAGAAGTTTGGCAGATCAATTTTTTTTTGCAATATGCACAAAAAGATGCAAGCGCTGTGAACATTTTTAAATGAGAATTGAAAACGTATTTATCCTGCATTGGCTTCAACTATAACGCATCTTTATTTACATATTTTATTTGCATATGCCATGGGTAGTCTGTTGTAAAGTTTATTAATGAAACTAAGGCTGGAACTAATGATGATATTATTGTCCTGGCAAATACACTGAATTGCGAAAAAAATGTATTATCTCTTCTCTCTCCTTTCAGTATCATTCAGCTTGGAGATTCTTATCTTGAGCCAGCAGAGGGGGTTACTTTGACCAAAATAGACACATTTATAAGAGTGTCGTGTGTGTTGTGTGTGTGCGCGATGTGTGCTGTGTGCTGTGTGCTGTGTGCTGTGTGCGTGTGTGTGTGTTTTACCCTGGTCTGGGTCGTCCAACTGGTCCAAACGGGTCGAAGCGAGCCCCCTGGGGAACAGCTCCAGGAGGCAGGATGTCTGGTATTCCACTTGATGGGTCAAAACCAGAGCGAGGATACCCCGACCGCAGGGGGTCCAGGATCATCCCGCCACCACCACGGGACCTGGGGGGGGAGATGAGGAGGATAGGTGTCATTTATCTTTTCTTTCACACACTTCTTCCCTTAGTTTAAGTTTAATGAGTGTTTTATAGTTTGAACTGAAAAACTGCTTTAGTACAAACCAGTTAAACATTGTGGAGAGACTGGCCATTTGATTTGATAAAGGGCCAAAACTTCTAATTACACAAGAGATGAAACACAACAAGTTATACGTCTGATGATAAAAACAGAGGACAAGGGCCACGCTCCATTTGATGCTATCAAAATATGCCAAATGTTGCCATAGTAACTTACTATGAAAAGTTTGGAATCAGCTGGTTTTTCTTCTTTACACCAATTATACACCGTATGTATTACATTTGAAATAGTTTTGGATCCAAAAGAAGAATAATTCAAAGATTACATCTTCCATTTAGATTTGATTATGCAGAAAGATTAAGGTTGGATTTTGAATTTGTTTTCCAGGGCCACAAAAGTATAAAACGCCCTTATTCATTATTTAACCACAACACTGCAACTGAACTTTAAATATTTAGTTTGTCAGATTGTTGGGGTTTGATTGAAGAGGTTGAGCTGATGTTCCCTGATCCGTTTCAACAGTGCTAACCCAGGCCTAACTTCATTATATTGTGAATCTAAACAAATGACTTTGAAACAGCAACACATTGGCGGTTGATTCCAGGTTGTTAAAGGCATTGTTGTGCCCCTGACACTCAAACCTGTTCCTTATTAAATCTGCGAAGATATTGTTGCTAAGCTTCCAGTTTCTTTAACAAACGTCTGTGAATTATTCTCTTCTTTTGGGTCCTTCTAACCTTTTAATTGACATCGTTCAGAGCATGTTCTCAAAATACAAAATAAAATATGTTTGTAAAGAGGGCTTTCTACAACCTGAAGCATGAAAGACAATGAAGAAAATATATAAAAAAGTCCTCTCAGACATCTAACTGTACCCAATCAAGCTGTTGTGGCATATGCCTGAACAGTATGTATACAAGTTGTTTTCTTTAAAGAGGCCCTGTTGTGCTTTATGCTCTGCTTTTTTACGCTTCCATTGGACTTCTTTGTTTGATTCCTGAACACAGTGACATCACTATGTAACACTTGCGCTTCTATTGGCTAGCACTCCCACATCTTTATAGGCTAAGGGGCAGCCAGCTAACCAATCAGAGCAGACTGGGCTCTTGTTTCAGACAGAGGGTGAAAAGAGGTGCTGCAGCACAGGCAGTATGAGGAGAATAAAGAGCTTTTTGAACATTATAGCATGGAGACATGTCCCAGGAGAGACACTACATACTGATATGAACCTGAAAATGTGCACAATAGGCCCCTTTACATCTACTAATTGTAATAAGGTGAATAAATATCTCTGCAAAAAGTCAAACCCTGACCGTCATTGCTTTAAAAAGCAACCTATTGTAGGATAATACAGGGAAGCACATGTAAGGCAGTAAAGTGATGTCATTCTCATGTTCAGGCTACACACAGACTGCTCTGGTTTACTATTTCTAATGTTTGTGGTTCACGTTGAGCTGGCAGAGGGAGTCTGGGCCAGCGCCAGTAATCCTGTGTGGAGGGACTGTTCATCCCTAAAATCCCAGATTATAACAAAAAAAAAACACTCTGGTGCTTTTATATATTTATATATATATATATATATATATATATATATATATATATATCTGCAAAATGATTTCCATAAAAATTATTTGTAGGGATTAATTATGAGAGACTCACCCGAAGGGATCCAGATCTGCTCCTCCAACGGAGAACGGAGGGACCATGGGGTCCCGCCTGGAAAATGTATTAGATTATTAATGAATCACAATATCTGCTGTCAATTGTGAGCAACATCTTCTTGGAGTAAACAAGAATTAAGTGCACTTCAATAGGGTTTTAAATATTTAATATGTCCCTAGATGTTCAGATAAGATGTTGATCAAACTGCATCTGATTTCAGATCACATTGGAGCGTAGTGATAAATGTATATATATATACTGCATGTAGTGACACCCCAGCCACAATCTGTTCTGCCTGCTGCCATCTGGCAGGCGGTAACGCAGCATCGAGACTAAAACCACCAGACTCAGGGACAGCTTCATCCCACAGGCCAGAAGACTGTTAAACAACTGTTGAAACAACATCATAACATTAATCTGGCTGCTACTTAGGAATTATTTATCTAATATATCATATTTCAATCACTTGCACTATTTCACTTTTTTTCCTTTTGTATTTACTTGCACTATTTGTTTGTGTTTATCTGTGTTATTGTGTTGCACTGTTGGAGTAAGCCTGTGACCTAAGATTTACATCGTGATCATAACTACACTGTAGCTATGCACGTATGACCAATCAAAGCCTTGAGCCTTGATATGGGAGAGGTGAACTAACAACTATTTATATTATCGATTAATCTGCCAATTATTCTTTCAGTGAATCAATAGTATCAAATAAATAAAAATGTTATGACGTCCAAAGTCATTCATTTAAAAGAGAATAGAGAGAAGCAGGAAATCTCTACTTAGGCTGAAAACAGCATTTTGTTGCAAGAAGAAGAATGTTGACATTAGATGAGTACAATTTGTGGTTTGATCTTTAGCACTTCTGTCCTTTCCTCCCTACTCCTCCCTCTCCCCCCTCCTTCTCCTCCTCCCCCTCCTCGCTGCCTGCTTCCAACACGTTCTGCTCTCCGCAGTCCTGACTCAGATTTTGCTTTCTCATTCATTATTCCTTTTTTCTCTTCATCTTTTTTATTCTTTGCTTTATGTTTCTACCCATTATATCTCTTTTGTCATTTTCTCTCCCTTATTTTGTATTTTCTCTCTCAGATTATTTTCTACTCCATCTGTCTTTGTTTTGACCCCATCCTTATCTGCCCCCCCCCCTCCCCCTCTCCTCCTCCTCTGGAGATGAGGAGGCAACAGCAACGAGGTCGATAAAGTGCTGACATTACCTCGTATCTCATCTGATCGGGTCACGGCTAGGGGGGGGAGCAGGGTGGTTGGATCCAGACAAACACAGTCAGGAATACAAACAGACACATACACAGACACAGACACAGACACAGACACAGACAAAGACACACACACACACACACACACTGCCCAAGCTCTGCCCTAATTTACTCTCTGCAGTTGAAGCCTCTGCGTCTAGACTTTCTACAAAGTGGGCGTGCGTGTGTGTGCGTGTGCGTGTGCGTGTGCGTGCGTGTGTGTGTGTGTGTGTGTGTGTGTGTGCGTGCGGTTATACACACACAAGCCAGTTTCAAAGTCAAGTCCTTCATGGGTTTGTGGTATTTTTGTTTTGATGCACATTTTAGGGGAGAATCCATACACTTTACTTTCACTAGTGTAAGGACTTTGAAGAGAATTCTGTTTGCAAATTTGATTCAAAATTCAAAAAATGTAGAGAGCAAATTAGGGATTTCTGAATGTGTGATAGAGTGCGTCAAAACAGGAATACCGCAGACGGGGAAGATTGTGTTTGTTAGTTGAAATGTCGAGAAAATGGTCATACTGGAGACAGGAGGAGTACAATATATTTTGGGCAATGTTTCAGCTAATTTGTTGATAGACAAATATTTACTAAATATATAATATGATTTGGTAACCTGCAGGATAGCTGAAAATAATAACAGAGAGACCCTCCTACTAAGACTGACTGCATAGATGTTGTGAGTATTAGACAGTAACTTTCTCACTAAATCTATGGTTTGACACATTTTAGCAATAACCGGGATTAATATAAATCTGCACAAGTATGGACATTTCCCAATGGAAAGTAACACTATTATTATACTTTAATTAAAACGTATATACCTTAAAGCAGTGGTCGCCAACCAGTCGATCGCGAGTGTAGTGCGGGTAGATCGCGGACCGTTAAAAAAAAAGTAACAAAAGAAAGAAAAATAAAATAAAAATAATAATGTTTGAAAAATACGTTTTTAGATGTAAACCTATCATCCACCACCCCGTTAGCAGGTGCCACTTGATTGACGTATATTTGAGACAATTCAATAATATAATACATTAACTGTGCTTTACGTGAACCTCATCATGACACAAGAGAGGACGGCAGGACTGTAATTTCCCGTGTTCAGTGAACGCAACAGAGGCAACACACCAGACCAATCAGAGAGTTGCATGGAAATACACGTGTGCTTGTGTCATTCAAGCTCGGCTCTGTGTGTGTGTGTGTGTGGCGATAGCGCATTTAGTGTGATAGAGAGGGAGAGAGGGAGTGAGGGAGAGAGAGGGACCGGTGCTAGCGGGGACCGTGATGTTAGCATCTGGTTAGCTAGCTGCACTAACAGACATAAGGAGCTGTTTCCACAACAAGCTGGAGGAGAGTCCTCTCCTGTCAGACTGAGGGGCTCAGGTGAGCTAAAGGACTCTTGAGTGTTGAGAACAGTTTTGTCACAAATTATTCAAAAGATTATTTCCGCGGCACACCTTCATATGATCATTATAGTTATACAAAACAACAAGAGAATAAATGAAAAACAGGTATGAAATACTATATGGCAGTAAAACAAGAATACAGTTTAATGTGATTTGTAAAATATCCATAAAGAAAAAGAAAATCTGTGTACAGTTCTGTTTCATATGGGTGCTGAGAGAGGTATCCATAGATCTCTTCATGTTGCTCTCAAAGTGCACCAGATTGATGCTTTCAACTTCAATATTTAAAAAAAAATCTTCCCGGGGGAACATCCCCCCGGACCCCCCTAGAGGATTTGAGGACCCCCCTAGAGGAGATGAGGTCCGCCCCCCAATAGCACTTTAACCCTGCCTATATGCCGTGAGCTGATTATGGAGCCTTCATTGTAACAGTAATTCAGATGCAATTAGCCTATATAAAAGGCCTCAAATTGGAAGCATTGTCTGGGCCGTCTTTTTCACTCAATTCTGCAATAGGTAGATCTCGCCTTTCACCTAGGCCGAGGTCGGGGATCTTGGGCTTAAAAAGGTTGGTGACCACTGCCTTAAAGTAATATAATGTTGACTATTAGATTAAATGTACAGTAGTCCCCTAAAAGATGAAAAATGAAAAAAGGAAAGAAACAAGCTAAGTGCTTCCTGAGGCCTGTACTACGAATCCAGTTCAACAGACCCTGGATATGTTTGAGTTACCCGGCTTACATAATCCAAAACAAATGCGCTCTTGCTAAACGGCCCTACGACGCTGGTTATCAACTCGGTAACTCAAGCCAGGGTTTCTCTGTCCGGCTGCAAGCGCGTTCACATGAAAGGGGCGGGGTTAGCAACATTTGACCAATCACAAACATGGAGAAGGTACTGACAGTGCAGCGTCATACTTCCTGAATGAAAAGTGAACTATAATGTGATGTTTAAAGTTGAACTTCTTCATATGTCTAATATGAAGAAGTTAAACTTTAAACATCCATGAGTTAAACACTTTATCCAGGATCAAAGCCACATAGCTGCACCTGCAAGGTGAATACAGCTGGTAAAAGAACAAGCGTTTGAATGCGTACATTAACAGGTTTATGATATCACTGCCCCGTCTAAGACACGAGTGGATCTGACTTTAAGTACATTTGTCTACTTCTGCATACAGTATGTGACACTGTAAGTTTTGCACGGCCAGATACGGCTAAAGAAGCTGACTCAGATAAGGAAATATATGATACATTATGATGTGATATGAATGATAAAGGGACACATCGACGTCTGCACTCACAGTGCCGTGGACTATACGTAATGTTACTCTGATCCGGTTACTTATGTTGTGGAAGATATTTAATTAAGCTTTCTTAAAGCTAATGTTATAATAGTCAGATTGCTCTGAAGATGGGAGGTGATATTCTATTAATGTTCACGTTCACACAGTCGGTGACTTTTGCCGGCCGTCTCTCCTGCAACTGCAGTTTTTCTGTATTTCCTTTCTCCTGTAATATGACTTGATCGCTTTAAACTCCGCACACTGAGCTCTGATTGGTCAGCAGGTGGTGCTTTCACTAAGTTGATCGCTAACCTGCTCCGCAGCAGGTTAGCCGTTCAGCAAATGGGGAGCATAAGTTACCATTGAGATCTAGCCCGCTAAAAAGTGAACCAGCGTCGTAGGACCGGAAACCTGTTCACCCTGAAGTTAGCCCGCTAAGCGAAGATCCGGCTTCGTAGTGTAGGCCTCTGGTGGAGGATGTATGTGTGTAATGCAGATTTGGAATGAAATTACTCAAATTTGCTATTTTGGAATAGGTGAGCCAGAAAATGCCTAAATCCAGATCTTCGGTTTGCATCTTTGATTTGCATCTGTGGTTAAAATGCAAATCATTCAATCTAAAACAAAGATTTTAAAATGTGACACTATTGATATATAGTATAAAAATATATCAGTATATTTTGAACTCTTGTAGCTTATATAAGACATGTTATCAGACATTAACTCAGAAGAATACTTCCTATGTATGGATTTGAAGAGGCAGCCTCCTGTGTTAACGCACCAGTGTGGGGGGGGTCCCTGTCGGGGCTGTCTGATGGGGATGCGGAGGGGGTCGCTGTCCTCTCTTCTCCTCCGCTCGTCCTCCTCGTCCCTCCGACTCGTCCTCTGTCCTGGTGCTCGCCCCTGAGCGGGCAGCAGCTGAGTTTTCACCTTTTCTGACAGACTGTCTGTGTCCTTGAACACACTGCACAGAAAAAAGTGATTTATGTTAATTATTCACAATAAAGTTGTAAGTTGTAAAAATGTTTGTACATTGTTATTGTTTCTTAGATCCACGGCAAAGGTAAACTTGTTTCTCGTGATGGTCGATTATGGAGCATTCTGATGTGGAAAAAATTAAACTGACAGCACTTGGGCAATAAAAATAACTAATGGGAATTATTGAGGAAGATTACGTTTTATAACTTCTTTTTTAGGGTCGTGTAAACTGTCTCAAAATTGTGGAGCTAAAGAATACATTGTAAGATAACTGTGTAGAAATGGCACTATGTTAAAATCCACTCATTCTTTACCACACTCCCCATTTGTAAAACATAGGGCCTGAGCTGAAGAGTTTGGATAAAGGTCTAATAATAATAATAATAATAATTTGATCTACTACAGTATTTGAATGATGGATTTGTTACCTTATTCTACAAGATGATACTAAAGAAACAACATGGATTCATTGAGAGATAGCGCCATCTGCTGCCCAGTCATGATTTACGTTTTCTATTGTTCTTGGTAGTGATAAGGTACAGCCTTAAAACTACAACCGAGAGGAATTGAAGTCAGTTTGCATTTTTGAAACCGGAACTATTGTTTCTGTTTTTATTAAAATACAACATTTATTTATTTCAGTTTTCTGTATTTTTCTCTGCTTATATCAGTTTGAGTTTACAATAATAACCCTGGTATGAAAGGATTATGTCAAAGCAGATGTGTATTTCAGTGGTTGGACATTATTTATGGGATCTATCAACAGAACGATTTAAAGGTTTGTATAAATAAAAAAAGATATAAAGAATTACGCTAAATAAAGTGTCAGGTTTTATGTTAAATTAATGGTCATGGCTTTGATTCTTCTTTTAACTATTTGTTGTTGAGTACCTTTACTTACTGTAACTGTAATTAACGATGAACTTTTATTAAAAATATTGGTATTGTCTATTTATCTTTCAAAAAAGGGTAAGGCAAAGTAAGATTACCCTTTTCCCTTCATCCTTTTCCGCTATGGAACATGTTAATACAATTGTTATGTCGATTGCTCTTTTTGTATTTCGTTCTGGTTTGTTCATAATCATGTGTGGAACAAATAATACAAGCATATTAAAACATTAGATTGGTCATGTCACGCTCTTCATTACTGGCGACCAAATGCTTTGTTTTTTGTTTTTTGAAATATGATTTACTTAAGTCAATAAAACAACTTAAAAAAAGAAACTGACCACCAACCTTTCAAATGTGTGCAGCTGGTCGGCCTCCACGTGATCGCTGATGTTCACCGTCAAGTCTGACACCTGCTGTGTGCCGGAGTTCTACACACACCAACACACACATCAGGAAAAAGACAGAAAGATACACACAATTACCAAAGTGCATAAGATAAGGCTCAATACCAGTCATACACTTGTTTCTCAAAATAATTGTTTAATTGCACATAAATCAAAGCTGACCACAATAATATATATATATATATATATTTCCTATGGGGCACGTACGAAGGAGCAGGGCCCTTCACTTGCAGAAATCTTCCTAATCTATATTATCAGTATCAAAATGTTGGTGAATGTGAATAGAGAAAGAAAATGTAGAAGAACCCAAATCCTTTCTCTTTCAATTGATCTCAAATTACTTTACAAAAACGTCCCTATTTTTTTTAATATTTTTGTAGTTTCATGTAGATAACAAAGAATTTGTGGATTTGCACACTTTTTTGGTAGTAATGTTAATGATGAGGGATCATTACCTCTTATGCTGCTTTGTCTCAGCATTCAATCATTTGTTTTCTGCCTTTAACTTTGACTTAAAATTAAACACCTAATCATTTTCTTTCCAACACATTTTAAAGTTGGTGAAATGTGCATTCCCCTGTATGTTAGTCGGCTGTTCCTACCATCAAGTTGAAGATCAGGGTGGAGTCGACAGAGATGGCTTTAAGCAGCAACTGTGTCTCACTGTCTTTGGCTTTGTATCGCAGACTGTACAGTTCCTCCCTGTTGCTGTTCCAGTCAGTAGGCAGCAGCTCGGACTTCTTATCACTGCCTTTGGGCTGGAGGAGGGGGAGAGAGAGAAAAACAACAAAACAGGGATAAATAAAGGGGTTTAGAAAAGGACAGTGAGAGCATAATAAGAGTCCAGACAAACAGATCAGATGGCTCTAAAAATCAGTGGTCGTGGTAGTAAATACTCAATAACTGTTTTTTCCAAGTAGAAACTTGTATTGTACCTGAGTCTTTCCACTACACTTTATCTAAGAGGTCACTTTTTATTCCACTATATACCTCTCACAGCTTTGATTGGTTCATCCCCTTCCTGTCGGTTATTACTACTAATATACTATGCGGTTCTGATGTGAGGATTTATAATGTTTGTGAAAAACTGAAGGATAAAGTGTCCTTTATGTGTTGTAAATATAATCGTATGTCTTAAATTATGAATTAGAAGATGTTTCAACTCAAAGAAACTGCAATCATATGATGATTCTGTAATATACGATGCATTCTGTAGAATAAACGACCCAACAAAACATTAAAATGTGTAGATCCTCAAACATCTACAGCAGTAAAATGCAACATACAAATTAATGCAGCAGTAATCCTAATCCTATCATCATAAATCTAACCACTGACAGGGATTTGTTTTACTACATAATGATTATTTGTTAAGATGTAAGGTTTTGATTCCACGGCATTACTTGTATAATACTGAGGTATTACTATTTTTACTGGAGTAAAAGGGTCTTAGTATAAGTGTAATGTAGTGCTTTCCTGTGACTGGCCCCAGGAGGCACAGTACCAGGTTAGCTAGCTAAAGATGACAGGACAGTTTTTAGAGCTCGTCAAAATATCTCTGTAATAGAACAACTACTAGCAGATTATGCTTCCAATAAAAAGGCTTTTTTAGAAGACCTTCAATGTCTTCACAACGGTATAACTGCCCATTAGATAAACTCAGATATGCTCATTTAGGAAGCTAAAGCTAAACTGTGCAGCTGGGCAAGTTAGCCCATGCAGAAGTCCTTTTAAAAAAGTACTGTTTTATTTCTTCCAGTAAGGCATACATCTTTACCCCCGGTAAAAACAAACAGAATTATTTACTTGGACTGTTTAAGAGCCATTCTTCAATTCGGCTTAACGTTATAGGTGATTCACCAAACAGCACATATTTTGCTTTATATAGTTTAATTTATGTTGGTCCTATAAACCCGTACATATGATGTTTACAAATGGTCAATGTAGCGTTAAACGGCTGGATTTTGAATGAAGTTTGGTGTAAGCTTGTCTACGGCTGATGGTTAAATGTTAGCTTTAGCATCTATATACAGCCAGTGGTTAACACAATGTTGTATTTTTTCAGCTTATGTTAGCTAGTTTAATTTACCTCGTCTCCAGAACCGATGCACCTGTATCCACTCTTTATCATTTCCCAGTGAACGAAGCACACCACGGCGTCCTGTGGACAGCTAATGCTGCCACCGACACAGGAGTATAACACCTCCAAGCCGGCCATGTTTGTTTGAACTAGCAACCCACTATAACAACATCAATGCAGTGTCAACAAGAAATGAAAACGAAAGTCTTCATAGGAGTTTAACATAAAATTCACAGCAACAATAACCACTTCCTGTCTAAACCTTTCAATGTAAAAGCACCAGTGAGAATTGTAGGTTTACTACCAATTGTTATGTCCAATCATAGATATTAACCATATACAGTCTATGATATTAACAGATCAATTATATTATTATTAAAGATATTTCTCATATAAAAGATTAATGCATTTTTTTTATTTTGTGATGAATATTCTTGAACCCACTCGATCCGCCCCTGGGCAGAAAAACGCATCATCTGCAGGAAACAGCGTCTGAGGGCTTCTTAATATGTAATAAACTATTAATGTTTTATGTCCATGTAACGGGAAGAAACTCAGCTAACTGATCATTATTATAATTTTTTGCAAAAAAAAACACAAAGCTAACGATGAGCCTCTGAATTAGCCACGAGCGAAAAAATGCTAACGGCGGTTGCACAGAAAACACGGTATAACACCCTTATACTTATCGTAACTGCAAATCCAACACATCAATTAGCATCGTGAGAGTACACAGAATCGATAGGTATCTATATCATCACTCTATGATAAGAACGTGTGACATAATAAACAAAAACAGACATCATAACACATGGCGCTAGGTAGCAAAAACGGCATTATGTCTTACCTTCGTTGTTGTCTGATCAAAAGTTGTCTTCAATGGCATTAGAACGATAAAAACACTGCTGAAGGTTAATCCATAGGTTAATCCAATGTGTCTGTGTCACTTTGAAACATTGCTGATAATCCATAAGCAATAAACCTACTTTTCCGTTTTCAGGTTTCAGAGCGTGAGATAGGTTTCACTTTCGTCAAACTGCATGCACGAAGCTCCCACTTTTTTTTGGTAACGTATGTGGAAATTCCCCTTCGATTCTATTGGCTCTAACGGTTCAAAAGAGATGTCTATCATCAAAATCGACCAATGGGTTCTAGAGAAACGGCAAAAACGCCCATTTCCACCCAAATCACCCCAGAGGTGGAGTTTTTTTTTGCTAAACCTCTCTAAAAAGGTCACATGTCACTTGTTTTGCATCAATCTTGATACAGGGTACTTATTATATATTGTACTTTGGATTCCTAAAGCTTTTAGTCTACTAACCCATCATCAAAGGTTTTCACTATAAGTAAAAAAGAAATTTTGGACGGACACTATAATTTACATCAATCAATCAATCAATCAATCAATCAATCAATCAATCAATCAATCAATGTTTATTTATATAGCCCAATATCACAAATGTTACATTTGTCTCAGTGGACTTCACAGTTTGTACAGAATATCAGTATGACAATACGACACCCTCTGACCCTCACATCGTACAAGGAAAAACTTCCAGAGAAAACCCCGCAGTTTAAAGGGGAAAATGGGAGAAACCTCAGGGAGAGCAACAGAGGAGGGATCCCTCTCCCAGGACGGACAGACGTGTGATAGATGCCGTGTGTAAACCGAAAAGATAATACATTTACAACATAGGTAGACCAAATGTTTGGAAATGCATGTGTCTATAATAAGAAGATGAATCCACGAGGATGTCAGCAATCTTGTGGGAGCCATCAGGGAAGTAGTATGGTGAGAGTCTGGAGGGACCGCAGAGACAGGTTCAGCCACGACTCGAAGTCCAGGACTCAGATCCAGTACTCAGGATAGAGGATCCAGGAGACACGACCACAGCAACAGGATTAGCCTCGACTCAGGATCCCGGCGTATATATGGACACAAAAAAGAGATTTGGGGGAAGCTGGGTTAATCGGAACATGAGAGTACACAGGTACAAACAGACAGAAAGACGGAGTAAGGTGCCCCCCCAACAGTCCAAGCCTATAGCAGCTAAACTAACGTGTCTACATACATGCACTCCCTTAGGATAGGCTGAGGGAAAAGGGTAGCAAGTAAGAAGTAAGAAGCAGAGGTGGAGAGGCACACGCAGGGAGAAAGGTCCCCACTGGAACCTGAATTGGTTAGAGGTAAGGAGTAGGTCTGTGGCTACGTTCCACACTCCCAGGCCGGGCTAGGCCTTCTCTGCAACCTTTTACCCTCTATTAGAACCTTGAGAGGTCAGAGAGGGGAAATGTTTGGGATAAAGTTTTAAATATAAGATCTAAGTTTTTAGGATTTAAGTGAAAGAGTAAGAACTAAAATGTATTGGTGAAGAGGCACAGCGTATCTACGTCAATGCACTCTTATTAGATTATTTTATTTTATCACTAAAAGCTTTATCAAAAAGGAAGGTCTTAAGCGTACTCTTAAAAAACGGATAGGCTGTCTTCCGCCCGAACACAAACTGGAAGCTGATTCCACAAATGTGGAGCTTGATAAGAAAAGGCTCTGGCTCCCATTGTACTTTTAGAGACTCTATGATGTCTCATGTGTTCAATCTGAATTTTCTTTAAAACAAAAAACATCTATATTGATTCTGACTTTTCTACATCCAACTCACAGGTTTATCATTACTTTGAGAAAAAAGATTATTAATGTTCCCCTTTTAGAAGTGTAGCTATGGTCATTTGTTCTGGAAATATCATTTTCGAGCCTGAGACCTGAAAAACAGGGATGGGGTTTAACAGGTTTGTGTTTATTTTGTGGGTAAATGAAGGAAAATGTCAAACAAAATTAAGTTCAGATTTTTTTCAACAAAACTTCACAATGGCATCAACAAGCAGGCCAACTGATAAATGTATATATTATGCCGATTTACATTTAGAGAACATTTTTAAATATTATTTCTCAAGCAAAAGAAAATACGTTACATTAAAGTTTTACATTCATATAACAGATATTCTTAAAGTAAGTGCCATTTCATGTCATTTTTAAACAAAAAGATCCAAGCCTATAACTTCATTTTTAAAAACATACAATAACGATGTCCGTGAATTTCAAGGATCCTTATCTTCCAAATATTTTTGTTGTTTGAACTAACTATGGTTTTGAAGTAAGTAGACAGAGCTATCTGTTGCTAAATGTTGGTGGATGTGTGTTCTTGTGTTCAGAGACAGGCGATAATGTCTCTGGATATACTTGTGAACATGTGCTGATGAATGAATGGATTCAATCTAGCATGATTGGAAGAAACACAAAACACTGACAGACTGCAGTGTCCTGTAACCATGAATGTGTGAATAGGGTTAGGTTGCTATGAATGTTGGCAGCTAGTAAACAACTGAATCCTCAACTATGAGTATTAAGTAAGTTTTAGGTAGTCAAGCAAATGTGTCCTTCAAACAGTAGCTTATATGTCAGTAGCTACTGTCTTGGACATTGGTGCTTCATACGTTGCGGCTTTGGGTTCTTCAATGCAGTCTGCAGAGGTGGACTGCATTACTTACTTTTAGAGTAAAGGCTTAAAATATATCTAACACAAATATTATTATTTTTTTAGCTTTTAAGTGACTGCTCTACCGTTAATTAAATGTCACTGAACTTATGAATTTTCCTTTGCACTATTTCCGAAGGCTTGTGTTTTTGAATAGCTCTGTTGTTGACATGTGCCTTATACTTAAAAATCTACCATATAAATCTTATCTCTGTTCTCCCTAATGTTTGCTTCTCCATTTATGTCTTATGTTTTTTATTATTATTCCTCTTGTTTTATTTTGCTATACTTTTTCGTTCCTTTGCAAATGTGAGCTTGTTATCAAAAAAGCATGATGGAAATGAAACGATAGTGATACACAATGATTGTGCAGCTACAGGGTAACTTGCAGAGGGTCGGAGTCCGACCCTTGTCAATTAACTACACGGGTCCCTCAGAGCTCTGTTCTCGGTCCCCTCCTCTTCTCCCTGTACACAAACTCGCTCGGGTCTGTCATTAGCCCGTATGGTTTTTCATACCACTGCTACGCTGACAATTAACCAATTGACCCAATTAATTCTGTCCTTTCCCCGCTCAGAGACCCAGGTCGTCGCACGCATCTCTGCTTGCCTAGCAGACATCTCTCGGTGGATGTCTGCTCACCACCTCAAGCTCAACCTTGACAAGACTGAACTGTTTTCCTTTCGGGAAAAGATTGTCCTACTCTTGACCTAACAATCAACATTGGCACCTCTATTGTTTCCCCGACTCAGACTGCAAGGAATCTGGGTGTGACCGTAGATAACAAACTGTCCTTCACTGCAAACATCACTGCAACAACCCGCTGCTGTAGATACACTCTTTACAACATTAGGAGGATACGTCCCCAGCTGACCCAGAAAGCGACGCAGGTTCTGGTCCAGGCTTTCGTCATCTCATGCCTAGACTACTGCAACTCCCTCCTGGCTGGTCTACCTGCATGTGCCATCCGACCTCTGCAGCTCATCCAGAATGCAGCTGCTCGTCTGGTCTTCAACCTTCCTAAATTCTCCCACACCACGCCGCTCCTCCGCTCCCTTCACTGGCTTCCGGTAACTGCTAGAATCCACTTCAAGACACTGGTACTTGCGTACCATGCTGTGAATGGATCTGGCCCTTCTTACATCCAGGACATGGTTAAACCATACACCCCAGCACGTGCACTCCGCTCTGCATCAGCCAAACAGCTCGCTGCACCCACACTGCGAGGGGGACCTAAGTTCCCATCAGCAAAAACACGTGGGTTTGCTATCCTGGCTCCAAAATGGTGGAATGAGCTCCCCATTGAAATCAGGACAGCAGAAAGCTTACACATCTTCCGGCACAGACTGAAAACTCATCTCTTTCGACTCCACTTCGAGCGATATAACTATTAACAAAGCACTGATATACTAATAAAGGACTGGCTTATCTAAAGCCAGTTGAGTAGCACTTGAAATGTTTTAGCTCTATGAAACCTGATGTACTTATATGATTCTGTTTTCTTCAAGTTTGTATTTTGTTGGTCGAACGCACTTATTGTAAGTCGCTTTGGATAAAAGCGTCAGCTAAATGCAATGTAATGGTTGTGATATAAAAAGAAAAGGTGAATACCTTATTGCAATACTAAGATCAAAATAAATATGTTTCTAATGTATAAAGCATCCAATTGTATAAAGCTTCACATTTTAATGATTGAGTTGCAGATGTGTGGTATACTATAATGTAATCTAACCTTTTTTCTTTATCATTGTAGGCCTATTTAAAAAAATAAAATCTTTATTGATATCTTTCTACTGATAATACAAAGGAATTTACTGATTTTAGTTTTTTTTTTTACATCTGAACATTGCCTTTATAACACAATCATTACCCAATTTCAGATCAATAAAATAAATATAATTATCTTCAAAAAAGAAAGAAAATATCGTTTTTTCTTAGTGAAAAAAAGTGTACCTATATATTATACAATGATGGAAGCTGGTTTAATTTAAAGCCCAGTGAATCAACTGTATATGTCATTTCACTATTGACTCACTTTATATTTATTTGTCATGTGTTTCCCAGAGAATGGATAAAAGATCAACAACATTAGATCAGCCGGTTGGTCCTTGGGCTCAAGCCATTGAAGATGCCTGTGCACTTATGATTGAAATGTCACACGTGTGTTCTCTCTGCACAGAACTTACTTTACATTCTGTTATTTTTCATTTCATTAGTTTATTAGTTTAAATATATATATAGTATACTATTTTCTGCAGCCTGCTTTTTATTGTTTTATGTTTTGTATACATATTTATGTGGCATTGTTGGAGATGCCTGGGACTTTTCATTACCAAAACTGCTCTGTAGTTATTGTGAATACAACAATAATATATATATAGAAAAGTATTGAAGTATTTAATAGAATAGAATCGGAGGGATGAAACACCTCTTTAATGGTCACACATGCAGAGCACACAGCGCACACAGCACACACAGTGACATTTGTTCTCTGCCTTCAACCCATCGTAGTGCCAGGAGTCTATACTAGGAGCAGTGGGCAGCTATTGTACAGCGCCCGGGGAGCAATGGGAGTGGGGGGGGGAAGGGGGGTGTCCGGTGCCTTGCTCAAGGGCACTACGGAAGGGACAAGGAGGTGAACTGGGACCTCTCCAAGTAGCAGTCCACACTCAGGTCTGTTCGGGGACTTGAACCGGCAACCCTCCAACTCACAGTCCAAGCCCCTACTGACTGTGCCACTGCCGGATTTGAGTGAATATGTAGTGTATCATGTTGGTGGTGTTATTTGTAAAAGTGACCCTATTGTGCTCACTTTAAGGTTTCATATATGTATTTAGTGGCTCTACTGTGACATGTTTCCATGCTTTAATGTTCTCATACTGCCTGTGTTGCAGCACCTCTTTTAACCCTCTGCCAATAGAAGCACGAGTGTGACAACCGCTTTTCCACTACAACCTGTGGAAAAGCGCCATTTGATGTCACTATGTTTTGGAAGTAAATAAGGGAGTCCAATGGAGGTGTTTCAGGCAGGGGGGGAGGGGGGGGGGGGGGGGGGGGGGGGGAGTGTGTGGGAGAGAAACTCCCTCTGGATGGAACACAGGGATTTTAGCCTATGCAGACCTTAAACCCTATATCACTCAACGGGAAAGGGAAACCCAAAAGCTTAATAGGGCTCCTTTTAAATGTTGCTGTGTTTGTTCTGATTTATTACAGAAGGCCTCTCTGGATGACTCAGTACCTAGACACGCCCTGACTGAACTCACCAAGGTGGCCAGCTTTACAGCCACAACGATTCTAAAGATGGAGCGACTGTCCAGGAAACATAGACAAGCAGACAGTTCCTGGAAGCCAAAGCCCACAACAGAATGGCAGCGTTTGACAGACTGAAAAATAAATGATAAATTAGATGAGGATGTGATAAGCCACTGTTCGAAGCAGTGAAAGTGAAAAGTTGCAGGTCTACTTAATACTTACTTTTATTTCAGAATTGCTTGTAGCCTACTGTATTTTATTTTGTATGTCTTATTTAATGAACCCCAGTAGGTTAGCAAATACAGTTTCTATAAAAACACTACTTTCTTGATTGATTATGTACATTTAGAGGTTGAAGACATTTCTTTACATATTTGTTATTCATAATCAGTCATAAACATGTTCCAGCAATGCACATAATAATATTAAAAGCATCTTCAAAATCTTTCACAAGAGAAAAAAAAGCAATTATGTTGTTGTAATGGTGAAATGTTATTTATTATACATTGTATAGTCCACTTAGTTTTCATAACGACACGGATATCATTTAGTTTGTGTAACAATCATTTAACAAAGGTAAGGAAACAGTTGGTAGATATTTTGTTGAATATTCTTCGATTCAGTCTTTTTTAAAAACGTTAGGTTTCATAATGTCTGGGAATTCCTCGGTCTCTTAATGTGTTCATTGCTAAAAAATAATAATTGTGTTTTAATAAAATACCAGCTCTCCTTAGCGGAAAACCAGTGGCGGAATCCGTCTAACTTTACTGTGCTTTTTGTTTTGATCCAACGCACAAAGGGTCCCGGGTTGAAAACATGTTCAGCATTTATCGTTCCACTTTCTAAAGCCTGCCGTAACAAGCTCTTCGACTGCAGAGGTTACTGGTAAATATTAATTTTGTGATTATCTAATTACGAGAAGGTTTCAAATGTAGAAAAAGTAATCCATTAAGAATACTGTATTATTATTTGTTAATATGATGTATGATGCTTATTATGTGTATACTTATTAATATATATAATGTTTACTATCAGTCTTTATTTTTATAATGTAGTTCCGTTAATTTTTCTTTCAAACTAAAATACTTCATTTCCCATCGTGCACCTCGCAGGGCGGAGTGGGTTTTCTTCCTTGTCAAGATGGCGGCTCCTCTGACACTACTTTTGATTGTAGCTGTTACTATCCGTGCAGCCCTGTACAGATCCAGTTTAGCGGACCTAATTTCGGAAAGAGTGGAGGTGGTGTCTCCGCTGACAGCCTGGAAGAGAGGTAAGCGGGCTTTAGTGCCATTTTGGGGTGTAATTCTCTCGCTGAGACCCCGCTCTGGTAGCCTCCTCTCCTCGGCGCTGCTAGCTGGTGATTGAGTGAAGCCAGTAACCGGTTTAGCTACCAAGAAGCAGTATCTCCCGTTCATATTCAGAAACCCCTCTTAGACGGGAATATAAGAGCTTCCACTTTTTAATGGACATTCTTCATTATATTCACTGGTTCAAAGATGATGGTGCAAGAGATGAGAGGTGGAAAACCATCCTCATTTTAAAGTATACTTCACTCCAATATTTGCATTTTGAAAGGCTTCATACTGTCTGTCTGTAATATAGATCTTAAGAAACTACTGTAGATGTTGCTGTGTGTGCAATGTGCATTCATGAAAGCCGCCAGAAGCACCCCGTTTGTAATAAGATATTACATGCAACATTTATATTTTAAATAACAAAAGTGCTTTATTCATAGCACCTTACATACAGGGGTTTAGTTCAAAGTGCATACTAAATAAGTGCGATACCACCAAGCAATCAAGTGTACAACAGATTAAAAACAGGCAGCAAAAAGCAAGAGCAGGTTCATTAAAAGCAATAGAATATACAAAAATCTAATTGAAAATCAGGGCTCCAAATTATTAAAGGCCTCATTCTCATTTTAGCTATAGTAGCAGATTTCTTATTTGTGGTTTATCGGTGCATTGTTTTTAAAGATTAGGAGGAGAGCATCAGTCCTATCTACTTGAAATGAATGCATGTATACATTATTTGGCATCTTGTTAGTAAAGGAACAGCATTACTTTAGCAATATTTCACAAAGGAAATATTGCACTAAAGATACCTTCTTCATTATGGATCTGATAAAGATAATCAGATCAAGAAACATGCAGCCTGGGAATATGGACTGTCTTGACTTGATGTGAAGAAGGGATTACTTACATATTTTGGCATCTGTTTTGTTTATTTACATTTAAATGCACATATACGTATATCTATACATATCTAGCGTTTTGGCCTGTTGTGGTCCCTTCATGAATAGTTTATTAGGCCTCTGTAACAGGATGTTGCATTACTGTAGAAGGGCTGTGCAGCTGAATCTATCAGAGAGAAGAGACCGTATGAGGAAAGTATCTTTTGGTGTGCTTTATTTCTCTGTTGTGTTTGTTTGCAGTTGTTGAAGGTTTGGCTCTGCTTGACTTGGGAGTCTCGCCGTACTCTGGAGATGTTTTCCATGAGGTGAGAGATACACACGTATACTTATTTATAAATTGGTTGACTTGTTTAATTGTATGCTCTTCAAAATGTAAGAAAATATTAAAAATGTCCACCCTAGCCTGTGCTCTTTCCTAACTGTCCTTTTCTTTTCTCTTCAGACCCCACTCATTATTTACCTCTTTCACTTTTTGGTGGACTATGCAGAGATAACATTTATGGTGAGTGAAAAACAAATAATCTATTTTTTTCTCGGTAGCTTTATGTGTTTAAAAGCCAAGATCTAGGAAGGACGCGTATGGCGCAGTGGGTAGGGCATTGGTGTTCGGATCAAGGGGAGCACAGGTTCAGACCCCACTGCAGTCAGCATGTCGTCGTGTCCCTGGGCAAGTCACTTCACCCCAAATTGCTCCTGTGGGGATTGGCCACAGTATTGAGTATGTAAGTCGCTTTGGATAAAAGCGTCTAACAAGCAACTCAGTATGAATATCAAGGAACTCTCCTCTATTTCTATCTCTTTCGCTTTTTTTTTTGTGTAATTTCTTTTTTAGCAGTCAGCACGATATTTTAACTCAAACTGCTCTTTCTGCCTGAAATAATTTGAAAAGGAAAAACATGGGTAATTCTACCTTCGCCATGAAGGAGGTTATGTTTTGAGTCCATTTTGTCTGTCTGTCAGCAGGATTACAGAAAAATGCCTTGCTCAATTTCCATGAAACTTTGTGGAATCTTTCGCATGGGCAAAGAAAAAACCCATTTGTTTTTTGGATATCTGTAAAACAGGGCCGATACTATTTAAGTTTCATTAATATTAACATTGTGAGATGAGGCATTTTTGCTGCTTTCATGTTATGTTGGAATAACTTGTAAAACGAGTTCCTGAGTCTGCCAATGTATCCAAATTGTCCCTAAAGTCGACACAACAAAGATATTAATCGTTTAGTTTTTTTGAGCAATGAACGTAAGCACATTGTCTTAGCAGCGTCTACGTTATTTTCACTTTAATACTTAGAGCTCATGAACACATCAGAATAATAAAAAAAGAGTTAACGGGACAATCCAGGAAGCAAATGAATGCACCATTGGCCTTGACTCACAGCTGATCATTCTGTCTTTCTGCCTCTGCAGTTGGCAGATGTGATCACCGCTGTGGCTCTCTACCTGGCAGTGAAGGAGTACAACAAGCAAGTGGTAAGAAAACAGAAATGTCTTCAAAAATACATTAGAAAAATAATAAAGAATACAGAATTAATGTGAAATTAAATAAAAATAGTATGGTTTGTCAAAACTGATTTTATCTTCTGAATGTTATTCTTATTATGTATTTATTAAACAAGGACCATGTATGAAAATACATTAATCTCAAAAAGAGAAGAGAGGATTTGTGTCAGATGTAGCTATTAGCTTATATCCATCTTCAGTCCCTGACCAATGTGTAATTACTGATTTCAAAAACATTGTCAGCCCTGCTAATAACTAACACAGATATGTTACAAATATCATCTTGTTTCACTGCTACATGGCTTGTTATTTATGAATTGATCGTACTGACACTTTGATATGCAGTATGTTGTTTGGTGTTTATGGGGTATTTTCTTTAACATATTTAATGCACTGTTTCAGTTCAGAAAGCAGAAATATGCCTTGGAAGCCGATCGCTATCCCCTCGACTGTCTGGAGCTCATCAGAAGCCCCAAAGAAATGTTCTACATCCCTCTGAAGGTCGCTATGTTGTAAGTACCACACACCAACTAACAAACTACACATCTACCGAAGCAGAAAACACCAGATATGTCAGATATCAGATTATGTCTGTAGAGGTGGTCACATGTCAGATCAGGTGGTTATGAAACAAGTTATTGTCATTGGTAAATTGTATTTATTTAAATGATGCCCATTAGCTGAGGGAGCCAACCATGTTCAGCTCTGGAAGAAAATAAGAGACCACTGCAACATTATTAGTTTATCTGTTTACTATTTATTGGTATAACTTAAAACATTTTAATTCTATTTTAGAAGCTACTGTCAACATGTTTCTGTGTTGGAATGCAACAGTCAGTGGAATGGAATGTCTGCCATACATATAGAGTTGAGATTTAAGAATGATTTTCTCCAGAACTTTATATACTATTAAGAAGAATACTAATGCACATGTGATGTTTAAAAGGATGATGAAGCAACATTCAAATATTAAACCGGCTACAGTTATCTCTCCTACCTTTCAGTCCGTCATCTAGATGCCAATAAAATTGTCCTTTTAAAGCTGATTGGTTCTGACTCTTTTAATTCAAGTTTTATTTCAAACAGCTAGCTCTTTCAAACAGATAGTAAAATATGATTCACGATACTGGAAGTATTGATCTTTTTTTATTCATAATTGTCAACATCAGGGAAAAACATATTAAATGATTATGGTGTGATTTCAACTTTTCTTTAAGAGATTCCAAAAAAAAAGTGTTTTGTTAAGACTGTAGAAAATGATTTGATTTGGGGATTATGGCATCCTCAAGAGTCATGAAGGAAATGCAACAATATTCCCCCAAAGCTTCTTCGTCCACATATTAGTTCCCTATAGTATCAGTACAGTGTCGTTGTATCCTCTCCCTGTTTCTCTTTTGATTGTGTTGTCTCTTCTCATAGTTACCTGTTGAACCCGTTCACCATCCTGTCCTGCGTGGCCAAGTCGACCTGCGGCCTGAACAACGCCGTCCTCTCCCTCTTCATCCTCTCCACAGTCAAAGGTAAAGAATGAGTGGGATCAGACAGGACACAAACATTTCAAAAGTCTCTAAGAAATAGCTTGAAGAGTTTAGTACAATCATTAGTCCCTAAAGAAAATCATTTAATAAATGAATTTATATTTTTCTAAATTACAGAAGAAGAAGATTAACAAAATATCAACATAGATAGAATACAAAATAATAGTATAATCTTTGATCAAGAACGAACATTTCTACCTGAGTAGGCAGCAACCTTTTTACTTAAAAAAAAGAAAAGAAATCTTATTAAAAAGAAATAATAATTTTAAAAAGGTTATTTCAATACTGGAGCTATCACTGTGTTTTATTTTAGTAATTTCTTTATTTATAAACAGATCATTTGAACTGCTTTAAATGGCTGTAACAATTATTGTATTTGTATTTACTTGCTCTATTTTATCTGTTTTATTTCTGCTATGTCCTATATATATGTTGCACTGTTGGAGGAGCCTAAGTTTTTCATTGCCTATCTACACTGTAGCTAATGTGCATATTGTAGCTAATGTGCAAATATCAATAAAGCCTTGAAATGTAAATGAAAAAATGAGACAGGATGCTGAGTGTCTTTCTGTTTGTTTTACAGGAAATGTGTTGCTGAGTGCTATATTTCTGTCCTTGGCCACGTACCAGTCCATCTATCCTCTCACTCTGTGCGCCTCAGCGCTGCTCTATCTGATGCAGGTCTGTTGACTGCATGTCTAGTTTTAATCCTCCATCTATCTGTTTGATCTTGGACTTAGTTTAGGCTCTTTTGCTTCATAGAATAACATTCCTCCTGTGCATGTCTAATAATGAATTATATTGTTTTATTCTTTGTATATCCTTTTGAATAATGTATTTTAGTTAATGTCATTTTTTGAATGCTTTTATTTCATCCTCATTGTATTAATTTTATTTTGCTGTTGGGAAGAACTTTGAAATCATGTTTTAGAATAGTGCTATACACATAAAAAAGAAATCCCCAGTCTTTTCCTTCTCATCATGTCTTTGCCCTTTTTTCCTTAAAAAACAAAAACAAATTGAATGCAAACTTCTAAATGAATGTCTTTTTTAATGAACATTTCCATGTTTGTGCATCTCCTCCAGCGTCAGTACATCCCGGTGAACTTCAGGCGTGCCAGCTTCTGGTGGTTCATCGTTCAGTACGCCTTCATGTACCTGGGCAGCCTCTTCGTCATCGTCTGCCTCTCCTTCTTCCTGCTCGGCTCCTGGGACTTCCTGCCGTCTGTCTACGGCTTCATGTGAGTCTTTATTAACATTAACAAGACATACAATTGTTTATATGACGCCCAGAAACTGAAATACTTTGTAAAGCAAGACTGAAGAGAGTCTTCAAACTAACTTATTGTCTGAGAATGACATTTATTTGAGCTCTGTTACTTCTTCTGAGAAAAGAAAGTTGATTCTTTGACTGTTAAATGTCCCTCTTAGTACAGAGTAGGCATCACAAGTCAGATGTTTGTATGATCCGACCATGTGTTCCCCCTCCCTCCAGCCTCTCAGTTCCGGACCTGACCCCCAACATCGGCCTCTTCTGGTATTTCTTCGCCGAGATGTTTGAACACTTCCGCCTCTTCTTCCTCTGCGTTTTCCAGATCAATGTCTTCTTCTACACCATCCCTCTGTCCATCAAACTCAAGTAAGTCCTCCGTCCTTTACAAGTGAATAAAACGCTGCAGTTTGTCTTTTTCAATTGTTATCTTTAACTTCAATCCTCTCAAATGTGTGTTTTGGTTACAGGGAGCATCCGGTGTTTCTCATCTTCATGCAGTTGGCTGTGATCTCCATCTTTAAGTCCTACCCCACTGTGGGAGACATCGCTCTCTACATGGCCTTCCTGCCTGTGTGGAGTCACCTGCACAGATGTGAGTAAATACATACATTACTTCTTCAGTTAGTGCTCACTTCTTTTCACTGCCTGGTTTTCTCCTTTATTAGATTAAAGTTAACATGCTAACGCTTAACTAGAAACTAGAAATGTCTGGATACAGTTTTTCTGGCCCTGGTTCTAATCCGATACTCTGATCCAATACTTTTATTAGCCTAAATAACACCGCTGCACGGAGCACACTCAAGCTGCAACCTGAAATTAGATCAAATGGAATCAATCCAAAGTCAAACACGCTCAGTACACAAAGTAAAAATATACAAAGCACCAGCAGACATGTCGACATAATCTTGATTTTATTAATATTTTTAATCAATATTGAGATCACAATTGATTTATCACAATGATTAATTGGATTTTAAGGAGAGAATATTTATGTAACTTTTTATGTTTCAATATTACAAACCACTGCTTTCACTTCTTCACTTCAATGAAATAATATATGCCAAATAACACATATTTGCATTGAAATGAGACCTAAAATAAGGTTAAGATTGGAGTAAAACCCATAACTGTCGTGGTTTGTGCTCCTGTCCAGTCCTGAGGAACATCTTCCTGGTGTGCTGCGTGCTGCTCACCTGCTCCGCTCTGTTCCCGGTTCTCTGGCACCTCTGGATCTATGCCGGCAGCGCCAACTCCAACTTCTACTACGCCATCACACTGCTGTTTAACGTGGCACAGGTAGGGGGGGAGCGGGGGGGAGCACTCAAACAGCAAGTTGTTGCTTTTAAACAAACAAGTTATAACATTTTAATCGTTTGAGCTTTAGGGATGCTTGTTGCAAGGTGGATCTGTAACCTTAAGGTGTAGCCAGGCTAGCTTTTTTCTCATGCCTTTGTGCTAAGCTGCTACCTGTGGGCTGCTCCATGAAGAATACAGATGTAGAGTGGGGCAAAAAAGTATTTAGTCAGCCACCAATTGTACAAGTTCTCCCACTTAAAAAGATGAGAGAGGCCTGTAATTTTCATCCTAGGTGTACCTCAACTATGAGAGACAAAATGAGAAAGAAATCCAGAAAATCACATTGTCTGATTTTTAAAGAATTTATTTTCAAATTATGGTGGAAAATAAGTATTTGGTCACCTACAAACAAACAAGATTTCTGGCTCTCACAGACCTGTAACTTCTTCTTTAAGAGCCTCCTCTGTCCTCCACTTGTTAACTGTATTAATGGCACCTGTTTGAACTCGTTATCAGTATAAAAGACACCTGTCCACAACCTCAAACAGCCACACTCCAAACTCCACTATGGCCAAGACCAAAGAGCTGTCAAAGGACACCAGAAACAAAATTGTAGACCTGCAACAGGCTGGGAAGACTGAATCTGCAATAGGTAAGCAGCTTGGTGTGAAGAAATCAACTGTGGGAGCAATTATTAGAAAATGGAAGACATACAAGACCACTGATAATCTCCCTCGATCTGGGGCTCCACGCAAGATCTCACCCCGTGGGGTCAAAATGATCACAAGAACGGTGAGCAAAAATCCCAGAACCACACGGGGGGACCTAGTCAATGACCTGCAGAGAGCTGGGACCAAAGTAACAAAGGCTACCATCAGTAACACACTACGCCGCCAGGGACTCAAATCCTGCAGTGCCAGACGTGTCCCCCTGCTTAAGCCAGTACATGTCCAGGCCCGTCTTAAGTTTACTAGAGAGCATTTAGATGATCCAGAAGAGGATTGGGAGAATGTCATATGGTCAGATGAAACCAAAATAGAACTTTTTGGTAAAAACTCAACTAGACGTGTTTGGAGGAGAAAGAATGCTGAGTTGCATCCAAAGAACACCATACCTACTGTGAAACATGGGGGTGGAAACATCATGCTTTGGGACTGTTTTGCTGCAAAGGGACAAGGACGACTGATCCGTGTAAAGGAAAGAATGAATGGGGCCATGTATCGTGAGATTTTGAGTGACAACCTCCTTCCATCAGCAAGGGCATTGAAGATGAAACGTGGCTGGGTCTTTCAGCAATGATCCCAAACACACCGCCCGGGCAACGAAGGAGTGGCTTCGTAAGAAGCATTTCAAGGTCCTGGAGTGGCCGAGCCAGTCTCCAGATCTCAACCCCATAGAAAATCTTTGGAGGGAGTTGAAAGTCCGTGTTGCCCAGCGACAGCCCCAAAACATCACTGCTCTAGAAGAGATCTGCATGGAGGAATGGGCCAAAATACCAGCAACAGTGTGTGAAAACCTTGTGAAGACTTACAGAAAACGTTTGACCTCTGTCATTGCCAACAAAGGGTATATAACAAAGTATTGAGACGAACTTTTGTTATTGAACAAATACTTATTTTCCACCATAATTTGCAAATAAATTCTTTAAAAATCAGACAATGTGATTTTTTGGATTTTCTTTTTTCTCATTCTGTCTCTCATAGTTGAGGTATACCTATGATGAAAATTACAGGCCTCTCATCTTTTTAAGTGGGAGAACTTGCACAATTGGTGGCTGACTAAATACTTTTTTGCCCCACTGTGTGTAGATGTTGTAACTGGTTTTCCTCTTGTCCTTGTTCTTCTATTATTACTATAAATTACTGGTGAATATTTGATTTTTCATTGAAATAATACTCCTTATACTGATGTTGGGAGACTTATATCTGATTTAGTTTTTTCATTGTTTAATTATTCATGATTTAGTTCATTCTTAAACACGCTGCGGATTTCTAAATATTGTTTTTATTCTCAGATTCTGCTGGTGTCAGATTATTTCTACGCCTTCTTGAGGAGGGAACACCATCTCTGCTATGGACTGTATCTGAAGAGGAAAGATGGCTCTGAGGCTACCTTGGTCCTTAAATAAAACACACATAACTATACACACATTCACAAACACATCACCACCTGGCTGGCAGCCTCCAGGAAGGGAGAAACGGCTCGGGGTCTCTTTTATCCTCAAAGGGAACAAACAAGCTGCGGAGGATGAAAGCCTTTCAGAGCCACGCTCAGACAGAACCTTCAGACACATGCAGAAAGTGTGTCTGATACAACCTCATATGCAAAAAAGCCACAACATGTCACATGACTGAGATTCTGAGATGGGATGTAGAAATCTTGCTCCTGCCATGTGAAACAAACAACACCAACTAAACATCTCTTTACTATTCCTCCTCTGGAGCGCCTTACTTTGGAAGCTGCGCCCTGGAAGGATGGGTTTTATTATGAAGCCTTTCAAAATAATCTTGTTTTGACACTCCTCATTTTGGACGGCTTTTTTTCTTTTGAAGCAACAACTTTACGCATAATTTTTTCTCCTGTAGGGAAACGTCAATCGTGTTGCTGGGGATTTTATTTTGAAGCCTTTCTTTTTCTTTAAATACTATGAAAATGTGGGAACCGGCCTCTGTTTGGATCATTCCGGACATCAAGCTTTCCTATATACATTTTAATTAGGAAAGATTGAGAATTGGTGTCTAAAAATGTCCATTTATCTCTGTTGTCCCTCTATTTCTAAACACTTTTTTTTTTTTCCAATCTTACAGCTGTCTTTCTTCTAATACCTAGTGAACAAATTCAATACCAAGTAAAAACTAACTCTAACTTCATCATGGTACATAACAACGCTCCTTTAACTGTAATAGCTTCAAAACTGAGAATTTGTCTAAAGAAGTTTTTTTAAAGTTCCTATTACCTGACAAAGACAACATTGAATGTGAAAAAAAGAAAACACTAATCTAATTAATTAACTAGTTATCAATTAGTAGATAAGCATTTAGTCTGAAAGGGTAAAAAGATACATGTAAAAACTTCAGCTGTCTTGGTCAATTAAAATTATAAAAACACAAGTTTACAGTACATTCATATAAGACAAAGAAAAGCAGGAACTCTCAATTGATAGGCTATAGTACGAGAATATTGGAAATGCTTCACTTTGGGAACATATCTGAAATGATTAATGGATTCATGCAATAGTTAATTTAAATAGTATAATATTTCTGTCAATGTATTCATTTGCTCTAAATGAAAAATGTCTGCCTTGAATAGAAGCTCCTGACATACATTTACTAAATCTTTCTTTATGGATTACATTCCCACACCCTTAAAATAAGCCTTAACCTGCCTGGAAAAATTGTTGTAAAGATTGCTTTTATTTGAATGTCTACAGATGAATGTTTTCCTTTTTGATAATTGTGAAAATAATTATATGTCACAAGAAATCTCACATAAAAAGACCCACTCAAATAATTTCTACGTCAACGAGCAAAAAGGCTTCTTATTGTAAACTTGTTTTCATGGGAAATGAATTTCGGATTACTGTCCAAGAACATCAACATTTATAACTGAGAATCACTCACAAAGATACACGTTTTTTAAAACCACTTTGATACCGATGAGTGAAAAGTCATTTATGATATTTATTTATTTGATGCACTAAGACTTTGCAAATATATTTAATTTGTTTCATTTGATTCTTTTGTTTTATTTTAAGAAAAAAGGAGTTCTACTGTTTTGATACTGTATATATATTATTTTTGTTTTGTTACTTATATTAAAATGCAAGGTTTGAAAGGGGCTATGTTATATTTGATGAATGAGTGAACATGTCATAAATAATGATTATTAAATTTGAGGTGTTGGTATTTGGTCTCCTGTTGTCAGTACTGATGTATATGTGTCTTTTTCAACCATTTTACTATCATTTTTGATCACATTCATGCAAAATAAAAAATATGGAGTGAATTATAGCAGCATTTCACACCACAATAAAAATGTGATAATAACCAGCCACGTTTAGCACATTTTGGAGATTTAAACCCAAAGAAGAATGATCTACATGTTCTGTGCGTTCATCACCTTATTATTAAAATACTTATTAGTTAGGTTTTTTAAATTTAAAATGTTTGTGGAGAGTAGTTTATTCCATAGACTGTTTAAATAAAGGATTTTACTTATAGCTACTGTAAAATACCTCAACATCTACTGGACAGCAGCAAGCTGCTGTAATTATTGCACAGTTGGCCACAATTCAAATGCATTTGTATAGAATAGCATCTTAATGAGCAGACAATGTTTTGTGATTACAGATTTGTTTTTAACTGAGAAAAAAACTGCAATAAAGACAAAATTGTTTTGGACGTGGCCATCCGTTTGAGTGAAACGGAATCGTACACGGCCCAAATATTCCCGGGAAAAAATACACATCACAATCTCCGCCCCAGCCCAACACGCTCTGAGAAGGGTGCGTTTGTTTTAAGATTTGGCCAATGGCTTTTTCAGACTTCATCCTCACGCCACAAAAACAAAGCTCAGTGCTTGGTAGACCAAACCCAGCGCCATTTTCTATATGGCGCTGACCAAACCAAACGCACTTTCTTTGAAGCCCAGCCCCTTTCAAACAACTCGACCAATAGAGAGATGAAGCGTCAGTACTGTATTTGAATATTCATTCATTTTCGCGGGCTTTGAGCGTCACATGGTCTTTTCGCGCGAAAAGTGACTCCCGGCAGGAAGAAGAAGAAGACGTTTCTTTACAAGAAGCAGAGAGAAATAGACGCGGAACAATGGCGGTGAGTTAAAACTATGCAAAAAGTGAATAAAACGGCTCATTATAGAGTCTCATGACATTACTAAAGGAGCACGATGTTATATTAAACAGATGGAATTTTTTAGGTTGAGTTTTCTACTCTTTAGACGTTTGACATTTATGCTTTTGTCTGCATCACAACAATGACAGAGATGCTTAGGGCTTCGGTTTGCTCAGAAGACTGAATTAAATATCACTTTAAATCAAGATATCTGAATTTGAATTATTTATTGTATTCAGTCCCATTTTCATTGTTGCTATAATGAACAATTATTAGTGTGTTAATGCTAATGGCTGTTGATTGTCCTCTTGCTGTTTAAAGAAGACCTGCCATGTGGCTGTTGAGTTTTTTGTTCCTGAAAATGTATATATAGAATGTCAGTTTAGGTGTTCATGGTTTATGGAGCAAACCTTACAGACAACATAAAAAGTACATTTTTAAATAACCGAATGCTTAACAAAATAACGGAAATAAGATGAATAATATCATGTTTTCTGCTAAAAAATTTTGTAAAATAGAACTTATCTTGTGTGATCATTTATATCATGTAATGTTAAATTAGGCTAGTTAATGACACTTTAAATTACCCATCTTTTATTATTCATTGTGCAATATTGTGATTGGGGTTTTTATCACATGGCTGGAAGGCATTGTTTCTTTTATCTCTATCGGTTATTATGACATATTTTATGTGATATTATGAGAACAAAAAAACACCCTAATATATAAGGAGGTAGGACGCTGCAACAGCTTCCTGCAAGTAACATTATTGTTGTGGATTTTCGTCTTGTATTAAGTTAAATGTTATGGTAATATTCAGTGAACTCAATCATTAGAGAGACAACTAATTGAGCACAAAAGGTACACATATAATTAAAATGAGCGAGTAACTTGCAATCCATTCATGACAGCCAGTGTTAGACATGCATGCATAATTGTGTTAAAATCAGTCCAGTTTTTATAATGAGGTATGGGGAAAGATGGGTTGCACCATGCCACAAACATTCTAATGTTTAGAATGCATGTTCTGCCTTTGGAAAAGCATAGATGGGGTCTGTTGTAAATGTACAAAACAAACATATTTGAATACATAAATAATTTGGATTTCAGAAGCAATAAACTAACTACAGGTGGAAGTTTAATCTCAGATAAGCTGATATTTTGATCATCGTAATGAATTATTACTATTTCTCCTCTGTTAAGTTCAGCTCATTAACAACACAAGAGAAAGGAACACTAAGGGCGGCAGGGTTAAAAAAAACACAACAGATAGCAATACATAGTCAAATACGATTGAAATAAAACCTGGCAATAGAAGCTGAATGGCTGAACAGCTAATGGAAGATAAACTGTAAAAATAATGGTGCCCAGTAAAACACGGTAATCTAGTCATGAGTTAATAGTAGTCGGACTAACCTGTTTTTATTTTGTGTTAGGATTCCTCTGAGTCATTCCACATGGCCACCAGCCCCAGCAGAGCCTCCCGGAGAGGAGACATGACCTCCAGCCCGGGGCGAGACCTGCCACCCTTCGAGGACGAGTCTGAGGGGCTGCTGGGAGATGAAGCAGTGCCTGTGGAGGAGGAGGAAGATGGGGACGGAGAGGAGCTGATCGGGGACGGGATGGAGAGGTGAGGGTCAAATGGATTTGCTTTAATGTTTTTTCATTGTTTGATGCTAACATGTTTTTTTTTTCTGTTCAGGGATTACCGAGCCATCCCGGCGCTGGATCAGTACGAGGCGGAGGGTCTGGACCTGGATGACGAGGATCTTTCGGAGCTGTCGCCTAGCGCCCGGGCTGCCGCTGAGGAGGCAATGAGGAGGAGGGACAGAGAGCCAGGCGCCAGCGGGAGGCTGAGGAGAGGACTGCTCTACGGTGAGAAGAGAACGGATAAATGCCAATATTAAAAGTACTTTGGTCCATCAAATCTGAACATATAGGCACGATGCACATACTTTTAGATTGAATGTGACTTTTCACTCATGTATCATCACCTTTTGAATATTAATGAATACATGTCCATATATCCAGTTAGAAAACATAACAAAATGATGCTTCTTATTATAACTTCAGATCTTTTTAAAGTTGTCTTTAGTAAAATTATCCAGTTATCTCTACAAACATGGGTACACCAAAAACAGGAGATTACTAACTCATTTGTTATACTTAATTGTGCCAGTTTGCCAACATGTAAAAAACAGTACTCAAGATTTAGTCTGCAGCTGACTCCATGGCAGCATCCCTGTAGAACTGTAGTTCCAAAATAACATGATGATCCCCCAATAAAGAAAGACTAATAACAATAGGAGGAGTAACAGAAGAAATATGAAAGGAAATAAAAGTATGTTAATACAGTAGGGCTGCACGATATTGAAAAAAACGGACATTGCGATTTTTTTCCCCCTGCGATATATATTGTGTTTTTTTAACTATATTTAACCGGATGAAGGTATTGTCCTCCTGTGCCTCGCTAATTTTTTAACGGTGTTTTGATGGTCTGCAAACTAGCGGGTCGGGGCCTGCTGTGATCTGATCAAGAATGATTGTGATTGGTGGTTTGCTGTGCATGCAGAGCCTGCATGTCACTCACTCAAGTTCCCCTGACATGAGAGCCACGCAAGTTTTCCTTTTGTATCAAGCAGCAAAATAATTGTAACATGACGTGTTTGAGTTAATTTACTTACTTAAGCCCTGAGCCTCTTTTTTAAGGTCTCAGGCTCGAAAATGACATTCCCAGAACAAATGACCATATCTTCCCTTCTAAAAGGGTTAAATTAATAATCTTTTATCTCAAAGTAATGATAAACCTGTGAGTTGAATGTAGAAAAGTCAAAATCAATATAGATGTTTTTTATTTTAAAGAAAATTCAGATTGAACATGGTAAAAAACTGTAAATTATAGTGTCCGTCCCAAATTTTTTTTTTACCTACAGTGAAAACTAACCTTGGATGATGGGTTAGTAGACTAAAAGCTTTAGGAATCCAAAGTACAACATATAATAAGTACCCTGTATCCAGATTGATGCAAAACAAGTAATATTTGACCTTTTTAGAGAGATTTAGCACACACAAAAAAAAACCACTTCTGGGGTCATTTGGGTGGATTTTCCATATCTCTGGCCCCCCTTGGTCGATTTTGACGAATGAAATCTCTTTATAACCGCTAGAGCCAATGGAATTGAGGGGAAGTTCTACACACACACCAACACATGAACAAATAAGGAGTGAGAGTGACGCGTAGCCAAAACCGGAAGCTGCATACACTCTGGTGGCTACCATTAGCAGCTAACTTTTGTGCTCCGATTTTTACATAAAAATGGAATTATGGATTATAAACAATTGCTTCAAAGCCACAGATACATTATCAACCTATGGATCAACCGATTCAGCCGCTTTTTTTCTCGTTTTAATGCCATTGAACACGTCTTTTGATCAGATTGACAGCTACGGTGAGACGATCTCCCGTAAAAGCTCCGTAAAGGTACGTGTTGTGATGTCTGTGTTTGCGTCATCCAGACAGCGAAGATGAGGATGACGAGCGCCCTGCAGCTCGGAGGAGGCGATTGGCTGAACGTGCAGCTGAAGGCATCGCAGAGGGAGAGGATGAGGAAATGATCGAGAGCATCGAGAACCTGGAGGACATGAAGGTTGTAAAACTTGCTGCTTAGAGTTATATATTACAGATACATTAATGTAGCTTTTCCTGTCAGGCTGGGACAGTGTTTGTGTTGGAGGATCTGACGGTGTTTTCCCGCTCTGCAGGGCCACACGGTGAGGGAGTGGGTTTCCATGGCAGCTCCCAGGCTGGAGATCTACAACCGCTTCAAGAACTTCCTGCGGACCCACGTGGACGAGAACGGCCACAACGTGTTCAAGGAGAAGATCAGCGACATGTGCAAAGGTAGTTCAACTGTTTTATAAAACGTTTGTGCGTACATGCTGGGCAAATGTCTGATGTTAAAGGACTTGACTTCTGTTATTCCAGAGAATAAGGAGAGTCTGGTTGTAAACTATGAAGACCTGGCAGCCAGAGAGCACGTCCTGGCCTACTTCCTGCCAGAGGCTCCAACTGAAATGTTGAAAGTGAGTCCAACTTTATTATTTCTATTCATATTAAACTGTTGTTGTGTGAATTTAATCCAGCACATTGCCTGAAAGAAGAAGAGACCGTTATTACGTTGCTTTCACGTCAAGTTTGTCTGTTGCACTTCAGAGGAAATGTGGTGCAGACTTAACACGGAAGTAAAAACAACAATGGATCTCATGACTCCATTCAAACCATCAGTGTTTTAACCAACATTGTGTCTCTCTTTTCATCAGGTTTTTGATGAAGCAGCTAAAGAGGTGGTGCTGGCCATGTACCCCAAATACGACCGCATCGCCCACGAGATTCATGTCCGCATCTGCAACCTGCCGCTGGTGGAGGAGATCCGCTCACTAAGGTCATATTTCACTCACATTCATGTACAATATCTGTCCTCTGTTGCTAATTTCCCCAAAATGATTGATGGATAACAGTTGGTCATGTGATTTTAAATATATGCATTACAATTGGATTTATAAGATGAAAATACTTATTTTTGTGTTAAGAAAAAACACACATTTTAAGATAACTAAGTTTATAACTCCCCAAAAAAATACTATAAAGGGTGTAGCAGCGTATTCAAATCAAAAGAAGACATTAACAGCTAGAGGTACTTCTGCAGGCAGCCAGACGAGTTTCATATTGACATGCTGTCCGTAGTGGCTATAGAATAACACAAAAAGCTGCAGGGAGGCTATTTCGCTTTAACCCTTAAAAAGAATAATAGCATGAATTCATGGATTTGTTTTACCTTAGAGTCATACCAATCTGATGGATGGAACCAGTTTAGATTTCTATGCCTAATAGAGTAATATATACAATATTGATTGACTGTGTACACAAACACTGCATACATCATCATCATCATCTACTGAGAGCACTGCAGACATCTGAATCAATATGAGCAGATGGAATGGTGAATAATGCAGGGTATGCAGATGACAAGGTCTACAGATAGGGTTTTAGAAGGCCAAGTAAACTAATGAAATCTCCTGCTCCTCCTCTCTCCTCCGCAGGCAGCTCCACCTGAACCAGCTGATCCGGACCAGCGGCGTGGTGAGCAGCTGCACCAGCGTGCTCCCCCAGCTCGGCATGGTGAAGTACAACTGTAACAAGTGTAACTTCGTGCTGGGCCCCTTCTTCCAGTCCCAGAACCAGGAGGTGAAGCCGGGCTCCTGTCCCGAGTGTCAGTCCCTGGGGCCCTTCGAGATCAACATGGAGCAGGTGAGAGGCCCTGAGCGCTGGAAACGTTGAACTTTGTTCAGAGTATACTTTATGCTCCATTTTAGAATAATATTATTTTTCAAAGAAATTATAAAAATAGAACACGTTTATTTTTATAAATCTAATATAGATTAAATAGAATAAAATAAAAATAAAAAGAAGTTAAAGTAAGACTGTGCAACTTTTAGAAAGATCAAATTCAAATAAAAACACTATCATTTACAAATGTACATATTTCGATCAGCAGAATTATTTTTATTTGATATGCAAACCAAATAGGGCTGCATGATGTGGAAAAAAAATCACTATTTGCAATTATTCTGACAAATCATATATATTCTTTTCATAAAAAATATAATGAAAAGATCATTTTGTGGTTTACTAAAAAGAAAAGGATTGTTCAAAATCCAATCCTTTTCTTATTAAGTCTGTAAAACACCATATGTTGGTCGGGACTTATGTTTAGATTTTTCACATATTTTGCGTTAACCAAATATTGTGCTTACTATAATTTGATATTTGTATTAATTGTGCAGCCCTAGCAGCAAAGCATTTATGGATTTTCTGTTTCAACCAACCTCTCTATTTGTCCCAGTGAATTAACCACTCCCTCCCTCCTGCAGACCGTGTACCAGAACTACCAGAGGATCACCATCCAGGAGAGTCCCGGTAAGGTCGCCGCCGGACGCCTCCCGCGCTCCAAAGACGCCATCCTGCTGGCCGACCTGGTGGACAACTGCAAGCCCGGAGACGAGATTGTAAGTTAAACACATAACTAACGATGTAGCCTCAAACAATTAAGCCTTTGAATCTTGAAATGATTTGCCTAAAACATCATATCTAAATACCATGTGTTTTTAAAAACCTTTTTCCTCCTTCTCAGGAACTGACGGGCATCTACCACAACAACTACGACGGCTCTCTGAACATGGCTAACGGCTTCCCGGTGTTCGCTACGGTGATCTTAGCCAACCACATCACCCGCAGAGACCAGGGCGTCGCCGTGGCCGAGCTCACCGACGAGGACGTGAAGGCCATCGTTGCCCTGTCCAAGGACGAGCGCATCGGGGAGAGGGTGAGGGAGGCACACACTCACACACGTCTGAAACATAGTCTGAACGTCTGCTGCAGGATGGGAGATAACGCTTTAAGAGGAAGTGGATAACACATGACTAAAGGCACGGTTTAGACCTGCTTCATATGCAAAGTACCTTGAGAATATATGAATACATATAAATAAAATTGAATATTTATTTTTTGGTTAGCTTTTCTATAGTAAAAGGTAAAGAAAGAAAACGCTACAAATTGAATCTCCTAGGTTTTATCAGCTATGTTGACACTTTTACTGGCTTTTTAAATGTGAACATAGTAATGAAGGCGGATGGTTTTTGTTTGTTTCTCACCTCTTGTCGTATCCGCAGGTCTTTGCCAGCATGGCGCCGTCCATCTACGGTCACGAGGACATCAAGAGAGCCCTGGCCCTGTGTCTGTTCGGAGGGGAGCCCAAGAATCCAGGTGACTACCCTTCTGAAGAGAGATACCTTTATTAGGGTGCCGTCCCAAATCTGTCTGTTACCAATAAACTCTCTTCTGTCTCTCTCCAGGTGGGAAACACAAAGTGCGTGGAGACATCAACGTGCTGCTGTGCGGAGACCCGGGTACCGCCAAGTCCCAGTTCCTCAAGTACGTATCAACACCTCACGACGAAAAATGTAATCAAAAGTTTGAAAAAAGGGCCGAAAATATGTTTATTGTCATGTCATCCATCCATGGATTCCATCGGAATAGAGACCTTCATCATACCTGATGCTTTACTCTGCAGGTACGTGGAGAAGGTGTCGAGTCGGGCGGTCTTCACCACGGGTCAGGGGGCGTCCGCTGTGGGTCTGACCGCCTACGTGCAGAGACACCCCATCAGCCGCGAGTGGACGCTGGAGGCTGGAGCGCTGGTGCTGGCCGACCGCGGAGTCTGTCTGATCGACGAGTTCGACAAGGTGAGCTTTTTAAAATGTTTTATTATAATTTAGGGAGAAGTGCTATTTTATTATTTAGTATCACTGTCCTACTTCTAAACAAATGTTCTGTTAAGTGCCTGAAGTTGGAATAATAAGCATCTAACTGACGTGTGTCCTGCAGATGAACGATGCCGACAGGACGAGTATCCACGAGGCCATGGAGCAGCAGAGCATCTCCATTTCTAAGGCCGGCATCGTCACCTCGCTGCAGGCCCGCTGCACCATCATCGCCGCCTCCAACCCCATCGGTACGTTACGCTGTGGGAGCTCTGTTTGTCACTAAGGCTACCGATAGGGAAATATGTGTTCATGATGCAAATCAAAGAGAAGGTTGTGACAATAAAAAGGCTGATTCTTATGAACTGTTATAGATTGTTTCATGAGTCCATCTGAAGCAATAATGGAACCGTATGCCTTTACTGCTTTTGGTCTGGCAAAGACATTAAAGGCTGATCTTCAGTCAATGGATCCGTTATGATCACTTCTTTCTGCAAGGACATTTGTCCTAAAATGAGATTTGATGAATCTTACAGTATCCCCATATTATGAATATGTATCCTAATATGTATCCACAGCTCTATATAAGATGGAATATGCAAATATTTGACATTTATGCTGCATACATGATGATCATACATGATGATCAAAACAGCTGCTATAGGATTGATTTCTAGCTGACTCAAACATTGGATATCAAAGTTCTTTCAAATATGATCCTGTAGACTGATTAGTGTTTGCTCCCAGAGGAATCCTTTTGCTATTAATCATGGACAGGGCTCCATTGTTCTGCCCTACAGTTTCTGTGTATAAGTGTATTAACACATCTAGAAATATTTTAAGAATTTTAGTTTTTTGTGCATGATTTTAATCGTGGTCTTGTTTCCCTGCAGGCGGACGGTACGACCCCTCGCTGACCTTCTCTGAGAACGTGGACCTGACGGAGCCCATCGTGTCTCGTTTTGACGTCCTGTGTATCGTCCGAGACACCGTCGACCCCGTACAGGTAAACACTCGCATAACTTTAATCCAACTGTAGACAGACTTGACTTGTGTTTAAAAATACGTTTTAAGACAAGGTTATTCAATTTGATTTAAACCGATGTTGAAAAGTCCCAAAATGACAAATGTAAAGTACGTTGATCAGTAAGTCACCCTTCACTGTCAAATCCCTTTAGCATTTAATGTTTTGGAAAATAAAAGGAATTGATAAGTAGCTTATAATAAGTAACATTTTCACCTATGTGATTAACATTTTGCATTTTTTGTACTTAAATGATCCCAGAAGGTTGCAAAACAATTTAAAAAAGAGATCAAAGTTTATCAGACAAGCTGAACAAACTTTAGAGGCAGCATCATAAGAAAACAGATGAGAATGTGAATATGCTTTATTCTTTTTCATACCTTCTTTTTTTTTTGGTTTGTTGCTGATCATTTGGCCCCCTGTGAAAGGGTCCTGAGGGAAAGGGTCGTACTGACAAAACGTTAAAGACACATGTTTTTTTTTTTAAGACCACCAGTGGCTCAAGACACTCACTGCTACTCTCCTCTTTCTTGTGATTGGCTCTTCTCTAAACCAGGATGAGATGTTGGCACGTTTTGTGGTTGGCTCCCACATCAAGCATCACCCAAGCAACAAAGAATCGGGCGTGGCCTTGGAGGAAATGATTCTGCCCAACACGTCCGACGTGCCGCCCATTCCCCAGGTGCTCCTGAGGAAGTACATCATCTACGCCAAGGAGCGGGTACGATTAAACACCTCCGTCTTCCCTATCACATGTTTGTCTTTGTGCTTCGGTAATCACTATTCTGTAAACGCTATTGAAACATGGGAAAACCCCCTTTAGTGCCTGCTAACTTGAAATAGGAGTCCAGTATTTGAGTTGCCCTTTCAGTCTTTTTTAAAGCAGATATTTGGCCGCTGCTTCAAGTTTAGAGACAACAAATCTCTTAAATGTTGTTAAATATACAATTAAATGTCTTTTTGTCCATGTATTGAGTTAAATAGTGGCTATAAGTGTTGCTACCATTGTGCCCTAAAGGTTTATGTTAATGAGTTAATTGTGTCTGCAGATTCATCCCAAACTGAACCAGATGGATCAGGACAAAGTGGCTCGCATCTACAGCGATCTGCGCAAAGAGTCCATGGTGATTGCTCCCAGCTCTACAACCTTTCACTGACAATAAAACAAGATTAGAAAATGTCACTGACAAAAGTAGAAAAGTAGAAGAAGGTGTAATAATAAGAGTTGTGTGTATAATTCTGCACTTCCTCAGAATACTTTATTCATCCCAGGATACATTGGGATGTGTGCTCTATTTTAGAATGGACATTTAAATCTTCACAATAGTATTTATTAGATATGAATGCTGATTTGCACATTTAAAAAGGGTTAGCTGACTACGACTGTAGTCATGTTGTTTTGCACTAAAAGGCTTTAATGGCTCTCTGGATTTTAACAATGAAACCTCCCTCTGGTTTAACAGGCGACGGGCAGCATCCCCATCACCGTGCGTCACATCGAGTCCATGATCCGCATGGCCGAGGCTCACGCCAAGATGCACCTCAGGGACTACGTGCTGGAGGACGACGTGAACATGGCCATCAGGGTGATGCTGGAGAGCTTCATCGACACGCAGAAGTTCAGCGTCATGAGGAGCATGAGGAAGGTGAGTGGCGGGTTAAACACGAGAACAGAGAAATGTACCTGTGCAGAGTGTGGAGTTCTCTAACGTGGGCGTCTTCTGCGTTTCCGTCCAGACGTTTTCTCGGTACCTGGCCTTCCGCAGGGACAACAACGAGTTGCTGCTCTTCATCCTCAAACAGCTGATGGCCGAGCAGGTGGCCTACCAGAGGAACAGATACGGAGTCCAGAACGACACCATCGAGGTGGCAGAGAAAGACCTGCACGATAAGGTAACAAGGGTTTTTCATAGTAAAAAATAGAAAATAAAATAAAGGATAGGAATTGGATTTTCCTCCTAAATTAATACATTAAATATATATTTTTTTATTGATTTATTTTGTCCGCGCTTTGTTCAAAATACAAATTCAGAGTATAAATAAACAAGCCTTTTTCGTAAGCCTTAAATACATAAGCAGTTTGTTTTTGTTAGATCATTTCTGATATTATGACATCCTTATTTTGGTTGAAGTCATAAAAACAAATGGTAAAATATTTTGATCAAATTCTTAACTATGGTAAAAACAGACAAATAAATCCTATATACTTCAACAAACTCTCCCTTTTTACTCTTTGTATTCAGTTTTTTTAGGAAGTTTAACATCATTCTAAAACCATTTCAAATAAATGTATTAAAGTTTCTAACCAAACTTAAATCTTGAAAGTTGAAAATATCATCACAACATCATCGTTATAAATGACCTTTTACCCTTTAACACACCATTCAACGGTTTTCCACATGGATACACAATGTAGGTGGATGTGTTTGTGGTGACTTCTCTGTCACAAACACATTTTCTATTGTCCCTAGAGTGCTGGTGCTCTCGAGCCCTGACTGTTTCCTACGCTATGTTTTACACATTTTGGCATCTACTTGTTACCTTAGTAACGGTTCTTGTCACATGCCTAATTCTGATATAGATTAGTTGGATCATCTTGGGACTTCATAGCCAACTTGCAAATCAAAGGATATTTCCCATTGTCCTTGTTGAAAGATAAATCCAAGCTCTAATCATCCGTCTTCACTTCCTCCTCCTCCAGGCGAGACAGATCAACATCCATAACCTGTCGTCGTTCTATGACAGCGACATCTTCCGCTCCAACAAGTTCAGCCACGACGGGAAGAAGAAACTGATCCTGCAGCAGTTCTAGGAGCCCTCACAAACTCCTCCTCTCTTCATAGTGCTTCATGAACTCTTATGGCATGGCCCAAAATGGGTCATTGGGAAGAAACATTTTTGGACTCCAGGTTTAGACTTTTTCTGAAAGAATGATTGTTCCGCTGGAGGAAGCAGGCGGTAGAAGATAAGGTGGTAAAATGCAGCAAAAACACTCCACAAACATGATCTTTTGGAGCTTTAAATGTTGTGCTTACCTGTTTAAATCCTGAAGTAGCATTGAGGAAGAGGGGATGTAGAAGATGAACTTACAGAAAGTCACTTCACCAGATGAAGAGTTTGAATGAAAACTAAAAGCTTATGTTTGTAAAACAACCCAAATGAAAAACATGTATATACATCTAAATGAACAAACAGAATTCACTTTTCAGAAACAATCAGCGATGAAATCACTCTTCCTCCTGCATTTTCCATCTTCCCGTCTCTTTAGCCGTCCTCATGTAGGGCCGATTGTAAATAAATGTACATGTTTACGTCCGTGTTATTCAAGAAACAGGATGAGTGTTTTCACTTGATTCCTCTCTGTTACGAGCTGCTGTTAAGACTCACTGACACTTGCATTTCAAGCTTTTTCTGCTCGCCGTGTGTCGACTTTGTTCATGTGAAGTAAATGAAGCAGTGTTGGAAAATGTATTAAATACCACACAAAGTGCTTAAAATAAATGTTGGATTGTAGGTCTATTTGATATTAAATATTTGTCAAACATTTGTTTTGTCACCGTCTCATTAATGAAGGATGCTTTAATTGATCCCTCTGCAGTGTTTTGCCTTTAATTTCTGCTGACTGGGTGAATTTACTGACTCCATGCAGCATATTAAACGGATAAATGTCTCTCCTGATTAGAAAACTTGAATGCAGGATGTGCAGAAAATGAGGTTTTTACTTGTTAAAGGATTTTACACTGGAATTACTAAAGGGCTGAGCATATTTATTCGAATTGCTCTGATATAATTTGGAAGAAGGTGATAATAAAATATGAAATTCTTTAAAATCTACCCGAAGGTTAAAGTAAAAGTAGTAACACCAGTATCTAGAAATACTCTGTTATGAGTCGAGGTCCTGCATTAGGAAGAATGAACAATTTCAGAATAATGTTTGTTATTGAGTTATAATTATTGGCATTAATATTACTTTCATTGTATAGTGCTGGGTAGCTTGATTTGTATTCCAAGCCTGTATTTATGTTTTAGTGCATTTCTTTAAATTATATTTTGTATCAAAACACAATGAAAAACTTTCTCAAAATGACTTAGTATTTTAAAGGTAGGTTTTTTGGTATTTTCGTGATACTACGTAATTTTGAAAGTTTCTCACTATAATGAATTCTATCAGGCAATTTAAAAAATATATTTGTATTGGCAAAAATCTCGAAATAATTATTTATTGGTGTGATCAGTCGTATTTAATTGTGAAACATACCATTTTCTCTAAATATATATATTTTTTTATTTCCCTTGGTTTATTTGTTATCAGTTCCATTAGTCTTTTACCAAAATAACAATTTTCTGTAATGTTTTTGGTTTAAAGTACAGTATAATGATAAGGAGTATTACTACTTTCGAGGAGCACATGAACGCATCTGTGAGTCGCAGCTGCAGTGACATCTAGCGGCCGCAGGAGGAAGTACAGCTGCTGCCTGGCGGTTATTTCCAGCGACGGTGGTGCAGCAGAGCAGACCTGACCGCAGCTCGGCCCCACACACAGCCAAGTCACCCAGCCCGTCTGTCTAACCTGCCTGCCTGTCTGTCTGTCTGTCCGCCTCTCTGTCTGTCTACACGGACATTAGGCGGTCAGTGATCTCGAGCACACGGCGATGAGCTCGGCGTTTTTGCTCCTCGTGTATCCAGAGAGCATCTGCAGCTGAATCTGAGGACTGTCCTGTGCCGAGGAGGAGGAGCAGCACTGCAGCAGACATGCCGGGCCTGCTGTACATCACCCTGACTGGTGAGTGCTTTAATGTCTACATCTATCAATTTCATCCGGCCATGAGCACAACCAGCTAACACACACATAGCGCAACTAAAAACGCTGAGAATATACAGAAGGGAAATCTTCGGAGACTTTGAAAAACAGCACACAGTGTAAACTCACTACAAAACACAACAGACGTGTGATAACTCGTTGTAGTATTGTACAAGTGTTGTTAGTATGTAGAAGTGTTAGTGATACTGTTATGAATCAGAGTGTTTTTCTAATGAATCCCTAAGGTTCGATTCTGCAAAGTGGATGCAAAGGCTTGCAGTGTGTGGGAGGCACGCAGTGCACATAAATCAGCAGACACACACTGCAGTGTCTGGCACAAACACACACTGAAAAGTATCTTCAACTCATTAGTTTTAATCAGGATAAATAAGGAGTTTTGCATTGTCATGGTCATTTAATGTATTGATTATGTGATGAATCAAAAACAATGCTGTATGTTTTCAATACCTGCTAAACTATTGTCCTGCATTGACTAAAACAATTATAACATATTCTTGTTTCATATATAACATTCCTAGCAATATAAAAGAAATACATTGAACACAATGTCACATTTGAGATGCGGGATTTCTTTTAAAAATAAATTAGCTAAATGATTACTTACTCACAAAATAAGGGCTGCTGCAGTTATCTTTTAACATTTCCACTCAACGGATTTATTGTTTTGACCTCAAATTGTAGGAAAATGTATGTTTTAATCTCTTTAATAATTTCCTGCAGCTGAATACATTCTATATACAATTTAATTTATCATCATGTATGAGAAAAAGAGCTTCAAATCATCACATTTGTTAGCTAGGAACCAGGACATATTTTGACTGAAGTCCATCATCTGAATATGTGCAACATGTGTGGATTGAATAATAGATGAATAGTTCCACCATCATTATCATCATCTGCAGCCGCACACATCTGCCTTCATGAAGTTCCACATGTTCCTCTGGGATGTTCTCATGCTGCTGTTTCTCTTTACATGTGATGTTGAGGTTCAGATCCTCTGTGCTTGTGAAGCTGCTCTGATACAGCAGCTTCCATGCTGGTTATTAAGTGTACATTCAACATGACTGCCTCTGCAAGTCAAAAGAAAACACACTTCACACCGTGGTGAATATACTGGGACAGCAGTGTTAGAAACAGGCAAAATAAAAAAATCTATATATTCACAAAGAAATCATGGTGACATACAGATCTTTGCATGATACATGTACGAAGAAACCAACCAAATAATGATACAATAATAGTCATATTAATATCTAACAGTTACTGGGACTTAAAATTGTGTTTTGAGGGAAATAAATATAGCACATGTTTATTTGTATTATTGAATAACAAAACAAAAAATGCTTATAACATAATAATAACTTCTTTAAATAAATCATTAATATAAAAATAATATAGAATAATTATAATAATTGTTTGTAAAGGTAAAAACATTAAATGTATTTAGTTTAAATAAAATAAAAAATAACTTTGAATAAAACAATAATAATAATAATAGTGCCTACATTATATTGAAACATAAGTAATAGTAAATGTTAAGGGTGCAAACATAAATAAGTATAAATAATTCTGCTATTTAGAAAAGTTTTTTATCGTGATAAAACATTGTGCATAAATCTTCCTGCTGCAAATGGAGGTTTGTTGAGGAAACAGAGGAGGTAAAAGGGTGAGGAAGAGGATGCTGAACCTCTTCACCCTTGCTGTCTCTCGATTGGGGTGAAGGGGGATTTGGGGGAGGGTCCGGTCTACTATAAGCTGATCTGAGGGGGCTTTAGGGGCAACACCCCCTCCTCTAACATAATGTAACATTTACCAAGTCCAAACTAAAGCTGTAGCCACAGCAGGAAGTAAAATGTAGCATCACATTTGATTGTCCATGTGAACTGAAGGTTTCTGCAGTGTTTATGGAGACTCTCACCCTGATAACATCTGTGATCAGCTGTGTGTCCACAGACCCCCACGGTTACACTGATACAGCAGAGAGACTGCTGCATGCTACGGAAGCCTTAAACGGCCATGTTTCCAACATTTTATCTCCTCTGTTTTTCCAAAATGGTTTTCTTTATGTTACGAGCTGCTGTTAAGACTCACTGACACAGACACTTACATTTCAAGCTTTTTCTGCTCGGTGTGTGTTGAGTTTGTGCATGTGAAGTGAATGAAGGGGTGTTGGAAGTGTTGGAACATTTATTAAATAACAAACTTTATATTTATTTTTTTAAATCAAGATCAGTAGAATCAGGACCAAAATTGTTGGTTTTCAAAACAACATATTTGCTTTGGTGTATAGTGAATACATGAACACAGTAGTAGAAAGAAAGTATAGGTACAGTATTTTTTTTTTTTTAAATTGTCAAATTAAAAAAGATCTAAAAATATACATTTCCCAAAAATAAATAACTTCAGTCTATTACAAATTACTGTGGAAAAATATGTTCACTGTATCTGAATCAAAAGTGGAAGAGCTCTGCTGTTGAATATGGTATTGTGCCAAAATGTGCAAAATTGTCAATGACTTCATTATTGTAAACGTTCTTCACATAATGACTTAATTTGATGTCATGATGACATTATTAATAAACTTTTTTTTACAGCATTCAGATGCGTTCAATATTAAGAACACTAAAGGTATTAATTAAAAACATTTTCAGAAGCATCAGAACACTGATAATCATCTTTTCCCATAAACAAATTTAAGATCACTCAAAGTGGACATATTTAGCTAATTTTCATATTTGTTTTAAGTGCCTCTCCTGTGACATGTCTCCATGCTTTAATGTTCAAAAAGCTCTTTATTCTTCTCATACTGCCTGAGTGCCTGTGCTGCAGCACCTCTTTTCACCCTCTGTCTGAAACCAGAGCCCAGTCTGCTCTGATTGGTTAGCTGGCCAGCCCTGATTTGATTGCTCAACTGCTTATAGATGTCCCGCCTCTTAGCCTTTCACTTACAATGTGTTGGAGTGCTAGCCAATAGAATAGTGTTACATTGTGATGTCATTATGTTACTGAAGTGAAAAAAGAAGTTCAATGGAGGCGTTTCAGACAGGCGGGGATGTAGGAGGGAACACAGGGATTTTAGCCTTTGCAGACTTTTTACATGCACACAAAGCTATATAACACTACAGGGAAGGGAAAACCACAAATAGTATAATAGGGCCTCTTTAAGCCACTTTAAAACGTTACTATAAATACACAACATTTATGCTATTAACAAATCATTTAACAACATTGTGTGTTTTCTGGTTATTGATGTCCAGATTTCCTGTTTCTTTTTCTCCATGCTTTAACTTCCCAGCCATAATGAAGCAAGGGTTTTTCCTCTCTACTTCAGTCATTTCAGTTTTGTTTGATGGACTTTGGAGAGTATCTCCCTCCAGCAGCTGCTCATATCCTCTGGAGTGTATCTGTGTGAAGCTGATAACTCAGCTCCTGCTGGATGGACTGTGGAAGTATTTGAAGTTATTACGCTGCAAAGTAGCCTTTGTAGACGAAACATTGCAAGGTGACTTTGGAGTACTGAAACAAGACTGTTAGGCATGAGAGAGATGTGCTTGTGTTCCACATCATATAAGCGTGCAATACAGACAAGATATATATGATACATTCATATTTGGTGTATCTTTCAATGTTATATGTTGATAATTAGCCAGGGTTTCAAATAGAAAGAGGCATGAGCTCCATAGGAAGCCTATTTTGAGATTTGTAGGGTTATCATATTTCTTTTTGCCTTTTTTCTGTTTCAATGCATATTTTCCTGTTTTATTTTTGTTCCTAAAATTATACACTATGCTTACAGTAAAGCAGGTGACTAATTGTGCTTCCCAATTTCCGATAATTGGTGTCTACCAAACACAATGCTTGGTATTCTTGCTGCCCATCCATGTGCAGCCTAGGCAACCATGTTTATTGTTTACTTTAGAGTAGGTGTTGGACAAGTTATCATGCTAGGTTTTCTGTGTTACAGGTTCATAATGTCATGTCATGTCATGTCATGGGTTCCTGCCTTGGTCTGGTCTGTTTAACAGAGAGGCCAACAATGTATAGTATAATTTGCAAGTAGAGGGGCGGAATTATGTATGCATGTATTAAGATAGCTTAATTTGCTAAAGCTCTGTTTTGGTTTCCACCAACTCCTGAGGGAACTTTCTGTCTCTTTAGCTTTTTAATGCTCAGATACGTTCACAACAGCGTTTCTGTTATGAGAGAAACTGATTCCACTGATTTTTCCGGTCAAAGTTTCCCAAATAAAGGCTAACAGAACACTGGTTCACCAGCTAGCTGCTAACTTTGTCAGACGGTCTACTGGTGCTTAGAAGGTTGGGTTTAGTGGTATTTATCATAGCGTTATAGCTAAAAACAGCAAGCTAATGTGGCTAAAACCAAAACATGTTATTGGCTGTAAAACCAAAATGCTCCGTAAAGCTTAACAGGCAAGTGGTACATCTATCTATGACCTTTTATCCATTGTAAATATTGATTTGTGTAGTTTTATTTCACTGCAGTGCATTAGTAGTACTGTACCATCTTTCTTAATACACCTCTTGGGTATACTTGCTCTGCATTGGGAAGGTGAAAGCTACATCAGCACAAACATTTGAAACCCTCTCTCCAGGCTTTAATATACACTGCAAGTCCTCGCTCTTCAGCCAAATATTCAAACATCAATGAGTCGATACATTTATTTATGGTGTTATCTGCTGCTTCCAAAATAATCACACAGACAGCAGCTCTGGACTCCGCTAAACACGACTAGATTTTCTCTCATCTCCTTTCGCTTTTTGGTCCTTGGGTTGTCAGAAATGCACATGCAGACTTTACTAACGTGCAGTTATATCAGCACAGTGCTGACTTTGAGGGTTTGGGAAAAGGGAGGAATTTAAACCACCACAGCACTTCTTCACTTTTGCTGTTCATCCCTCCATCTTTAATTCCCTTCTTCCATCTCTTCTCCTTGGATCAGTCATCCACAGCGATCAGTGCGGCATGCGGGACATTTTAGAGGCCACTGGTTTTTATACTAAGCACATTCTGAAGGTGAAATACAAGTCTACAATATGTTTGCAAGGAGATATCAGTGTTCAGATAATCAGCTGTTGGTGAACAGATGTTCTTCTTGTTTTTACCTTAAAGGTCAGCTATTGTGCAAAATGCGCTTTACATAAATACAGTATGTGTCCCCGGTGTGCGAGGAGACTCACAAAGTGTCAGAAAATACAACCCTCTCTTTTTTTCCTCCTTACCCATATCTCTAAAAACAGGGGTACAACGGAGCTGATCCAGGTTTGCTGCGGTCATGACGACATTACTAAAATGTGTGCTGGCTTTACGCCCACGACCCTATCAGAAACGTTGCTGTATCACAAACAATGCACAATGTGTTTTGGAAGTAATATGGTCTGTGTTTACATTAAAAAGCATCGCTAACACACAGAGCTAACCTGTACTGAAGAGAATATGTGTTAAGAAGCCGGATATAAAAAGGAACTCACCTTGTGGTAAACCAGTGAGAGTGAAAGCATTTGAGCTCCATACTGTTTCAGAAATAATCCTTGATGTGGTTTGGTACATAATATGGCGTTTAATCACGGCAGCATTTAGCTGAGTATCTGCTGAGTAGAAACTTCTCTCTTCACAGAGCTCACTGCTTGTATGGCGCTCCAAAGGGGCGTGACCAGCGGCAGCGCAAAAGGGACGTGGCCAGCAGTAGCTCTGTAACATTTAAAGCTATGGACCCAGAATCAGCACTTTAGTAACAGGGCTGAAATAGAGGGGTATGAGGCATGGCTGGGTGATCTGTTTGGTATTTTTTGAGCAAAACACTTCAGAGACATGTTTTGTATAGATATGGCCCTAAAATATATTTTTCAAATATAGCATAATAGGTGATCTTCAAAGAATAGGGATATCAAAACTAAGAAAATGTTTACAGAGGTAAAAAATAAATGATGTGAAATGCAGGAACATTTTCTCAATGTTAGTTAAGGGTTTTAGCTAACATCTAGTTACATTTCGAAGAAGGAAGGGGAGAACTGAGGCAAGACATAAGCATTTAGAAAATATATTGAAATCAAATAAATAAATAATATGCAACAGATAATAAAAAATACAACCTATATCTGTTTTAGTTTTCGCTTTTAGTTGATCTTTGAGATTACTTTGAATTTGAAATGCTCTGTGAGGCTATGTTAGCGTGCTGACATCTATTCAATTAAAATTCTACTATGTTAATAATTAGCAGGTATATTGTTAACCATTCATTGAGGTCGATGAGAGTCGTTACTTCGCTGGGAATTTAGTCACAAGTCACAGTATCGGACACATTTTGCTCTGATTGTGGCACTATAGGAATAGTCAGAGGATCACAAAAGCCTGTAGGATTGATCCTCTGGGGACCATGAATGTCTGGACAACATTTTGTAGAAATCCACCAAATAAATGTTGAGATATTTCAGTGTTGACTGGTCTCCAGGTCTAACCTAGCAGAGGCTTCCCTTAAAATAGATCTGCACCTTGATGATACAGGGCCACAAGAGCTGTGACTTCATATTTCTCTTGAGTCCTCTCGTACCTGAAGTAATCAAGATGCCTTGATTAAAACATGCTCTCCTATCACCTCTGTAATTCAGTTCAAGAAAAGTTCCAGTTGGTGATAATGACTTCCCACTGTGTGTCTCGGGTAAGTCATTGCAGGAACAGAAGTTTATTACCTGTCCACTGGTTCCTGTGGGACTGAAAGTTTCACAAACAGGGAAATTAATGGATGAAAAGTGGAGACAACTTTTATATTCCTTAATGCTTACAAATGATTTCTGATATTAAGTTATCTTCCTGTATTGAACTGATGTTGTAATAGCTGGACATTTGGACCAATTTTAATGAAAATCCACCCTATAGTTATATTATTTGTAGGGGTGCACCGAATGGGAAATTCTTGGCCGAAACCGATACCGAAAATAGGAAACAGTTGGCCGAAAACCGAATGCCGAAAGGCCGAAAATGATTAATAGAAATATATATATATATATATATATATATATATATAATGTATACATTTTTTTACCAATGTTGTTCAGCTACCTGATTTTGGAAAAAGACATGATTATGACAAAACTTAACTTAAATAATAATCACTATTATGGGTCCATAAAACATTTATTCAGCACTTTTGAATGCATACAGTACATTAATTCCAAGTCAAGTGCATTTTCTTTTCTCTGTAGGATAACTACAACAAAGTGCACTCAGAACAAAGCCAAGGTGCTTTAAAACTGCATAAACATCTAGGCCAGTAGGCCTACGACAAAATAGTGTATATAAAGAATGTAACAGCCAGGCCTTCAACAACAACAAATGCACCTATAAGTGCATGCATACAAATGTGCAAACTGGATAAATCCACATGAATGTAACTATTTACAAATGAAATTACAATTGAATTTCAAGAATCTGTAAATAAGGCTGTCCTCATAAGCAAAGTAGTAAACAATATATACAGATACATAAAGTGAAAACTGGATACAAAATCCACAATCAATTACAAATTAAATTACAATTTCAAGAATCTGCCAATAAGGTGGTCTGTCCTCATGAGCAATGTAAACAACATTGTATCATTTAGATACCGAAAGTACAATATATTGATCACTGTGCTGCTGTCATTTCCCCCTAATGATAACCTGAGATGGTGAATTATAACTCACAATGAAAATTGTTCAGGAAAGTGGGTATAGAGTAGACATGTAGAACTAGATAAACTTATGATAAGCCAGCCTTGTCTACTTATTAAGGAAAAGTGGGAGGTTCTTTTTAATGTACAGTAGTTTCTCTGATTTATCAGCCATAAATCTGTTCCTCTTCTCATCAAGCACAGGAGAGGCAGCGCTGAACAGTCTCCCGCTGTCAGTGCTTGTGATTTGATCTTACTCCGCATATTTGTCCGGGTGTTTAGTGGTGAAAGTCTTTGCAGTTACACCCCCTCGAGAAATGTCAGCTGAACACGTTTTACAAATCGCAATCCGCGCCTCTTCCTCTGATATTTTTAAATATCTCCTAGCGGCAGACAAGTTGGCTGTGAGCCAGCCGCGAGCATGGTCGCGCGCCGTGCTTGTCGCCGCGTTTTGATTACGTCATCACAACAACACGTTAGCTTACCAACGTAACCCTGTTCTCTGACATTCGGTGAAAGCCGAAAAGGGCCTTTTTAACCATTTTCGGCCGATAATTTTCGGCGGCCGAATATTCGGTGCATCCCTAATTATTTGTGTTTACTGTAGTGTGAATGTATCTTTTGTATACTTAACCCTGAGCCAAATGTCCTTTTCATCATATTTAGACAACTTCATATTTTTTAATGTAAGATTTTTGTTGACTTAAGACTATTAAGTCATCTTATCTCTCTTATCTTTGTCTTCTGTAAGAAAAATAAACGTACTATTTTAGTATAGAACAAAGAACTATGAAAATATGCCGTGGTGACAGGAAACGTAGAGTTTCCCATCCCTAAAACCATCATCATTAGCCGTCAGGAGTTACATTTGAACTGAGCACCAGTAGGGTATTGTGAGCAGTTAATAATTCGGCGGCCTGGGAAAGGCCTGTTAAAACTGGCCTTTTGAAGTCCAAATCAACGACTGGCGGGTAGCAGCTGAAATTACACGAGATGAAGAGGATGTTGAGGAATATCTTCTGCTCTGATTCAGAAGACAGATCAGACAGTTTAACAGCAGTCAGTTCAGCTACTGTGAATTATTGGAGCAATAAAGTGGAAAACAAGAGGATGCTGGAGAGTGGAGGCTGATGTATTCCAATACTGAAGGTTTAATTTAAGCAAAATCCAGGAGAATTGACCATGACTAACAGCCAGGACACAGAGATGTGTCCACAATGAAGCCCCCTTTATCTCCTCATATTCATCCTGCACAGCTTCTTTATCTAATGATGATTCATTTCAGGAGCTCCACAAGTCCTAATCGTAACAATCTGTATTGTCCTTGTCTCCGAATTTCTATGACCTCTTGTCCCAGAACAATATCTTCACGCTTATCAGCTATGGTCAGTCAGCCTTTTCTTTTTGGTAGGGGGGATGGGGGATCTTTTTGCCAGCAGGAAGGAAGTGTAATGTCTGAGGGGCTTTGTAGTGACAGCTTAGCGTGTTGCAGACATGTTGCAGACATGTTGGCGATGATATGATAATCTGCTCAGTCAGACCCTGAGGTCAGACAGCCATCTGTGGTCCCAGACAGAGAGCACCATGGGAAACATGAGGGAGACTGGGGTTGCGTTCCAATAGTCCATTTAGCTTAGGAACCTTCCTAACCAAGTGAAATGACCCGGAAGTACGTCAGTGGCAGCCATGTTAAGTGCCATTCCAATTCTCTAAATGAAAGGAAAGGAGGTTTCAAACTTCCTTTATAACCTCCTTTAGCTTAGGAACCACTGGACCTCCCTTACCGAAAGGAGAGGAGAAAATGCTGCCCCACAATGCCTTGCAGCCACACCATTTGCCGTCAGACAACAGTCGGCCGTTCACGGAAACAAACGATAATGACCTAGAAGTTATATCATGAAAGTTACGGTGCTTATTAAGCATTTTAAAACGTATGTGGTAACTTGCCAAAGTGCTTTGTTTTGAACGTTCATCTGTATTATAATCAAAAAGAGAAATATGAACATTAGTTTTTACTGAAATTGTCAAATAAAGTCAACATTTCACTGAGCTGTGTGGGGTTTGTTCAACTTTTAAAATATGTTTGAACGGTGATGTACACAGTGATAGATGTTAAGGACCAACATTTATAATAAATAAATTTGTATTTATTTTAAGATATTTTCATACAATCATACGTATTGGGATCATTTGTATTAATGTGGACCGGAGGGAGAGGGTGACGAGCATACATTTCACTTTCCTTTTTTATTTCAATTACAACTTTGTTCATGAAGAATATGTTTCTCTGTTGTCGACGTTCATAAAGCATAAAACAACAGCATCAGAGCACGGTGCAGAGTCTCTAGATGAGTTTACAGTAGTCCCTCGTTCTTATTAAACATCCATGTTGTAGTCCGTTGTATAGAACACTGTAGTTTCCATAGTTTCCCCACAGCAGCAGACGCACACAATGACGTCCGCTGGTGCATCATAAACACGTCGGATAGTGAAAGTGCATTCGGATTCTCTAAAGTACCGCAGTCTCTTCTCCTAAGTCCTTTTGAATTCTCCTATCCACTATCCCTTCACCCCGTGACGTTTCACTCAGAGGTCAAGGAATAGGAGATAGGGTTAGAATTTAGGAGCTGATTTTTGGATTATCGGAACGCAACCTGGGAATAAGTGATGGAAAGATGGACACGAGAATAGGTGAATGTGGAGCCGTGATGTGTTATCAATGGAAAAACGAATAGAACAATATACGTGGAAATATGTGTGACTCTTACAAATTATTTTCTTTTTTATGAGCAAACAAACAAAGAATAATGTACACTGCAGCATCTCTCGGCCTTGGTTAAACAAATCTGCAAATAATTACTTGAAGCTTTCAACTATAAATTAATGTAGGAATAAATAGAGTTGTGCAAGAATAAGTCCTAAAACCCGGAAATTATTTAGCGTTGTACCACAAAATAAGACAATTAAACGTCATCACAGCAAACATGAAATCATTTGCATTTATGCTTCAAAAATCATAAAGTGGTGTTAATATGTGGAGACTATCCGGCTGAACATAACGTGTACATTTCATAAATGTATGTTTGCGACAGAGCTTATTATTTCCTGTAATATTTAAAAATCCAATGGAAAAATCAATTGGATTTTGTCAAGGGAGACTTTGTGATACTAACTTGTTCTTAAAACATGTGTCATCGCTGCACCACTGTGTAGGAAGAATGAGAGAATGAATGGCTTGTTAAAACTCAATGTAGTTTCTTTCGGAGGGGAAATAAAGGCACTTAATGTATAATGCAGACAACAGAGTGCTCATAGTGTTATGGCTGTTCTCTCTGCTGGGTAACAAAAACACAACACATTAAATATGTTTAGGGAACAAGTGACATTCATTAGATCTGTCAATCCACTCAATTTGACCTTGACTGTTTTTTGATATTAATTTGATTTGTTTTGACCCTGTAATTGATTTGTTAACATGGCTTGATTAATAAACATTATTAACCAAACAACTGAAAGGAAATCAAATATATTGGCTTGTATTCAATTTTACAATACCTTCTCTTTGTTATGTATCCATTCATTAATGTTAAGCAAGAAATTAAGATTGAAAAGGTTCAAAGTTTTCAGTAATTCCGATATTTCCTATTCTCCTGTGTACCCAACTGTTTGCAGCTAAAATGAATATATATTTTTGATATGATAGTTCTGCTTTTATATTTTTTATAATTCCAATCATATATTGTATGTTTTAGAACTGATTTTGTAAGTTTGTTTTCTTTTCTTTACCCTGTAAAACTTCTGCTGACAATGTTATCTACTCTGAGGGATCCATAAAATACAAAGAAACAAAAAGTACATCCCTGTTTTATTGTAATAAGACATTATGCTTCACTGCATCATCATCTTCAATGTATTTGTCTCTTTTCCCCATAGCACTGCTCGCCTGCTGTGATGCCTTCAGAGTGGGTTCGTCTCAGAGGGTCATCCCCCTCAGTGCCCCCGGGGCTCGGGTGTTCCAGGATGAAGGCCCAGCCCAGGCACACTTCATCCAGGAATTAGTCAGAACCAAGCGCCACTCAGTGCCAGAGTTAGTGCGGGTCCAGCCTCATTTGGTTCACGACATGGGCCGGCCAGAGATCCACGAAACATCCCGTTCCAAGGACAAGATGGAGTCTGATAACTCCTCTCAGATAAATCCTCCACCCCCCGCAGGTCAGGAAGCAGTCAGGACCCGCCCTGCTTTGGAGGAAAATGTTGGTGTAGTAGATGACATGGAGGTGAGCATAAGTTCATGAGGATGTGTAATAAACTGCAAAAGGCACACCTAAAACATACTGGGGTAACATACAGTACATGCATGCAAACCTCCATGCTTTATTAAAATTCAACATTCAAAGGCTTTATTGTTATATGCACAACCATTACAGCTTAGTTGTTGCAAAAGAAAATCTTAAGCGCCAGGCTCTTCAAACAATACAAAATACATTATACTTAAGATTTTAACTTAGTACTTTTTTTTTTAACATATGTAACATTAAGCTGTCTGTGGCTCTTTCCTGCTTTAACGATGCAAATTTTCCCTCTGTGGGACTAATAAAGGTATTCTGATTCTGATTAAAGAAAAAATAATACGTTAAATTGTGCAATAATTTAGTGCAAATGACATAATGATGGAAGCAACATACAGAAAAACATACAAAAACAGGAATAAATGCATTTATGAAGGGAGCAGATATCATGTAAAAACATATAACATTAAATCATTTTGTGTCAATGTTTTGTTTAGCTTCAGAACAAATCTAGTCATTTATTATCGAAGGTAAAAACATTTTTTTTTTAATTGTACAGACATAGTTTATTAAAACTTTTTTTAGTTCTGAATAAGTTTTGCTATGATCTCTGAGAATAGTTATTTTGTATCAAATATCAGAATCTGTATTATAATCGGGTTTATTCCCAGGTTAACGTACATATACAAGGAATTTGCGTGGTGCAAACATAATCACAGCAGGAAGAATTAGGTTGTGAAAATGGAGCACATATCTCGAAAATGATAAAAAATGTTTAAAACAACAAGAATATTACAACAAATTATACTGTAGATTATATGCCCAACAAATATTGTTCCATTTCCAGCGTATGGTCCATCTGGTGGTTCCTCAGGATGCAGAAGGCTACAGGAGGAGTCCAGACTCCAGCGACCCAGACAAGGAGCTCATTGACGGGCCAGGAGCTGCTGATGCCTCCCTGGAGGCGTCCGGCTTCTTCGGGACAGACATGGAGGACAGAGACAGAGGAGAGGAAGGAGGAGAGGACCGAGAGAGGAGAGGGGGAGAGGAGGAGTGGGAGAGATACAAGGGAGAGGACATAGAGAGAGGAGGGGGAGGAGCCAGAGAAAAGGAAGAGGAGAGGGGAGGAGGAACAGATGATCAAGGCCTCCATGTGTTGGATGCCAACCACACAACTCCAGATCTGGATGCTCTGATTGGTTAGTAGAAATGATCTTCTATTCAGCACCGAATCAAAATAGGCTGTTCACTTCACATATATGAGTGTTTAAAAGTCCTGAAACCCGGACAAAAGTCACAAATGTTGCTCTTCCGATTCCATCGTCCATGGTTACCACAAGTTAAGGGATTTTAATGTTGTGTTAAAAAATATAAAATACTTCAATAAATATCCAACACAGGTTTATTTCATTATCACAACCTCTTAAAATAGGCGATTCCATGACAGAATATTTTAACCTGTAAATATAAAGTGTCTTGTAAACATTTTTTATTATAGCCTAACCTTAGCTTTTTACTTCTGACATAAACATTAGTTTGCAATCATTTCTGCAAATGTAAGAATTCTCTGCAATATCCCAAAACAGTGCCATTTTCAAAAAATATTTATTCTAATGAAATCCTTTTCTATTGGTTGGATACATGCTCACAGCACCACACACAGTGAAATGTAGTCCCTGCATTTAATCCATCCTCATATTTGGAGCAGTGGGCAGTATCTACAGGGTGTTGGTTTGATGCCTTGCTCAAGGGCATCCTCAGACACCCTCAGACAACCTTATTAGCTTTGGTCACAAGCTTTGGTAAAAACCTGCTTTTACCCATAGGGAGGTTTCATCTTCACAGGCATCATTTGAGATGAAGATGTTTGCTGTCTCCTTGAAGTTATTAAATGTTTGCTCAGGGCAAAACCACAGATTCAGTCCAACATGTTACAGACTGATCACTCTGCTGCTCTTTGCTGGACACACATTATGTAAGTGGAAGAGCCTGGAACAGTCTGAAGATATTGGGTTTAAATATGAATTTATTACCGGATAAATAGAGACTCCTAGTGGAGGACAAATAGCTGTGAAGATGCTGGATTATAGCTCAATTATGTTTGATTTGCGTCCAGCATGGCTCTAGTGATGGTTGAATCATGATGGTTTATCCTTCCAACACTCTGGTTCTGACCGAAATATCTCAAAAAAACATTTCATGTCTTGGCATGAAATGTGGGTACAATCAATAATGTTCCCCTCAGGATGAATTATAAAAACTTTGATAAACATTCATAACCACATCAAACTTTCTAACATATTTGTTGATGGTCAATTTCTAAAGTATAAACTGTGCAACAGTACAGTAGGCCCACACAAACTGCAGAACACCAGGGCTTTGGGAACACTCAAAATGACTTAAAATGATTTAATTCCCATTTAACCTGTTAAGGGGCTTTTTCCCCCCGTATTTTTCCCCGAAAATGTATCCAACACAATTAATTATCGTGAGAGGCCTATACATGAAACACACACAAACAAATCTACTGACTTACTCCAAACTGCCAAATGTATTAATTAACACACTCTCACTCTGATACTCTATGTTGGCCTAGTAGAACAATAAGCAGCAGACTTTTGCTTTTTATAATTTCTACTGGATCTTAGATCTGCGCATGGGCGTCATTTCCACTGGGGACAGGGGGGACATGTCCCCCCCACTTTTCAAAATCCCGTTTGTGTCCCCCCCACTTTTCAAATGTGTTTATTATAAATGTTTACGCAAGCGGTCATCGTCACGGAGGAGCGTCTGTGTGTGTGTGTAGCACGAGTGCATTTTGTGTGAGAGAGAGAGAGACAGCGAGAGAGAGAGAGACAGAGGCCGTTTCTCAATCGCGAGGAAACTGGCTTCCGAGCCAATATTTCAAGGATACTACGTCATCGAGTGCCGCTGAAGGACTGTTCCAATCTCCAGCATACTTGGAATTCCACCGAGGCCGCGTCCTTGGTTTGGGGGTAATTTCGAGGCTGCACATGGGTAGACTTCGCGTCCTTCAAATCCCCACAATGCTTTGTGCACGGACCAATTTCAAAAACCCTTGCGGAGAATGGCTGAACCGACGCAGCGCAGCACACATTTAAATGTAAGTATGTAGTGGCGTAGAATATGTGTTGGTAAAAATGTTACTTCGTTGCATTTGTTATCACCAAAAATGTGTTCCGTGAAAGTAAAGCAAGTTCATAATTAGATAGACATCGTGAGGTATTTATTTTCGGGACTATGTTGAAACCGTTAGAGAGAGTGGCACACTTGTTAGCCTGTTCCATTTTTCTTTGTTTTCCGAAGGCGTGGCTTGGAAGTATACTTGCTTTGTTTCTGAAGGAAGTGACTTGCAAGTATGCGACTACCAAGCCAGTATCCTCGCGATTGAGAAACGGCCAGAGAGAGTTACGAGGGTTGTAGCTCGGAGCTAACAGAGATTAGAAGCTGTTCCAACAATAAGGAGAGGGAGAGTCCTCTCCTGTCGGACTGAGAGGCTGAGATAACGTCAGCTCAGTGAGCTAAAGGACTCGCTGAGCGATTAGATTGTAAACTTTAGTCTAAATTATCTCAGTGGGTCTCAAACGGTTTGGTCATTTATGTGAACAAGTATTTCCATCTATTTAAAATAGTTGTTCAAAGTAAGTTAATAAATCATTCCACTGAGTGCTATAGGTCAGTAAAAAATCAAAAGCAGAGTTTGAAAGGTTAATGATTAGTAAAATATGCATAAATAAAAAGAAAGAATGCAGACGAGGTATGATAAAGATAGGAGAGAGGAGTTTATCAATGATTTGTTATTGCTTGTGAGCATATTTTAATGGTTTTTGGAGTATTGAAATATATAGGCCTACAGTTCTGTTTCAAGTGTTGAGAGCTCAGGGCTCGACATTAAGGGCTGCCCGATGGCCCGGGGCCATCTAGTATTTAGCTCGGGCAATGAAGCCTCACCTGCCGGTTGCCCGATCGGGCAATCTATTATGCCAGTGTCATGCAGCTTGCGGATCCAGTAATGAGTGACCCGACAGTGAAACTAAACATATCTATAACTAGTTACGGTAGTTTGAGAGGTAATTAAAATAGCTACGTGTGATATTCTAACCTGAATTGTGTGTTTTGTCCGCTCACCGCTGCATGTGATCATGCAGAGCTGCGTGTCGACTCGTCAGCAGCAGCTGACTCTCTCTCCCGTCAGATTAGACTTCACTCGCGTTTATGTCCATATCGATCAGATCAAGCTAGTTCTAGCTAATGATAGGACTACCTGCTTATTAAAAGACACCTAAACAATAAGCGTCGCTATGCAACTGGGTGAGGCCACACAGTATAGCGCAGTATTTGTTTACATGCCCACCGGAACCCCGAGGCATTACCAACAGATCAACGCACAATCAACCCATACAGCACATCTCTTTCTCCACATTAAGTGTTAGACATTAGAATTGACTATTCTTGTCTGTCACATAAGTGGCGCAACTGAAGCGGTATTGCGCTAAAGGGAAATTATTTTGACCGAAGAGATTTAGATTTGCCGGCTAACTGGAACTCTGACGTCGCCATTTTGTGTGCTTCGCGGATGCGCTCGGCTCCTCTCGACTGCTGCTCGGGTCTGCTCGGTCAGCTTCCGGATGAGGAGGCATTCGTTCGACCAACTTACAGTAGATAACATTACAAACATTTTTAACAGGGGCCATAATAGTGCAAATAATGTTTGTTTTGGCAGTTACAACTGAATGTAATGTTTTCTACTTTTTTACATCTGGGAAGGCATTTGCCTTCATCGGATGGAAAGTGTCTTGACCAACAACTTAAGTATTTCTTATAGCTATGCAGGACATGCAAGAGAGCAAACACAAACAAGAGCAAACAAACAAGTGAAATGAAGAATAACATTGAAATTGTACAATATAATATTGTGGTGGTTCATCTTATAATTCAGTCTAGAGAATGCACCAGACAGCATCTAAGGCCTGCAAAAATCTAAATGTTCTAGGGGGAGGCCCCCCAAACCATTCGTGTGTCATTTCGTCCGCACGCATTTTTCAGGGCAATCTCTATTGGGCTCAGGGCCATCTGTAAATTAGCTTAGATGGCCCACAGGGCCATCTCCCAAAATACTTAATGTCATGCACTGCAGCTGTATCCATAAATCTCTTAATTTGTGCACCAGATTGATGCCTTTAACTTAAATTTAAAGAAAAAAAGTCTTCCCGGCGTGCATGCTCCCGGACCCCCTAGAGCAGAGGTGCCCAGTACGTCGACCGCGGTCGACCGGTCGACCGCGGGGGCAATGCTGGTAGATCGCGAGTCATTCATAAATTTAAAAAAATCCAGCTCCGTTAAAATAGACAAAACAGGTTTTGATCCCTCCTCCCTTGGCCTCCCTGCCACTTAATTCAGGAGTTGACTTGATTGACAGAAAAAGCGACCTATTGCTTTCCAGTCTGTTAACCCAGAATGCAAAGCGATACAAAATCAGTCAAGTGCCGGGAGAGACAAACAACAAAATGAGTGCGGGAACGAGCAAAAAGCTAAAGACATACCACTTCCACACAGAATGGGAGGGAGAATCTTTTTTTGTGATGTCACATTCAAAGGTTATTTGCCTTATTTGTAAAGCAAGCGTCGCTCTGCAAAAGAAAGGTAACGTGGAGAGGCATTATCGGAGTGTACAAGGCATATGACAGCGACTTCCCTCCGAGTAGCGAGTTGAGAAAGGTCATGTATTATTGCTACACAAACATTATCTCTTAGTCTTAGTGTCGCCAACTCGTTTCTAACATGCAAAAAGACAAACAAATGCGTCTATGGTCGGTGTATTTTCTATCTTTCCAATCCAGAAGAGATCTCTCTCTCCCCCGTCTGTTTGCAAGGGGGCGGGGCAGTTTACACACACGCATCTGCTACATGCAGCAACACACGGAGGAGATGGTGGAGAGAAGCGCTCCAAGGTGTGGTTACATGTTACCCGTCTTGAGGTGGACAATGCTCGTCACCAAAAGTGTTTAGCATGTAAGGGCGGTAACACGAGCAATTTGTCTAAACATTTAGCAAAAGTGCACCACATTCAGACGGAGGAATGCACCGGGTTCGACTGTCTTTCTAGTAGCTCTTTAGCCCCATCCACGAGTAACGTTTCCACGTCAGGTGTTATGTATGCTAGCAGCAACACACGGGGTTAACTACATTATACAAACATGGGTTAATGATTAGAGGTAACTGAGTTATTTATTTTGTTAAAGTTTCAGCTATTCTGTTTCCAGTTCTGTCATCAGATTATTTAATAAGATTTGTTAAAACATTGTTGTTTCTTTTGATGTGAAATATTATTTATTTAATTCAAATAAAAAGCAATGTTAATTTTGTTCACAATTTGTTAAGTTAATTTAATAATATATGTATTTTTGAATCAAGTATTCATCTTTATTGTCTTCATTGTTAGTTTCCACATGCCTAAAACAACCTCAAACTAAATCTAAAAGTTGACGGCTAAATAAGAGCGTTTGAGAAATTGTGCAAGGCACACAGTGGTAGTCCGAATATTCGATTAATCGTTTCATTATTCTATAGATTAATCGATAATCAAATTAGTCGTTTGTTGCAGCCCTATTGTAGTTATCCCATGTAAAAATAAAACGTGTTATTCAGCAACCCTTGCAATTTGGGATTTTATTTTTGGTTGGTAGACCTCGGTTAGCTGGTCATTTCAAAAGTAGCTCACCAGCCAAAAAAGTGTGGGCACCCCTGCCCTAGAGGATGTGAGGTCATCACAAATAAAACAGGTTCACATAGGATACTAGATACGTTTGCGCACTCATTATATACACTACACATTTTTCTCAGCCTTTTTAACACCATATTCCCTAATATATTTGTAGAAAGGCAGGAAATGGAATTAAATCGAGAACAATGTTTCATTACGGAGGACCCCTGTTTTGTGACCCCCCCACTTCTCACACCAAAGTTGCACCCTTGGATCTGCGCATGCGCAATACAGGTCGGGGATAGACCAACCGGCTCCCACTGCTCTGCTGTCTGTTAATGTTGTTAAGAGTGGAGGGGGGGAGGGAGCGGATCGAAAGCTTGAGCAGCTGTCAACTCAACATTGTAAATAACTAACCAAAAACGATTGCCGGTTCATCTTGTTTTTGGCGTGAGAATAGTTTGGGCAGCGTGAGATTGAGAGTGAAAGCGTGTGTCACACGCCAGATGCGTGAGAGTTGGCAACCCTGTGCTAATGATAGCTTCCAGAGTGTATGACAGCTTCCTGTTTTGTCTCCCTGGATACGAGTCCAAACAACTCACAGACTGCACCGGGCGCTGACGTAGGCGCCCTGTGACCATCAGATTTGACGACGCTGATTGGCTGAAATTATGTTTCGGCGGCATAGTTTAAAGATAGCAATAGTTGGCTTCTGGTGCACTTGCTGCACTCTCGTCTGGGCACTGTGCATAGCGGGCAAGGCCAGGCAGGAAACACGTGACTTATCAGTAACTTTAGACATCCTAACACAATTTTAAACGAGATTTTATTGTAGATTATACATTTTACTGATACCAATTATATAATATTTACCTTGTTTATTAATAATAAAAATATGTTTTAATGTTGGAAGAGGGGGGGGGGGGGCGGCGCCCCTAGCACCCCTATGGGCCGGCCGCCACTGTGTACAATGCTTTTGTGTTTTCCCCCTTCGATTCGGAGAAACAAATAGTTTTTTCGCAGTTTAGGATGGCCGAAGACACTGCACTACCCATAATCCTCAGCTATCGTTTGGGACTACATTCCCTTTGCTTGACAAACCCCGTGATTGGATGTTGGAGTGGCAGTGTGCCAAGGTTACGCCGAGCGTCAAACGGCTCGATGAAATGGAATGAAACCACGGCAGACTATCCAAAACTGGACTCGAACGGGTCCAGCCCTGCACATTTCTTATACTATCTACATACATCTTATAAGAGTATGATTAATATGTATAATATCAGTTAAAATAAGTGCTTCAACATAGTTAACATTGCAGGAAAGCAATATATTAGACGTTAAGTAATTTGTCAGGCTTCATATGTATCTGTAGATACCCCCAAAGCTTTTTTCTTATTTAAAAGAAGACCTTAACCTAAAGTATTTTTTAATGTTTAAATAAAGGTTAATTAGTTTGTCTGTTTTGCACATCCTCCTATTAATATCTTTGTACATCCGGCACTAAACTGTTTTATTGTAGAGATCACTTACAGTATCTTCTTGATATTTGATATTCTATATTTCTATCATTGACCTTCTACTTTCCCCCTATTTTGTATGTACTGTTAATATTTGTTTAATCGAATATAACATATTCAACAAAATTCAAAATTCAATAACGTGCTTTAACCACTAGGTGGTGCGGGTTAAAAAACGCTCCAGTTTAAAGACTTAACACAACAAATTATACTTTTTATTATTAGTGTAGGACACTTATGTATGTATAACATCTGAAGATATGTAGTTTTATTCATGTTTTCACATAATTTTACAGGATATTGCTATATTATTTTACTTCTACACATTAATATCTGATTTGTAAAACATCACAGACAGAAAGGTATATCCGTCATTTAATGGTAAGCTATTGAAATTATTAATCCATGGATGTGTCTCCCATCACCCTAAACCCCTGACTATTCTCTCAACTCAGTATTTACATTCTTATATTCAAAGAAAATCAGTAATATCTTTAAAAACTACAAGTCCCTGTCTATCAGCTGTGCACCGCTACCTATCTACCAATTGGATCAAATATAAAAGTCAGCCTAATTACTATTGATACTGCAAGGAGACGTATTCTGTGCAGAGAAATTGAAGATGTTGTTTAATTGCTGATATATTTATGATCCACGTCACATTCAGTTTCCGTGGCAGTTCTTCCAGTTTGTCCAGAAGTGTTCTCGTCAGGGCTCTATAAATAAAGAACTACAGCAGATGTGTAATATTTAATGCAGCCGAACCGTGTATTACAATGCCGTTATGTGATGACTTTCAAAGAGAAAAGCAAGTACTCTTGGAAGTATTATTATTATTTTTTTTTTATGTTTTTCGGATTTCATATCACATAAACACCATATCCCAACGTGCATTGCGGGTAAAACATCCAATCACAGAGCTTCAACTATAGCTGAGGATCTTGGGTAATCAGTTCAGTGGGTGTGTATCATGGATGTATAATAAGAACTGGCTACAGCGTGGGAGGCGGGGCCTCATTCATTCCTATGAGAGTTGCTCATTGGCGCATGATGATAAAATGGCCCAATTTTTGAGAGAGTGAAACGTCACAGATTACCGGCGTATGTGCGCCCATAGCACATAAACAACTTTAACCAAAATGCTCGTTCACATCAAGCACGTCCATTTGCGTACACGTAACAGCACCGTACGTTCATGACAGCATGGTAATGATGTGTTATTATGATGGATTTGATATTAACGAGGCGGCAGTTAGCAGCTAGCTAGTATGCTAATGTATACATCAATCGTTATGTACTTATATTACGCTGTAACAGGAGCTAGTGATATCCAAGCAACAGATCTTCATTTAACATGAAATAATTATTGCACTGTATATATATATATACACAGTGCAATAAGCTTCTTAGTGCAATAAGAAGCTACAGGGACGTTAATCTAACGTCGGTAACATTAACTTGATTTAATACAACATTTACGGTACAAGATTTAATCATACAGCCCATGTAGTATAATAATGAATTACAGCAAACATGTGCAATATATCCATTATTACAGCTCCGTGGGATGGCAGTAAGACGATATGGGTCCGTTCTTATTGTGCATCCATGGGTAAAGATAAACGCAACTCACATTGGTTTCTCATACAGCATCTCTGTAAACTACGTGTATTCACTGAATTTCACTCTCTGCCTTTAACGGCTCGTTGTAGCTCCAATAGCTCCAACCCCCCCCCCTCCCTGTGAGCACAGTGTGCCCTGATTGGTCGGGACTATGCTGAACACGTAACACGAACGTGCCGGGCGGCGCGGTCCCGTGGGTTAGATGCGCGTTCATAATGCAGAGGGAAATAACTCTCAGAATAACGTTATTAGCACATTTTTACAACTTGAGGAACGAATGTTTTTAATAAGGGCTATACAAGTGTTCATACTGGGTGGTTTATTTAGTTTAAAAAAAAATATCCAACGATTTACAGACCACTCTTTCCTCATGTAAGTCAATGGGAAAAAGTGTTTCCGGGCCTGGCAACCAAACGGAAGTGTAGTACCGCCGTTTGGCCACCACGAATATTTTCATCTGAGTCCAGCGCACTTCCTGGGGGCTTGGTGTGTATCGCCTACGTCTGTTTCCGGTGACTTTATTTTGAAATTCAGCTCCTGACGGACGGCAAAAAAGCCCAAGATTATAGAATTAAACAAATAAATAAAAACAAGGATAATTGTGTGTTATTGGTGAGTAAATAACAGTGTGCTATTTAGAAAAGAATAACAAATTAGAAGGAACAAAAGATTTAAAAAATACAGATTTCAGAATTCTGAGGCTCTGAGCCCCATTTATTTTCCTCACGGATGGCAAAAAAAGTCCGAAATTATACGATTTTAAATAAAAACAATAATCGTAGCTTGATATTGAGTAAGAAATTGTTTTTATGAGCCACACAGCTTCCGGTCTTCCAAGAGCCGACCGGACAAAAAGACGTGGTGCAGGCACTACATTGCTTTTAAAATCGTTCTGTGTGACACGAAACAAAGATGGAAATCGTGATGGTGAACACGAATCAATAGATTAACTTTCGTGACTATAACACGACTACGTGTTTCTTGTTTGAACCATGTCAAAACCTTATGAAAACAGTACAAAGAGGACCAGCTGACACACACACACACACACACACACACACACACACACACACACGCACACACACACACACACACACACACACACACACACACACACACACACACACACACACACGTACACACGTACACACACACACGTATACACACACACACACACACACACACACACACACACACACACACACACACACACACACACACACACACACACACACATGTTTCTGACATGTCTGCTGTTTCTCACAGGCTACAGTCCATCCTTCCAGCCCAGCATCTCCTCCCCAGCTGAGGTGCATGATTCTGGGCTACAGGAGCACCGTGCAGCCCCCGTCCTAGAGGTGAGGATGGACAAAAGATTTGGATACTGACATATTACTGTTAATGTCTTCCTATTTAATTTGTTAGGGTTGGATATTTTCTCAGTAGTTATAAGTATAACAGTCTGTTCCATAAAAAATATATTACAAAAAATGAAGATTAGATAGAACCTTTCAAAAAAGTCACGCACAACCGTCCAGATTTTATTACTTTATTATGACAGAAGTTAAAAGCCCCATAAAGTCATCCTTTTACTGCTTGACATTTTCACTTATTATTCGGTCACGGAAATAAGCCACTTAATATTATCAGTGGTGCAGTAACCATTCATATCCTTAACTTAAATGTAACGTAGAATTATTAATACAACAATATCATAATACTTGATGTTGTAATTTTAATCAGGAAATTGTACTACGTTTTAAAAGTATAAAAAATGTTTCCTGTGACTGATACACTTTTATATGTTATATCATTACAATATTATTATAACTACATTATTATCTATTATAGCAGATAGAGTCGTTTCAGAATAAAAAGTAATTATCAGCTCCATTTTGACTTTAATTAGATCGCAGTAAATCAGGTCCAGTAATCCACAAAGCTCACCTGCTAATCTTGCTGTGAATAATTAAATTAGTGTTTAAACCCTTTATGGGATTTGTGGCCGCTCATTGTTTCATATGAGCAAATGGGGATAAGAGACACAGAGAAGACTTATTGTTAAGTTTCTCTTTAACGATCTATAAATGAATGACAGCTTACGCGAGTCATTGGGTCTTTTCATGTTAATAGCCATTATAAACTTTCTAATTGTACTACTATTCCTGCCAGTAGTATGTACACTACTGTGATTATCACTAGTGCTTCTATCATTATACGGGGCTATATTCTTACTAGTATTATTAATGCTACTACTTAAGCTATTATACTGGCGTGGAAAAGATATCAGATATTCTACATAAAAACCGGAAAAAGGCTACCTGAATTAATTAAATATAAAGTACATGTAGTATACTTACTACTTACTACTTTTATATAGATATATATATATATATATATATATATATATATATATATATATATATATATATATAAATCAATAGACAGAGATATTTTTTACAAATAAAAACTGGATCCAAGTTGAATCTGAAGTGTTTGGTTAAAATACCAAACAGGTAATTGTAGCATGCCATTTTCATGCCCTCTGTTTCAGCCCTGTTTCAAAAGAGCTGATTCTGTGTCTGTAGCTTTAAATGCTAATGAGTTGCTGCTGGCCACGCCCCTCTGTGACGTGATTGGTTTAAAAAAACAAAATGTTGCTCTAGGAGATTCAGGTGATAAGGTGGGTGCGTGTTACATTGGTTGGTTATTGGCTAATGGTTGCACAACCCAAAAAAACATGTGACATCACAAAGTGGCCAAAATTTGATCAGCTCATTTTCAGACCAGATCAGAGCAAACAGAGAGAGAGAAACTTTTTTCATGAAACTTCCAAATCTTAACATACTGGGGACACTTATTTATGTATAAAATACATCAAAAAGTGTATTTTGCATAATAGGTCATCTTTAAATGGACGTGACACTTTTTGTTTTCTGGTTACATATTTCTGAGGATTACCTGATCAGGATAATATTCATCGTTTAATAAGTCATATTTTTTCAAGTGGAACCAAACAACGTGTCTGTGCGTTCTTTTTGAAAATGTGTATCAGACTCCGTCACCTCACCTCACGTGGCTTCAGGAAGTTTAAACCCCAGAGACAGCCTTCCAGTGGAAATGACTGTCACCTCTTGTGTCTCCCTTTACCTGATGTCTCCCCTACAGGTGGATCCGTTAGAGAGAGAGCTGTGGGAGGCAGAGGGGGAGGAAGGCGGTCATTCAAGTGGCTACGGAGTCCTTCACTCCTCCATCATTATGACTACTACTACTTCTACTACTTCTACTACTACTACTGCTGCTGCTGGTGGAGACGTTGCAGGAACATCCACCCCTGAGACGGACACAGGCACAGACTTTGGGCTGTTGGGAAGCTACACAAGAGGTATACAAAACAAAGCCTATATTGATCGACTTAGTTTGACATTGTTTGAAATATCTAAATATATGGTATGGATTGCCATGAAATCTTCTACATACATTCATATAACCCTTAGGATTAATTCTAATGACAGTGGGGGTCCTTTAAATGTTACTCTGGTGCCACGGTGAGGTGAAGATATTTGGATTTAAATCTGATATCTCATCTACTTATTGGTGGATGTCATGAATTTTGATTCATTTTGTCACCACAATGAATTGTAATAACTTTCCTACAGTGAGTACCAGCAGTAATACTAGTGCATACATACTCTGAACAAAAGTAAAAGCAATAAGAAGTTGAATAAAAAAAAGGAAATCACTATTTCTGTTTGAAAAATGTTGGGTCTGTGCAGTGTATGCAGTTTCACACTACTGACGTTAGATTGTTGGTCTGCTGTTAAGCTGTGAGGATTAGTCGTCTAATTATTCAGTAGATAGACAGAGAAATAAACAACAAATGTTTGAATAATTCATTTAAAAAGAAATGTCAGAAAAATGCTGTTTGTAAGCCTCTGAAACATTGACCATTTTAGATTTTCTCAAATGTGTATCATATTAAACTAGATATCTTTGGAATTATAGCCCCAATGGTAATCGAGAGCATCATTTGCAGATTAAATTATAATGAAAATAATCATTAATTCAGCTGCTGCTTTTCCCTACTCTAACATGAGCTGAAATCAAACGTAAGACGATATTAAGTCACTTAAGTCCCAACAAAAAACAATGACCATTGTTTTTTGTCTTCACATACAATATTTTCTCTTGTTGTAGACTGGATTCTTGTCTATGATAAAACAAAAAATGTTTACTAAGGCTTCACAGCTTTCCCGTGTTTTGTATTGGTCTGTATAATGTATAAATGTTATCAAGTTGTGAAAAAGGGTCTTACATTTTCTTTTATCTGCCAACTAATTTCTAATGAAAATAATACTTTGTCGCATGCCTATCATTGTTCTGCATCTTAACTCCACCTACATGAGATTGCAGAAGATGACGATGAAGTCTCTGCTGCTTGTTGTCTTTCCCCTGGTTAGTCTCTGCAGAGGAGACAGAGGATGAAGAGACAGAGAGGGAGGAAGAGGAAGAAACGGAGCTTGCACACAAAGGCCTTTTTACCCAGAATCTAACAGCAGCAGAGGTTGGCATGGCTCCCAGCAGAGAGCCTTTGCAGCCCAGCGTGGAGGAAGAGAAGGAACACCAGTCACAAGGTGAGCAACAGCCTGTCTCTTTCTTTTGAAATCAAGCGTCCACTTTCAAAGAAAGTACTGAGAATTCCAATGGTTAATCTTAAAAAAGACTTATTATGGTCATTTGCAAATAATTTTTCTGTATTTGTGCCTGTGACATGTCTCCATGCTTTAATGTTCAAAAAGCTCTTCATTTTTCTCATACTGCCTGTGCTGCAGCACCTCCGTTCTCCCTCTGTCTGAAACCAGAGCCCAGTCTGCTCTGATTGGTTAGCTGGCCGGATCTGTTGTGATTGGTCAACCTCTAAGAGATGTCCCACCCCTCAGCCTATCACGTACAATGTGTTGGAGCGCTAGCCAATAGAAGAGTGTTACATAGTGATGTCACTATGTTACGGAAGTAAACAAAGGAGTCCAATGGAGGCGTTTCAGGTGGGGGGGGGGGGGGGGGGGGCGGAGAATTGTGTGGAAGAGAAACTCCCTCTGGAGGGAACACAGGGATTTTCGAACCTTTGCAGACCATTTTCATGCACAAAAACCTATAGAACACACTACAGGATAGGGAAACCCCAAAAAGTAGAATAGGGCCTGTTTACCTGTTATCACTTTAAAGTGCTGGAATAGATTGGACATGTTTTAATTAAAGGGTGGGTTGAATAAATGCATTATAAATGGATTATTCTGGTTATCCCGATTAAGGGGGCATACTGCCAGACAGAAGCAACGAGATGAAGGAGGAGGAATGGAAACAAATGAAGGAGGAAGAGGAGGGAAAAAGAAACAGACACATGGTCCCGCTCACCACAGACTGGGATTTACTGGAGAAGACCACTGTCCTGCAGACCCAGAGGTCAGAGATCAGGGGGGGCAGGGTCACAGAGGTCCACGATGTGGATGAGATGGAGGAAGCACGGCAGGTTTGTTCAAATCTAAATCTGTCTCTGTTCTAACCTTTATTAATGTATTAATTAATATTGATATTACTGTTGTTTAAAGGTGGTGTGTTTGGAGTGGAGCGAGCTGGTCGGACGTGGGTACGTCGTCCTCAACATGACGCATAACCTAAACTGTGTAAGTACACTGGGTAAATATTTAGATAAAAGGTTTCAACAATAAAAGATAAATTTGTGACATTGATGGGATTTTATTTAATGTTCAACGTGGTGGAATGTACAATAAAAAGCATTTATACTCAAGTACAAATTTGAGTTACTCTTACTTCACTTACATATATTTCTATTTGATGCATCCTTGTACTTCTACTCATCGAAGAGAGAAATGTTACAATGATGGGTAATGAGATGAGAAATAATTTAGCATTTCAAAAATAGAGTTGAAATGTCGTGAAAAGTTTAACTCCATTTTTCTCCCACGCTGTCAGACAGACAGTGAACTGGAGTTTTCAAGTGAGAGAGGAAGGTACCTTCACCATAATGTCTGTCGTCATGGCAATAACACAAACCCTCACCACCACCGTACTGACCTTATAGTTGCTATGGCAGCACTGATGTGCTCCTGTTTTCTTGCACCTATTTTTTTTAAAGAAGTGGACTTTATATTGGTACTTTTTCTGTGAATATATTCTATATGTTCATAGTGATATTTGTGCGTAGAAAGAGAAAGCTAGAGAAATGGATGTTATAACTTTGTTATGTTTACATATTTATTGACAACAAAATAATATATGAATGACTATTTGATTGAATTAAAGGCAGAAAACTGAAAATGGTATAATTGTAATTTGACGTTTTTATGTCTACTGCAAATCAAGCTGTAGCTTGTGGTATAAAGATAAATATGTGTGTGTGTGTGTGTGTGTGTTACAGGAGGAGTTTCGCGTGGACCAGGGTGTACGGTTGTTGAAGGTCATGGAGCGCGTGTTCGCTCGGAGAATGAACAGCCCAGAGGGATCATGGTTAATCTCTCTCAGCAAACCTACACACCAGCAACACCAGCTGCTGATGAACGTGGCGTCTGACCGCGGTAAGCACACACACACACACACACACACACACACACACACACACACACACACACACACACACACACACACACACACACACACACACACACACACACACACACACACACACACACACACACACACACACACACATATATTCATGCACATTTTTGTGCAGAAAGCAAGAGGTACTTCGACTGCTATTCACATTCACATTTTCAGTTTTGTATTTTAAAGTACATAATGAAGTAAAAGGTGCTCCGATTTTAACGATGCTGTGAGTGCTTCTTAACACATTCACATGCCTACAATATACAGTATATATTTTTAAATATGTTAAAATTGTTCCACGTATTGCGTCCTCCAGGAGTGATAGCCACCAAGGATGTGCTGGGCATGCTGGGAGAAATCAGGAAACATTTGAATAAGGTACACAGGCCGGTAACGTCTTTTGATATGTACTACTGTCTGCGTATTGCAAAGCCCAAACAATTTTCACAATAAATGAAAGGAAGCAATTACAAGATTTCTGCTCATATAGAACACATTGTGATTTCAACCTGTTTAAGCATGTTGAATTTCAAGCTTAATCACAATAAGTAGGTATGGACTTTTTGTGCATAAAAAAACATTGTAAGTGAAAGAAAAAAACATGAGTCATGAATCATAAATAGAAAATAGAAATATTTTCCTCAAGGATGGAACTCAAAGAATGTGAACCTCTGCCAACGCTGTTTGCATTAGTAAAACAAATATTTTCCAACCAAGTTACACCCTTCCAAAAATAAAATGTATCCAATGTCAGTGTTACAATTGATAAGGGCTGAATACTGTTTAAAAAAAGGTCATTCAAATCGAAAAAATATTGAGAAATGTGCAGAATCTTTCAGCATTTTGCACAGATAACAATTTATGAAAAAAGTGTGTTATTTATGTAAACATCCAATGTGTGTGTGTGTGTGTGTGTGTGTGTGTGTGTGTGTGTGTGTGTGTGTGTGTGTGTGTGTGTGTGTGTGTGTGTGTGTGTGTGTGTGTGTGTGTGTGTGTGTGTGTGTGTGTGTGTGTGTGTGTGTGTGTGTGTGTGTGTGTGTGTGTGTGTGTGTGTGTGTGTGTGTGATCAGCTGGGCATCCAGAACTATAGCTCGGCCAGCAGCTGCCCATCTCGTCCCAGTCAGACACGCAGCGACTACGGGAAGCTGTTCGTGGTTCTGGTGATCATCGGCTCCATCTGCATGGTCATCATCACATCTGGATTCATTTACATATGCTGGCAGAGAAGACTGCCTGCAACCAAGACCACGGTGAGTTAACATTTAGGCGGGAATTGTGAATAGTACATTTACTACAGTACTTTGAGGCAATTGTTTTTTGGTATTGAGTATCTCCATTGAACTACATCTACACTAGATCTCAGAGGTAAATGCTGTTTTTTTTTTATTTGTTTTGTTTGTTTCATAACTCAGTTACTTTGCAGATTTAGATTATCAATGCAACATATCATTTAACTAATACATTACAAAATGTTACAACAAGTTAACCTAGGCAGCAGTATATATTGAACCTAAAAACTGCTTCTACCTTTACCAGCTGCAACATTAAAGTGATAAACACATAAATGAATTAATAATTATAATTCAGTATTGTAATTATTATTCTGAAACAGAATGTCCCCCTCATTAATTTGCTCATGGCTCCCAAATACAAGAAATGAAACAAAAATAGGTCAAGATTATAATTGACTATTTCCCCCACTGTCACCAAAATAAGTATTTAACACATTTTCTACAAGGAACATATCATCCTAACATGTTGACACAATAATCGCATTTTGTCTGATTTGCCTTGCACAGCAACATATTCTCATCAGATCTGGCAACAAAAAGCATTAATGTTAGTTCAACATTTTTACAAAGTTTGACTAACATTCACAAGCAAGCTACAAGCTAACTAATTCTGGTAAGGCTAAATATATACATTAGCTCTCTAAATATATAATGATGACAAAATGCAATTTAAAATATATTTCTTTGACCTCACAGTTTCGCAATGAGGAACTTCACTTTGTGGAGAACGGTTGCCACGACAACCCAATGCTGGACGTAACCAATGACAACCAGTCTGAGATGCAGGAGAAGAAGCCGAGCACCAATGGGCTCGCAGGAGGAGGGACTGGAGGAACTGGAGGAACTGGGGGAGGAGGAACTGGAGGAGGCGGGGAGGAAAGCAGTCGCTGGCAGGTGATTGGACGACTTTTTAAATGAACATGTGGACGAGGAAATAAATGAATATGTCAAGGTTGAAATGTTTAGTTGTAAATTCCCTGCTGTCTTTTGTTTGGGGGGTTGGAAAAAGCATGTTGTTGATAGTTAACATGTTTTTATTTTTTTTATTAACTTTAACATCATGACTTTGTTACTGCCTGAGCTTAATAACATAGTAAAACAGGTTACTACTACTGTTAGTAACAACACTGTTGTTTACATGCAAATCGTTAGCTGAGTGATTTGTAGAAAAGCCTCTGGAGATTTCAGAATCAGAATACCTTTATTCGTCCCACAGAGGGGAAATGTACTTGCTGGAATTTATCAGTGGCTGCCATACATTTTTAAAGCTGCTCTTACCTATTTCCTTTTATTTTGAAACAGACTCTTTCCATGGGAACAACTCTGAATATTTCATTTTTTTTCTTCTTGGATTCAATTAAATAGTATGCAGTTTCCTGCTCTGAAAAAAAAAAAAAATGTCAAGACTCCTGATTTGGATGTTTCCAGATGTTACATTTTTGAATTTTACTTAACTCCTTAGCTAGCCATAACCAGGATTTACACTATTTACACATGATACTTATCATAGATTAGTCTATTATAGAGTATCTATATCTGTTTGATTTATATCTGTTCTACCGTACCTACTGTATATTTAAGCAATAGCTCACGACAGGCTGTGGTATATGCTTATTATATCACAGCTAAGGGGCGTGGTTCGGCCGAGGTGGTATACGCTCAGTATATCACGGCTAAGAACCAATCAGATTGCTTGATTTGACTTGTCCGTTTTATAAATAATGTTTATGTACCTTGTAATTATTTTATCCTTTTTTATTTTTTTATATTTCTATTTCATGTGCGACGCCTGTTTACATGCTGCTGTGACAAAAACAATCACAATTTTATGGAAACTAATTTTAATCTGCATTTTGTAGGTCTTTGTCAATCAGGCAGTGACTGAGGAGGAAGGAGAGGAGGAGCAGGATACACATCTCTGATGGACGAAGAGGAGGAGGGGACAGGTTATGAAGGTCTTTGATAGACAGGTGATAAATGGAGCCTACAGGAAAGAAGAAGAAGAAGAAGATGGCAAAGAAAACAGGAGTAATGAGGGGGAAGAATGGTGGAGAGGAGAGGAGGAAGAGACAGAAAAGAAAAAATAGTGAGGATAGGAGATAGTCGAGTGAGTAGAAGATGTGTTGTCCAGTGAGAGTTAAAGAGGCTCGTAGGAGGTGAGCAGGAGGAGTCACTGACATATTCATGGGTATTAGGCACCAGGGTTTATTTCATGCTTCAAATTGAAATGCATAAAAAGACATTTAACTTGCTGATCTCTTTAAAAGTTCTGGGAAAGGTAAGCATTTCCTAAAGCTGCATACCCTTACCTGATGTTAGATAATGTCACCATCTGTTGATTGTGCCTTATGCTTTCAGCTTTTTGCACTGCACGAAAAATAATCCTGATACCAGGGACACAATCATAGCAGAGAGCACCTTATCCACCGTAACATTTGAATGTAAACGAGGCTTCAAAGTCTGAAGCGTCCACAGCTGCAGCGTCATCATTGGCTAAAACATATTTAGGGAAACTAAAATAATTACATTTCCCACCTGATGTAGGTTTAATTCTGAAGAACACGTTGTTGACTTTGATAACCAGTGATGGAATGTACCTAAGCGCATTTCAAATATTTGACCTACGTACAAACTTTCAGATTTTATTTCACTCCAATATATTTATCTTAAGGTTATACTACTTAATACTGTACATGTACTGTTATTATTTTACATACAAAATGTTTGATGAGCTTAGAACAGTGCAATATTACTGATGAAACTACTCAAAAGTATTTCAATGATTAATTATTGACACAATCTACAGTCGGATATTTTAATAAAAAATAATAATAATTTGCTGTGCCGCCGCCATTTGTATATAGGGGAAACACTGACCAATATTTTACACATTTCTTTACTTCATTTATTAGAATTTTACAATTTCTGTTATTAACGTATCACTCGTAATTATTACTAATATTTGACATTCAAAACATATGATGAGCTCAAAGGGGCCCTGTTATGCTTTTTATGTTTTCCCTTTCCTGTCTGGACTCCTTGTTAACTTCAGCAAAAAAGTGACGTCACTAAGTAATATTCTCTCCTATTGGCTAGCGTGCATGTAAATGGTCTGCAAAGTCTAACATCTCTGTGTTCTCTCATCCTTTTCAATGTATACTATAGGACAATAAACCAGCTAAAATCTCGCCATGGGCATCAAATTGGCTAGAACCGGCCCTGCTAGTAGTTATTAAAACTTCAGAGATGTTCAGTAGTTTACCCCTGGTGTCTGAATCCGGAGAAAACAGCGACTCCTCTTAACTTTTCCAAACAGGAAGTACAATCTGTAGCGTCAAGTAAAGTTTTGGCACTTTATCGATTCCTCTTGGAAATGGCGACTATCATCATTGAAATGCTGCATCATGTTAAATGTATTACATACAGTGACTGAGATATCTCTATTTTGCTAATAGGAATGGTTGTAGCCACTGAGGATGTTTTCTCTACAATCAGTCATGTGATTGCTATACTTACTACCTGTTAGCCTGATATGCTTTTTTCAATAGTGGTGCAATGGCTGCTGTACGCTACAGGCTTTTCCTCGAGGCGATGACACATGGGCAACATTAAGAGGCAGACAGCATGAAAAAACTAGTAACAGTGTTGAAGTCGATTAATCAAACAATAAACCCGAGTCGAGCCCCGAGTTGTTGATGTTTTAATGTTAAATGTTGAAGTTTGAGTCTCTAAAACCATGTTTAACTCACATTTGAGTCAGCACAATAATGTCTGAATCAATACAGTCATGTTTGAGTCACTATCTTGGCATGGGACCATACAGTATACAGTATATAGATTTCATTTCAGGATCATCCTGTCTAAAATAATTGCGATTCACAATATTATCCCACATGTATTGCATATAAATATGCTTAATCTCTTAAAATGTACAATAAAACTCACGGAAATCACACACCTTACATTTTGCATATTGCATCACAGACAGGACAAACATCCTTTTTAGTGAAACACAATAAATTGATCTGAACTAATTTACATTAATAAAGGATAAATTGTTCTATAAGCAACATTGTGGGATTCAGTTTCTTAACATGATAATTCCTGTATTTTTTAAAACATGGTCATGGTCACTCGTGAGGATATTTACAATCATCCCCATAATCAAAATTGCCCCAATCGTGTTTTTATCACGATCCCCATAAAAATTCTATATCGTCCCATCCCTATAACGGTCACTGCAGACATGCCTTTATTTTATTTAACCAGAAAGGTCTCAAGACCATACAAAAATAAAAATCTGTTCTGGGCAAGACGGCAAAAAAAAGAGCAAACAGACACCAAATATGCTTATATATTATAAGCAACCTTATTGTTCTTTCAATCATTTTTAAAGAATAAATCACTCTGCTATAAACGCCTGAATTTCCCCACGTGGATAAATAAAGTTCCATCTTATCTTATGTCAAGAGAGGGTAAGGAGACCAGGTTAAGTATGCCTTGCAACTTAGTCCAATCTTGCAGGGCATGAAAGGCAAACTAAATCTGAAGAGTGATAATGATGTACATATCAATTACTGTGTCATACTGACAACATGTACTTTGGACTAATATTTTTCTAAATAAATACAATAATGTCTAATGTTGTGATCATGCCCTTGTCACTACAATTTGATTGACAATTATCTCTATAAATCATCAAATGTGTGACTTGTATGGGACTTGAAAAGTTCAGGGCATAATAAAGTCTAGTTTCCAAACAGCACAAACCTACAACATTCATCAAATGGGCAAAATACTGTTGAATTAACTGAAATGGTTAGCATCTATATTAACTTAATATAGATGCTATCAATTAAAATAAATGTAACATTTGTTCCTGCAGTTGTCACTCTCCATTCCTGTTACAGGTGTTGCCCATCTACATTTGGTCAAGATGTTGCCTGTGTTTCAGCTCTTTTACTCTGACTTTTCTCATTGTAACAATACTGTATATGGCTTCACTATAAACTACGCTGAGTGATACGCACTTTGTCAGCTAAGCGGGATATAGGGAGCGTTCAGGAACTCACAATTGTCCATTCTGAATGACTCCCTGCTGCAGATGATCTGCTTCTGAGAGAAAAGTGAAGGGATATTGTCCTCCACTGGGAAACATAATAAATGAGCATGTAGCTTTCAGCACTGCAGCGAGCACTAACATAACGTACAAAACTGCAACAAGCTGTAACTTTTATTTGCTGAAAAGCAGTTTGAACCAGATGAATTCAATTGTGTTGCTTAGAGCTATATGCAATCAATGATTGTCTGAATCTTATTTTTAAATAATTGTTGTTTTCAAGACATATCTTTCAAAATGGAGCAACTGTCACAAAGAAACCTATCCCCCTCGGATAAATAAGTATTCTGATTTTGATTCTAAGGATTTAAAATAGTTTTCTCAGATGTTTTTTCCTTTACAGAATCTGAGAGCAACCTCGTGTTTGTTTGCATTTGTTAGCAAGTGCAAGTCAGTTGACATTAAGTTCTGGTAAAGACAATGACCCTTGATCTGAATAAAGACAACAACATTAGTTTCCTGGTCACTTTTGTAACTAGGTTTTTGTCACACATTTTGTTGAATATTTAATCATCCTCTCCAATTTTTTTATTTCTGTTAATTTATTTTACTAATGTTTTTCTATGTATGTATGTCACACTCATTTGGTTGTCTGTGTAATAAGTTAAATGTGAGAAATAAAGTTGGGAGAAATTGTGATTTGTGCCATTTCTTTGTCCTTTAACCCTGAACATTTTTGGTTAGTTGAGTCTACATGTTGTTTCTATACTTGTACATGAAACCTAGTAATTTTCATTTGTAAAATATTAAATTCAAATATGAGAATTCATAAATATATGAACTATGAGAAAATGTGCTATGTTCAGATATAGGGGCCTATCATTTCCTTCATATAAAATGACCTAATTGCATCCTCTGAACATTTCCAAATCATCTTTGTTTTCAATCAGTTCATTGACAGAAATGTTATTGCAAACTAGTTGGACTTTGACTCCAAATTTGAATTGTTATCAATAAATAAATAGGAGCATTCATTTGAATACAAAACAAGCGGATTATTTTAACTTCATATAGAGTTGGGTGAGGTACTTATCCATAATAGCAAAGAGGCTATGTAATGTAGCCTATACTGCAATTTCAGTGTACACTACATTTCTGGTACTTTTCTATATTGCATGGCTACCACTTCCTTGATCCCTACCAGCTCCTTTTGGTGGCTGAACTACATTTCCCTGCTGCACCTGTTCCCAGCACTTAGCTTCATGCAGTGGTGGCTTGACAGGGATACTGTGGGTGATACTCTGACTATAAGTACCCCATACCACCCCACTTTAAACAATGCACCTCTATTAATATCAGGAACATTTGAGAGACATATTTTAATGGTTTGAATCAATATCCTTTTAGTGTATTTGGTGACCAAGCTCCAAAACATTGAATCTTCCTATGCAACGGAACTGGGAATATTTCTTCAGGACCTGGTAAAAGCATACATCTCTATTATATATAGATATATAGTTCTATTTTTAAATCAGAGTCTTGTAATTTACAATCTACAAATAAAGTAACTTTGGTAATTTTTCCAGATGACAAATCTCGATAGTCTTAGAGATTTAGGTTCCCTTCGAGATATAGAAAATGCAAATCATGAGGCTCCTGTAATCTCACTTTAAATTGTGCTTTAATGATTTTTTTTTCAATGGGCCTAGAAGTGCAGGGCCCCTTTGGGGTGCTTTTTGGGTTTTCTGAAGTGAGTCTGGGCCCTACGGTAGTCTTCACTTATATAAATAAAATGGCTTCCTGGGTTTGTTGAAGGCTTCAGAAGAAAATGGAAATTCTGATGGGCCGTCAAACCGAGATGTTTTCATGTAAAGGGTGTCTTTACAGTAACTGTATGATAAAGGTGCAACATATTTAGCACACCCAAACATCCTCATTTCTACAAGTGCACCCTTATGTGAAAGAAGACACACTTCCATAGTGTTCCACGGAGGATGAGGGCGGCTGTGAGGTTTGTAATGCGCCACTATTTGCATGTTCACAGAACCACTGATCCAAATAAGTTCATGCCCAACGCTGCACGCTATGTGAATGCTCTCTTATCCATGAAGCAGATCCTCCCTAAACACTGTTTTTAATGGGATCCTAATGGTGTATCCTTTGAACAGGAAAAACCTAATATCACTGTAAATATTGTAGTGAAATATGAACTCTCACTTGAAACTTTCATCTACTCTTTTGCTTCTGACAGAGTGGTTTTGTATCACAGTTTGGAGAGAATCAGGGCTTGGAGGGCCAGGTGAAGAGCTGCTGGACTCTGCTGGCCTTCAGCATCCTCACCTACTTCCTGTGGAAGAGAATGATTTAGCCAGCACTGCCACCTATTGACCGTTCACACTAACTGCAGGAGTGAGCTGCCTGTCATCCGAAAGTCACTTCATCTCTCTTTTACATTTGTATAAAAACATGTCAATCAGTAATTTACCGAGGTGGGATTAACTAAGTACATTTACTCCAGTACAATTCTGAGATACTTGTACTTTACTTGAGTGTTTAAATGTCTTCTACTCCACTACACTTCATATCAGGTACTTTCACTCCCCTAAGATAAAGATAAAAAAGATAAGATATATTTTATTGATCCCAATTTGGGGTATGTTTTTATTTAAGCAGCATGTAGCATTGCATACAATGTGAAGATGAAAACGAGTACTAAATAAACAGACATAAGCATAACATATAAATGTCACGATTCTTGTGTTGTGTCACGTTTTTAGTTTTGTGTGTCTGGTAGTGGGTGTTTTGCTGTTCTCCTTGTCGTGTTTTCCTCCCTGTGTATTGTCAGGGGCCTGTACTACGAAGCTGGTTCAACCTAACCTGGATATGTTTGAGTTAGCCGGTTGGCCTAATCCAAAACATACGCGCTCTCACTAAACGGTCCTACGACACGGGTTATCAAGTGGATCGCTCAAGCCAGCCGTGCCCTATCTAGTTAGGTGCGCGTTCACATGAAAGGGTGGTATTTGGAGCATTCGACCAATCACAAACAAGGAGAAGCGTACGGACAGCGCAGCGCGTCATACTTCCTGAATGAAAAGTCAACTATAATGTTAGACAAATATGAAGACGTTAAACTTTAAACATCCATGACTTCAGGGCCGGCCCAACCCATTAAGCGACATAAGCGGCCGCTTAGGGCCCCGCAGCCACTGAGGGGCCCCCTAGCAAAAAAAAAATTACAAAAATTTCAAATTTTTTTTTTTTATCTCAGTACACCGTTGCTCTACTCTAAAGTCGCATCTAAAACGCGATCTGATCTAGCTGTGTATATTTTGTTATTTTTGATTGTTATATTCAATCCAGTGTTCGAAATGGGGGGGAGCCAAGGGGGAGCTTGGCTCCCCCGAAGAGGGAGGGAGCTCCCCTGAAGGCCGACTTTGAGATAAATAGGGGGAGCTGCATATTTGTGTCACACAGATTAGAAATGTTGAGTTTCTGTAAATAAAAGTTCTTGAAATAAATAATAGTCATTGTTCATTACAGTTTCTGAATATTTGTTTTATATTTGTGAATATTTCTGGGTGTTGCCATCTGTACGTGGCGGCGCTGCATTCTTTACGCTACTTACGTTGCTATGGTTACGGCGGCGATGCCGGCGGCGTATTTGAAATGTTCATAAAAAATATGGCGAAACGAAATCAGCCAAGCCTCGCAGCTTTTGGATTCACAAGCAAAGAAGCGAAGGATTCTAAAAATGACAACGTGAACGGAACAACTTTTAGCTAGCCGGCTGTAAGCGGCGTTAGGGTCGCGTTTGACAGCTCCACACCGAGGGAGAGGCTTGCCGATGCGGAGCCTGAAGAGGCTTCAACAACGGCCACAGCCGCCGGCGCCACCTGCACTAGCAAACCTGACGATGCCCATGACCTGTCTTTTAACTGGACACAGAAAAGATGGAGTGAGTGGAATGAAAGCTATCCATGGCTTTTCATTCCACTCACTCCATCTTTTCTGATGAATGTGGATATGAGATTTGCAAAGAGGCAAAAAGTATATTGATCTCTCTGCCGCTCGCAGAAAAATCCACCGGAGTGCACCTTTCACAAGAAAGGATTCAGGGAAAAGTCAGCAGTGATTAAAAGAATAACCTGCGGAAAAAGATTTATAATCACCATAAGGGCCAGGCAAACGAAAAAGCGATCGAGATTTCGGAGAGGAGAAAAAAAGATGTCCTACCAAACAAGCTATTGGCGATCAATGTTGACCTAATGCAGGAAACATATAGATCTTTCAGGTCTGCCTATATGATTAGCAATAAAATAAATAAATAGGGCTCCCCCGAAAGCAAATGGGTAATTCGAACACTGATTCAATCTCATTAGCTACAGGCATTTGAAGCTTATAAAGGGAGGATGACAGCTCTCACTCGCCACTCTGCTGTTCCGCAGCGCCGCTTCCCCTCCCTCCGCTGAAATGATGAATGTAAGGTGTATAGTAATCATAGATAACACGGCAGGGTCCGTTACAGTTTGTTTTCATCTGATTTCAAATAAACAAAGTATTGGCTTTCAGAATATTAAACTTGTTTCGGCAAATTCAGATGATAAATACAACTTTGAAGCTTGTAACGGCATAATTAAAAGCGGAGAACGGAGTAACTTGACGTCACAGCAGGCATAACAACAGCCGGTGTTTCTCAAGTGTTTTCCCACAATACACACAAATGCAAAAATACACAAACACACACACACACACACACACACACACACACACACACACACACACACACACACACACACACACACACACACACACACACACACACTCGCGGGCTTCCCCCAGACCAGTAATCCAAACGAAAATATCTTCCCTCCGTACTATTTTGATAATTTGCTCCGCTAATAATCAATCAGATCGATCCAGAGAAGAGGAAACTTTGAAGGCCTTTTTCTCAAAATGATGACTCTATAACAGTCATTATATAATGTGATATATTTTGCTTAATATTTGGAGTACAAAAACAATCGTCGTGGCGTAGGTGTTACTCTCATCTATCTCAGATAGAAGATATGATTGGAGACGACCAGCCAATCAGAATTGACCTTCTCGAGTTCTCCGATTGGTTGGTTTTGTGGCACATTTGTAACGCTGTGACAACTTGAGCGAGCAGGCAGGCAAAGCTGAGCGCTCAATTGTGGTGCCTTCAGTTTGCATGATGTCTGGCAAAAAAAGGACATACGCCTCTGGTGATCAAAAACGAAAAAATAGAAAACTTAATGAAGAAAAAAGGCAAGACAATAAAGGTATGTAACTTCATATTATGGCTCTGTCTCCTGTCCTGTGTCCCACTAACAATAGTTGGATAACTTGGATTTGGGAGTATTCTAACGTACTTACTACTACTACTTACTTTCTAGCTAACGTTACAGCTAGCTAACTAGCCAAGTTATCATTATTATCTCAGCCTTTCTGTAGAATAATGCGATGCTATTAACGTTACTGATTAATTTACTTTAGAAAAGTTTAGCTCAGGCAGCAAGTCACACTCGTAGCTAATGTTAGCTAGGTATATGTGCTTGTTTCATATTTTGACCAAGTAAACCAATTTCCCCTGGGATTAATAAAGTACTATCTATCTATCTATCTATCAATCTATCTATCTATCTATCTATCTATCTATCTATCTATCTATCTATCTATCTATCTATCTATCTATCTATCTATCTATCTATCTATCTATCTATCGAACTATCCAAACATCATTGTGTGGGTTCTAAGTTCATGTAAATGCAAGTATTCATTGGCTGAATATTGAATTAGCTATATAAAGCTAGTATGTTCCATTTGATGTTCCATTTCAAGTCTGTTTCCATAAAGCTTAACTCTGTAACATACTCTCCTCAGGAGCACTTCTGAAGTACTTTGGAAGCCCACAGCAGGTGCCAGCACACACCACAACGTCCACTGAGGACACTGTTGGTGAGTTCAAATGGGCCCAAAGTGAGAGCTTTCTGAATTTGGAATATTAAGTCATTACATTACGAATCATATATTTCTTTATTCCATAGCAGGTCAATCAACCTCCACCGCTGCTGTTGGTGAATGTGAAACCACAAGGTCAGCTGTTGGCACCAGTGACTCCGATGTCATCCAAGAAACCGCCTCAGACAATGCTGGTAAATGATGTGTTAAGTGTATAGATTAAGCCCATAGAGCTAGCTACAATTGCCATTTGTCGAAGTTCTATTGAGCAAGCTCGCTGTTCATTGCTTATAATAAATATCTGTCATGCATGGGGCAGGAGTTTGATGATACCTGTTTTTAAGGACTGATTCTGGATCAGCACTTTGGAGCTATCTCAAAAGCAGCGCCATAGTGGTGAAAAGACAGCTGATCTAGAGACAGTCCTATAGTCATATATTAAACAATGATATACTTCTTTATTCCATAGCAGTTCCATCAACTTCCATCACTGAAGAAACCACCTCTGACAATGCTGGTAAGTTTAGGCCTACATCAAAGAGACCTTAACTTTGTTTGTCAAGAAAAGCAAAGCACTATATGTCCAATCAATCATGGTATTATTATTATTATTATTATTATTATTATTATTATTATTATGAATATTATTATTACTATTGTGTTCAATCATTCAACTGTGTTGTTCATTGCCAGGAACATCAACTTGTAAACATGTCAAGTAACAAAAACTTATTTTTTAAAATTAATTTCCCTATAGGTATTTCTGTACCCATTGAAGTTGAGAGCAGTACCATTACGCCTACTACACCTACCTCTGTAACTTCTACTCCTTTTCTCTCTGGTTCACCAATGGATCCAACTGGGTGGCCATCAGTACTTAACGATCACGTACGTACAGATCTGGTGATTAGGGGGCCAGTACAGGTGGACAGAGATTTTGTATTCCCGAAAACACCAAACAACAGAAGCTTTCATTATCATTACATGTTTAGAACACTTGTAAATGGTGAGAAAGTTAAGCGAAGCTGGTTAATATACTCCAAGAACAATGATTCAGTCTACTGCTTTTGCTGCAAGTTGTTTTCCAAGAAATCATTAAAGCTCATAACAGAGGGACAACAGGACTGGGTGAATATTGGCGCATTACTGAAGCTACACGACAACAGCCCAGATCATGTGAAAAGTGTGTTGACTTGGAAGGAACTAGAGCTCCGTCTTAGAAAAGGGAAGACAATAGACAAAACAGAGTTGTACCTCCTGGAGGCAGAGAAGAAGAGGTGGAGAGAGGTGCTCATTCGGTTGGTTTCCATCATCCAATCTCTAGCAGAGAGGAACCTGGGACTTAGAGGGACTGTTGACACCCTGCATAACCACAACAACGGGAATTTCCTCAAAGAAGTTGAGCTAATTGCCAAGTTTGACCCTGTTCTGAAAGAACACATCAGACGCATTGACAGTGGAAGAAATTACACTACATACTTGGGTAAAACAATCCAAAATGAACTCATGTCCTGTATCAGTGACACAATACTTGCAGCAATGGTGGCTGAAATCAAAGAGCCCAAGTATTTTGCCATCATTTTGGATTGCACCCCAGACGTCAGCCACCAGGAGCAGATGACTGTTGTGATTCGAACAGTGAGTGTGAAGAAAAGGACTGAGATCAGGGAGCACTTTCTGGGGTTCATCATAGCCCCTGCATCCACAGGGCTTGGTTTGTCTACACTCATTTTGAACAGGCTGGAGGAGCTGAAGATCCCCTTTGAGGACTGCAGAGGACAATCCTATGACAATGGTGCAAACATGAAGGGCAGAAATAAAGGGGTGCAGGCCAGGCTGTTGGAGAAGAATCCTCGAGCTCTGTATGTTCCTTGTGCAGCCCACACACTGAATTTGATGGTGGCGGATTCAGCCAAAGGATCAATAGATGCTACTTGCTTCTTTGGTAATGTTCAGAAGCTGTACACCTTGTTTTCAGGTTCTCCCCAGAGGTGGACCATCCTGAAAAAACATGTGGACATCACTCTCAAGTCCTGGAGTGAGACGCGGTGGGAGAGCAGAGTGAATAGCATCGAGCCGTTGCGCTACCAAACGGATAAGGTCAGGGAGGCTTTGCTAGAGGTGAGGGAAAACGCAAATGATCTCATGGTCAGAATTGAGGCCCAATCCCTGGCAGAAGAAATTGGATCATTTAGATTCCAAATCTGCACTGTTGTCTGGTATGATATTCTGTCAAAGATCAATACAGTTAGCAAGCTCCTTCAGTCTGTCAACATGCAGCTGGATGTTGCGGTCAGTCTCTTAGACAAAACCAAAGCATCGCTGGTAACCTACAGGGCCACTGGGTTCACAGATGCTCAGGCCACAGCAAAAGAGCTCTGTGGAAATATGAATGTTGAGGCAGTGCTGAAAGAAAAGAGGCTGCGGAGCAAAAAGAGGCATTTTGCCTACGAGGCAGCTGACGAGGCAGTGGCTGATGCCATGACGAGACTGGAAACAGGATTCTTTAATGTTGTGGTGGACTGTGGCATCCAGTCTTTGGAGGACAGATTCAAGTCCCTGGGGGAAGTAAGAGACAAGTTTGGAGTGCTTCACAACTTCCATAATCTGGATGATGAGTCACTTACAGACCAATGTGCCCTGCTGGGAAAAACATTGACCTGTGGCGAAGAGGCAGACGTTGACTGGAGAGAGCTAGCCATGGAGATGCAAAGCCTTCCAGAGCTTCCCAAAGAAGATATGACCACATTGGAGATGCTCACCTTCTTAAATGAAAACGAGCTGTGTGAGATCTATCCAAATCTTTGGATAGCGCTGAGAATAGCCTGTACCCTTCCAGTGACAGTGGCGTCCGCAGAGAGATGCTTCTCGAAGCTCAAACTGATAAAAACATACTTGAGGTCCTCCATGGCCCAGGATCGCCTGAGTGGAATGGCAATAATCAGCATAAACCACCAGATTGGCAGCCAGATCTCCTATGATCAGGTCATCAATGACTTTGCCTCCAGGAAAGCAAGAAGAGAACAATTCTGACTGTACGTACGAGAGGAACATTTGTATTTGCATTTGTTTTTTTACATTTCATTTCATTGTTAAGCAGTTTGTTTTGCACATATTATTTAATCCTTTAAAGGTATTTTTGGATCTATTTATATATTCTATTTAGTGTTGAGTGTTTTTTATTCAAAATATCTATCTTTGAACAGTGATGGTCACTTTGTCAGTCTTTTTATTCTGTACTGTCAGTTCATCAGTGCTATCTGATATGACTACTTTATTCAAGTTTATGTTCATTTGTCAGAGTACTTTTGATCCCCTAAAATGGGGGATCAAATGTAATATTGGACAAATTAACATACACTTCAACAAAGTAGTCATATTTAATACTTGGTCACAGTATGCACTTTAACCTCATAGTCCTTGTTTCATTTCAAATCTAATGTGCTGGAGTACAGACTCAGAGCCACAACAACAAAACATATGTCACTGAGGACTGAGGAGTTTCTATATTTCTGTTCACTGAGTTTATATAGTCATTAGTTATAGCCTAGGTAGTTATTTGTAGTCAATTTAAAGACTGTGCTGCTCTTCTCAGGTCCCACTTTAGTGTTTACATGCTTATTTGTACAATATGTGTGCTCATACTAACATCATAAGACAAAAGTTGGTTCCGTGTTGTGTGTAGTGAGAACGCGCTAGAGTGAGGGGGGCCCCCAAACAAAATCTTGCTTAGGGCCCCCAAAAGTCTAGGGCCGGCCCTGCCTGCACCCCTTTATTTCTGCCCTTCATGTTTGCACCATTGTCATAGGATTGTCCTCTGCAGTCCTCAAAGGGGATCTTCAGCTCCTCCAGCCTGTTCAAAATGAGTGTAGACAAACCAAGCCCTGTGGATGCAGGGGCTATGATGAACCCCAGAAAGTGCTCCCTGATCTCAGTCCTTTTCTTCACACTCACTGTTCGAATCACAACAGTCATCTGCTCCTGGTGGCTGACGTCTGGGGTGCAATCCAAAATGATGGCAAAATACTTGGGCTCTTTGATTTCAGCCACCATTGCTGCAAGTATTGTGTCACTGATACAGGACATGAGTTCATTTTGGATTGTTTTACCCAAGTATGTAGTGTAATTTCTTCCACTGTCAATGCGTCTGATGTGTTCTTTCAGAACAGGGTCAAACTTGGCAATTAGCTCAACTTCTTTGAGGAAATTCCCGTTGTTGTGGTTATGCAGGGTGTCAACAGTCCCTCTAAGTCCCAGGTTCCTCTCTGCTAGAGATTGGATGATGGAAACCAACCGAATGAGCACCTCTCTTCACCTCTTCTTCTCTGCCTCCAGGAGGTACAACTCTGTTTTGTCTATTGTCTTCCCTTTTCTAAGACGGAGCTCTAGTTCCTTCCAAGTCAACACACTTTTCACATGATCTGGGCTGTTGTCGTGTAGCTTCAGTAATGCGCCAATATTCACCCAGTCCTGTTGTCCCTCTGTTATGAGCTTTAATGATTTCTTGGAAAACAACTTGCAGCAAAAGCAGTAGACTGAATCATTGTTCTTGGAGTATATTAACCAGCTTCGCTTAACTTTCTCACCATTTACAAGTGTTCTAAACATGTAATGATAATGAAAGCTTCTGTTGTTTGGTGTTTTCGGGAATACAAAATCTCTGTCCACCTGTACTGGCCCCCTAATCACCAGATCTGTACGTACGTGATCGTTAAGTACTGATGGCCACCCAGTTGGATCCATTGGTGAACCAGAGAGAAAAGGAGTAGAAGTTACAGAGGTAGGTGTAGTAGGCGTAATGGTACTGCTCTCAACTTCAATGGGTACAGAAATACCTATAGGGAAATTAATTTTAAAAAATAAGTTTTTGTTACTTGACATGTTTACAAGTTGATGTTCCTGGCAATGAACAACACAGTTGAATGATTGAACACAATAGTAATAATAATATTCATAATAATAATAATAATAATAATAATAATAATAATACCATGATTGATTGGACATATAGTGCTTTGCTTTTCTTGACAAACAAAGTTAAGGTCTCTTTGATGTAGGCCTAAACTTACCAGCATTGTCAGAGGTGGTTTCTTCCGTGATGGAAGTTGATGGAACTGCTATGGAATAAAGAAGTATATCATTGTTTAATATATGACTATAGGACTGTCTCTAGATCAGCTGTCTTTTCACCACTATGGCGCTGCTTTTGAGATAGCTCCAAAGTGCTGATCCAGAATCAGTCCTTAAAAACAGGTATCATCAAATTCCTGCCCCATGCATGACAGATATTTATTATAAGCAATGAACAGCGAGCTTGCTCAATAGAACTTCGACAAATGGCAATTGTAGCTAGCTCTATGGGCTTAATCTATACACTTAACACATCATTTACCAGCATTGTCTGAGGCGGTTTCTTGGATGACATCGGAGTCACTGGTGCCAACAGCTGACCTTGTGGTTTCACATTCACCAACAGCAGCGGTGGAGGTTGATTGACCTGCTATGGAATAAAGAAATATATGATTCGTAATGTAATGACTTAATATTCCAAATTCAGAAAGCTCTCACTTTGGGCCCATTTGAACTCACCAACAGTGTCCTCAGTGGACGTTGTGGTGTGTGCTGGCACCTGCTGTGGGCTTCCAAAGTACTTCAGAAGTGCTCCTGAGGAGAGTATGTTACAGAGTTAAGCTTTATGGAAACAGACTTGAAATGGAACATCAAATGGAACATACTAGCTTTATATAGCTAATTCAATATTCAGCCAATGAATACTTGCATTTACATGAACTTAGAACCCACACAATGATGTTTGGATAGTTCGATAGATAGATAGATAGATAGATAGATAGATAGATAGATAGATAGATAGATAGATAGATAGATAGATAGATAGATAGATAGATAGATTGATAGATAGATAGATAGATAGTACTTTATTAATCCCAGGGGAAATTGGTTTACTTGGTCAAAATATGAAACAAGCACATATACCTAGCTAACATTAGCTACGAGTGTGACTTGCTGCCTGAGCTAAACTTTTCTAAAGTAAATTAATCAGTAACGTTAATAGCATCGCATTATTCTACAGAAAGGCTGAGATAATAATGATAACTTGGCTAGTTAGCTAGCTGTAACGTTAGCTAGAAAGTAAGTAGTAGTAGCAGGGCCGGACCTAGCACATTTGGTGCCCTAGGCGAGCTTCACCACTGCGCCCCCCCCAAAAAAAATATCAAAACATCTTAACAGTTATACAGTAAAGTACTGCAGCTTTATTTATTACAAGCAAGAACAAGAGCTAAGAATAAATGTAAAGTGCACACTAAAGAATTAAAACAAATAAACAACTTAGCTAACAAACAATAATAATATCAATAACAAACAATAAAAGAATGTGCAAATTTGCTTTCAAAGAAAATTAAGAAGAAATGTAAAGTGCACACTAAAGAATTAAAACAAACAACTTAGCTAACAAACAATAATAATAATAACAATAACAAACAATAAAATAACGTGCACATTTGCTTTAAAAGAAAATTATGTATTGTAAAATATGTTACACATGTCAAATAATCAAAATATAATATGCTAAATAAACAAACAAATACATAAAAATTACAAATTCACTTTGTCTCAAGAACTATTTACATTCCACTCCCTATCATCACACAAGGTTGGCCTACATATTAGCTCCTACTGGTTTCCATTTACAGTGCAATCCTTCTGGCCTTCCTCGCTGCAAAGTCATCAATCACATCATCATATGAAATCTGACCACCAACCTCATGGTTAATACTGATTACAGCCAGACCACTGAGGCGTTCTTGAGCCATGGTGGACCTCAGGTATGTTTTCAAGAGTTTTAATTTGGAAAAACTCCTCTCGGCTGAAGCTACTGTTACTGGTAGCGTTGCACTGATCCGCAGAGCAATACACAAGTTGGGATATATTTCGGTGAGCTGCTTTGTATGTATGAATTTCAACAACTCAAGAGTTGTCATGCTCTTTGATGGCAAGTCAGGTACATTTTCCAACTCCTGAGCCAGTTCCTTCCCATCCAAATCAGATTGCCCTCCATGGCTTAAGGTGTGTGCAAGTGCCTCTGCTTGCTTCATCAGCTCTTGGTGTGGCAGGTCTGGGAAGTTGTACAGAATGCCAAACTTGTCTTGCACATGTTCAAGAGTGGTAAACCTCTCCTTTTGTGCTGACACTGCAGCATCTACCACCACGTTAAAGAACGTTACCTCCAGATTTTGCAAGGCATTCCTCAATGGCTCATCAGGAGACTCATATGAGAAGTGCCTCTTTGTTGACTTCAGCCGCTTTTGCACAAGGACTGCATCCACATTCATGTCTTCACACATGTCCTTGGCTGATGTTTGTGAAGCCACAAAGCCTGTGGCTCTGTAGGATTTGAGAGCTTTTTCAGTCTTTTTCAGTAGACTTACTGCTACATCCACTTGCATTGTTTGGGACTGCAGGACTTTGCTCACCTGCTGAATTTGACTTAACATGTCATACCAGACCACTGTGCACAGTGAAAAGCGGAATGACCCCACTTCTTCTGCCAGAGACTGGGCTTCAATCCTGATGATTGGGTCTTTGGCCTGGTTTCTCACCTCAAGCAGTGCCTCTCTCACAGCTGCGGCTTCATATCGCAGAGGCTCCACAGCTTTCACTCTGCTCTCCCATCTGGTTTCTGACCACATTTTGAGTGAAAGGTTGACGTGTTTCTTGAGGATGGCCCATCTCTGTGTAGAGGCAGAAAACAGGCAGTATAGCTTCTGCACAATGCCAAAAAATGATATGGCATCTTTGGAGCTTTTGGCAGCATCAGCAATGACCAAATTGAGTGTATGTGCCCCACAAGGCACAAACAAAGCTCTTGGGTTCAACTGCAGTAGCCTGGCCTGTACTCCCTTGTTCTTCCCTCTCATATTTGCGCCGTTGTCATATGACTGTCCTCTGCAGTCATCAAAGGCAATCTGCAACTCCTCCAGCCTCTTCAAAATCAGGGCGGACAAACTTTCACCAGTGGACTCCTCTGCTACTAGGAATCCCATGAAGTGCTCTTTAATCTGGGGGTCTTCTTCCAGTGTCACAATTCTGATGACTACTGACAGCTGTTCAGTGTGGCTAACATCCGGGGTGCAATCTAAAATGAGGGAAAAGTACTTGCATTTCTTTATTTCTTGCACTATTGTTGATAGAATCTTTCCACTGATGCATTCAATCAACTCATTCTGAATGGTTTTGCCCAAGTAGCTGTGGTGGGATGTTTGACTTTTAATCTTGTGGATGTGGTCTTTCATCACTGGGTCAAACTGCGCCAAAAGCTCAACCTCTTTCAAAAAGTTTCCATTTGAAGGAGAGTATTTCTGTCTTTCCTCTCAATGCCATATTTCGCCCTGCCAGAGACTGTACAATAGCAACCAGTCGTGTCAGCACTGCTCTCCACCGACTCTTCTCTGCCTCAAGGAGGGCCTGCTCTTGTTTGTCTATTGTTGTACCTTGTTTTAATCGAACTGCCAATTCTTTCCATGACGCCAAATTGTTCAGGTGTTCCGGACTATTTTCATGGCTGGTCAAAGCAGCACTTGCATTTTTCCAATCCGACAGTCCTGCATTTGTTAAATTAATTTGTTTTGGAGATAAAAGTTGACAACAAAAACAAAAAAGACTGTTCTTCTTTTTTGAATATGTCACCCAACTTCTTTTGATCCTTTCTCCATTTACTAAGGTCCTGCTGAAGTACTGGTGGTGGCAACTTCTCCCATCATCTCTCCTTGGGAAAATGAAATCAGGTGTTATCTGATATGGTCCTCTCCGAACAAACTCTGTCCTCATTGTGTCTGTGAGATGTGAAGGGCAGTCAGCAGGATCGGTTGGTAGTGGATCGTCTGTCTTTGCTGCATCTGGAGGGCATGTGAAGCACATTTTCTCACCTCATATTCACAATATCTTCACACACACACACACACACACACACACACACACACACACACACACACACACACACACACACACACACACACACACACACACACACACACACACACACACACACACACACACACACACACACACACACACACACACACAACCCCAATTCCAAAAAGGTTGGGACAGTGTGTAAAATGTAAATAAAAACAGAAAGCAATTATTTGAAAGCATGAGGACAATTAGGTTTATAGCTAAACATCTTTACATTCATAAGGCACACACCTGAGAAGAGTGTATGGGTGGAATCTGTGGTGCAATCAGGATGAGATGCAGCAGGCTGTTCTGACGTTCCTTGCAGTGGTTCTGGGCCTATACATATATAGAGAACACACAAGAGCAAATATATTGGCTGGATTAGAAATGGCACGACAGTCATTTTTACATTCAATTATTTATCATCACATCAGGAACATCTATTGACATATTGTACTCACCAGAACAAACAGACACAGTGGTCAGTGGCAGGGTGGAATCAGTGGTCATCTCATCAGGATGAGCAGCTTGCTGTTCTGACGTTCCTTCATGTGGTTCTAGGTCTATAAATATAGAAAGAACACACAAGAGCAAATATATTGACTGGATTTCACATTCAATTATTTATCATCAGGAACATCTATTGACACATTGCACTCACCTGAGGAAGCCGGCACAGCTGAGGTGCATGGCGGTTCCTTGTCAACTGATGCAGCAGATGGTCCCAGATATTTTAAAAGTGAATCTAAAATGATATAACAAAATGTGTATTATCAACATTGAATCATTTCCATTTGTTAAATGTAGCTATTATTTAGTTAGTAAGCATTAGGACAGCCTGACAGGTCTGATTCAACTAATCAAGAGCTATGCCTATCTTATTAGAACAGTTGAATCAGGTGTGTTAGTTCTGGGTTGGAACGAAAACATTCAACAGGACTGGAGTTGAGAACCACTGAGCTAGTTAGCTAACGTTAGCGCACATTATGACAGGGTTGAATTTGGCAAATGTTTGACTCGGATAGTCAATGTGCTTTCTGAGGTAAACTTAACGTTAGCTAACGTTACCAACTAACTAACATTCCACCACACTGGCTAGCTCGCTACACCAAAACTAACATTGTTTTTATTACTAATATTTCTATTTCATGACACAAAGAAAATAGCCTTATGACAGTTTCGACTGAATGGCAATAACAAACGCTGGCTAGCTAACGTTGGCTAACTAGCAAGATTACATGATCCATTCGCTAATGTTGACAATACAATCAAAATTGCATACCTTTCACCTTGGCACGTTTCTCTTCTTCTTCTTTTCTTCTGTTTTTATACTGCGCCCCAGATGGCTTTTGCCTCTTCATAGTTCTCTAACGTTAGTCTTTCTTTCCTCAACGCTCAATTTGATAAACACTTGACCGATACCCATCAATGCACAGCGCTCTAGCATGTTCTGACTGTGAACACCTAAAGCCGAGGCTCTCCGACCGACCGTTTTAGATTTTTGGCTCATTTTCCCTTATGTTAGAATTTTTTTTTTATGTAAGAATAATGGTTGCAGATATAGAGGGGGGGCGCCAAAACTGCGCCAAGCAAAAAAAAAAAAAAAAAAAAGAATTTTTTTTTTTTTGTTGCAATTTTTGGCGCCCCCCTCTGGGTGGCGCTCTAGGCAACCGCCTATATTGCCTGTAGAAAGCTCCGCCCCTGAGTAGTAGTAAGTACGTTAGAATACTCCCAAATCCAAGTTATCCAACTATTGTTAGTGGGACACAGGACAGGAGACAGAGCCATAATATGAAGTTACATACCTTTATTGTCTTGCCTTTTTTCTTCATTAAGTTTTCTATTTTTTCGTTTTTGATCACCAGAGGCGTATGTCCTTTTTTTGCCAGACATCATGCAAACTGAAGGCACCACAATTGAGCGCTCAGCTTTGCCTGCCTGCTCGCTCAAGTTGTCACAGCGTTACAAATGTGCCACAAAACCAACCAATCGGAGAACTCGAGAAGGTCAATTCTGATTGGCTGGTCGTCTCCAATCATATCTTCTATCTGAGATAGATGAGAGTAACACCTACGCCACGACGATTGTTTTTGTACTCCAAATATTAAGCAAAATATGTCACATTATATAATGACTGTTACAGAGTCATCATTTTGAGAAAAAGGCCTTCAAAGTTTCCTCTTCTCTGGATCGATCTGATTGATTATTAGCGGAGCAAATTATCAAAATAGTACGGAGGGAAGATATTTTCGTTTGGATTACTGTTCTGGGGGAAGCCCGCGAGTGTGTGTGTGTGTGTGTGTGTGTGTGTGTGTGTGTGTGTGTGTGTGTGTGTGTGTGTGTGTGTGTGTGTGTGTGTGTGTGTGTGTTTGTGTATTTTTGCATTTGTGTGTATTGTGGGAAAACACTTGAGAAACACCGGCTGTTGTTATGCCTGCTGTGACGTCAAGTTACTCCGTTCTCCGCTTTTAATTATGCCGTTACAAGCTTCAAAGTTGTATTTATCATCTGAATTTGCCGAAACAAGTTTAATATTCTGAAAGCCAATACTTTGTTTATTTGAAATCAGATGAAAACAAACTGTAACGGACCCTGCTGTGTTATCTATGATTACTATACACCTTACATTCATCATTTCAGCGGAGGGAGGGGAAGCGGCGCTGCGGAACAGCAGAGTGGCGAGTGAGAGCTGTCATCCTCCCTTTACAAGCTTCAAATGCCTGTAGCTAATGAGATTGAATCAGTGTTCGAATTACCCATTTGCTTTCGGGGGAGCCCTATTTATTTATTTTATTGCTAATCATATAGGCAGACCTGAAAGATCTATATGTTTCCTGCATTAGGTCAACATTGATCGCCAATAGCTTGTTTGGTAGGACATCTTTTTTTCTCCTCTCCGAAATCTCGATCGCTTTTTCGTTTGCCTGGCCCTTATGGTGATTATAAATCTTTTTCCGCAGGTTATTCTTTTAATCACTGCTGACTTTTCCCTGAATCCTTTCTTGTGAAAGGTGCACTCCGGTGGATTTTTCTGCGAGCGGCAGAGAGATCAATATACTTTTTGCCTCTTTGCAAATCTCATATCCACATTCATCAGAAAAGATGGAGTGAGTGGAATGAAAAGCCATGGATAGCTTTCATTCCACTCACTCCATCTTTTCTGTGTCCAGTTAAAAGGCAGGTCATGGGCATCGTCAGGTTTGCTAGTGCAGGTGGCGCCGGCGGCTGTGGCCGTTGTTGAAGCCTCTTCAGGCTCCGCATCGGCAAGCCTCTCCCTCGGTGTGGAGCTGTCAAACGCGACCCTAACGCCGCTTACAGCCGGCTAGCTAAAAGTTGTTCCGTTCACGTTGTCATTTTTAGAATCCTTCGCTTCTTTGCTTGTGAATCCAAAAGCTGCGAGGCTTGGCTGATTTCGTTTCGCCATATTTTTTATGAACATTTCAAATACGCCGCCGGCATCGCCGCCGTAACCATAGCAACGTAAGTAGCGTAAAGAATGCAGCGCCGCCACGTACAGATGGCAACACCCAGAAATATTCACAAATATAAAACAAATATTCAGAAACTGTAATGAACAATGACTATTATTTATTTCAAGAACTTTTATTTACAGAAACTCAACATTTCTAATCTGTGTGACACAAATATGCAGCTCCCCCTATTTATCTCAAAGTCGGCCTTCAGGGGAGCTCCCTCCCTCTTCGGGGGAGCCAAGCTCCCCCTTGGCTCCCCCCCATTTCGAACACTGGATTGAATATAACAATCAAAAATAACAAAATATACACAGCTAGATCAGATCGCGTTTTAGATGCGACTTTAGAGTAGAGCAACGGTGTACTGAGATTAAAAAAAAATTTTTTTAAATTTTTGTAAAAATTTTTTTGCTAGGGGGCCCCTCAGTGGCTGCGGGGCCCTAAGCGGCCGCTTATGTCGCTTAATGGGTTGGGCCGGCCCTGCCTGTGTGTGCGTATCACCCTCAGACAAACGGCCAGGTAATGAATTCATTCTTTTTTTTAATGTAATTCATACATGTCTTCAGACTTTTGTAAGACAAATATAATTAAACATTGTTCTGAACTATTTTTCAACGTTTAGGATGAAAGATCAACTCAAAATATAAAACGGGCTCTTAGAAAATATGTCAACGATAATCCCGATGACTGGGACATCCACCTGCCTGCAGTTGTATTTGGCATAAACACAGCTTTGCAAGTAAGTTTTTCATGGTTTTTTCCTCCTGGTTGTTCATTAAATGTTTTTTTTGTACCTTTACCTGATGGTAAATGCTCATCTTATTTGTATCCAGGCTTCCACAAAGCAGTCCTTTTTATGTGATGTTCAACCGGCATCCACGCTTACCTGAGGTGTTGAATGCCTGTCCCATGGAAGATACATTTGAGATAGGAGATCCAGAGGAGGAAATCGACACCGTGCTTAGCCAAATGAAGGAGTTGAATGAAAAGGTCAGTGCCCTTTCAAATCCAGTGGCGAACCGTGACTTTTATACCTGGGCCCTCTGACCCCCCCCCCCCTTCCCTTGAAAAAATTGTTATTACAGTACGTCTCAGTGGAATATCAAAACAACGGCCCGGGATGAAAAACACATCAATGACAGCGACCCTCTACCACAGTGGTTCTCAAATGGGGGTACGTGAGATTTATTTTATGTTAATGAAAACAAAAACGTAATTAATGCATTTAAACAAACTACTAATAGTAGATTATCTACTTTCTTCAAAAGTTTACAGTAATTCTGGATAATAAAATGGGAACAATAAACGGGGTGCTCTCTTTTCCTCTCCCTCTCCTGACAGCCCGTTAGGCTCGTGCAGCTCGCTGAACCTGTAATAAATGACCCGACAGTAAAGAATAAATATATTTATAACTAGTTTAGCCAGAGTAGATGAAATAGCTAAGTGTGTTAGGTCTAACTATTTTTGCTCCGCTCAACGGTCCGTCAGCAACAGCTGATCTGATCTCTGATCTGTCTCTCTCTCGCGTCCGGTTATACTTCACTCGCGTTTATGTCCAAATCTATCAGATCTAGCTCTAGTCAATGATATGACTGCCTGCTTATCAAAAGGACCTAAACAATAAACGTTGCTTGGCAACGGCGTGTGGCCGCAAAGTATAGCGCAGCATTATGCAAATGTTATATGAGGTGTCAAAATCCCATGGTCATAAAATGCTCATATATTTTTTTCTCTTCATTCCCCACGCCCCAAAATAAATATACACATTTTAGGAAAAGTAACGAAGTTTGAGCAGTGTGGGTTTTATATTATTAACAGAGTTACGCATATTTCAAAACGCTAAGTGTAATAACTGCAGTTTGTCTACCTGTCAGAATGACAAAGGTCCTCAGTGAAGCACAAGCACATGTCTTCACTAAATTGTAAGTACAACTTATTAAAAAGATCAGTTCAATGCAACTAATGTCGTCTTAGTGTTATTGCATGATGTTAAAATTGGTTTGCCATGAATTTAGTGATGGATTTTAAACATTTGAAATGCAGCATTTAAGTGTTTCTCAGTTAAAATGTTGTTGTTTTAATAAATCAGATACTGATCCTATTTATATAGGCATTTTTTCAGCGCTGACCAGGGGGTACTTGGCTGAATTTTTTTTTCAAAGGGGGTACTTTATTGAAAAAAGTTTGAGAACCACTGCTCTACCACACAAAACAACACCATTTATATAAACACCTATCATGACAGGGCACCCACAGCCAAGTAACAATTACAAAGGAATTAAGTTGGCATGGTGGCCCGCCCACATTGAAAATTACTTAGGCCTACCTTGGCCTACCTTTGATGATCAAATCACTTAAACACAAATTCCATCCTCCTGTCCTTTTGGTTTAAGTACTTGATGGCGGGTCATGCAGCTGATCCTTTGCCACTCCAATCTTGAAAATGACTCGGTTAATAATTTCGCAACTATGTCATCATCACTATCACTGACATGAGCCATCATGAACGGACTTATGCTAATCATAAATCTATCGATTAGATTTATGATTAGAAAATTATAAAAGTAGGGTAGATATGTGGATATTATTCGGCTACTTACTTATATTTTGTTTTTCTTGTTATGCTGCTGCAACACAAACATTTCCCACATTGGGATCAATACAGTAATATCTTATCTTAATTAATTAAGAAATATAACTATTATAATTAGTGTCGCAGCTGACACCTATTTTCAATATGGATTAATCTACCATTTATTTCTTTAGTTCAATTGTGATCTATAAATGGCAAAATAGTGACAATGTTGAAACTTATCAAAGTGCAAGGTTATATCTTTAGATGTTTTGTTTTAGCCTATGTACTGTATGTCTTAATGCTCTTATATGTGACGGTGTGACTTCCATGAAACTAATATTTTATATCTTCCCAACAGACGAGCTGACAGGAAACCTAACACTCTAACAACCACAACATTGCAAAGGCGAGTAAATGTAAATTCAAAACGATTCACAATTTCTTAATTTCTCCTTCTTTCTTGCAGTGAGGTGAAGCTGTATTCAGCTACATTACCTACGGGTGCGTTCTTTAATATTAACTGTGCGTCCGGTGTCACTGTGGCACAGACTGGACCGCTGGTGAACAGCTGTTAGAACGGGCCGTTCAGGTGTTCAGAGCAGAGCTCCCTGTCGGAGCGGCAGAGCGTGATATGAACTGAAACGTTTTTCTGTGGCAATATTATTTAAGGAATCGTTGAGCTAGCTAGCTAGCAATACATTGTCACTATCTGCTAACGTTAGCTTTTGCCTTCTATTTCTAATAGTTTTTTTCATAGGCTATAAACAGAGGTGGTATATAAATATTGTACTTGAGTAAAAGTAGAAGTACTCAGATCTTGTACTTGAGTAAAAGTAGAAGTACTCAGGTCTTGTACTTGAGTAAAAGTAGAAGTACTCAGATCTTGTACTTGAGTAAAAGTAGAAGCACACAGATCTTGTACTAGAGTAAAAGTAGAAGTACTCAAATCTTGTACTTGAGTAAAAGTAGAAGCACACAGATCTTGTACTTGAGTAAAAGTAGAAGCACTCAGGTCTTGTACTAGAGTAAAAGTAGAAGTACTCAGGTCTTGTACTTGAGTAAAAGTAGAAGCACACAGATCTTGTACTAGAGTAAAAGTAGAAGTACTCAGGTCTTGTACTTGAGTAAAAGTAGAAGTACTCAGATCTTGTACTTGAGTAAAAGTAATAGTCCCAGAGTGTAGGAATACTCTGTTACAGTAAAAGTCCTGCATTCAAAATGTTCCTCAAGTAAAAGTAGAAAAGTATTATCATCAAAATATAGTGAAAGTAGCGACAGTAAAAGTAGTCATTGTGCAGATTGGTCCATTTCAGAATAATATATATGATATGTTTTATAATGATTGATCATGAAAGTGTTCTCAAAGCTGGTAAAGGTGCAGCTAGTTTGAATTACTTTGTATACTGCAGGGTAGCTTGTGGATTTACTCCAGGTGGAACAAAAGTCTGATTTAACACTTGATTATATTTCACTTAATTAATCCAGATCTGTGAAGTAACTAAAGGTATTAAATACATGTAGTGGAGTCAAAGTACACCATGTACCTCTGAACTGTAGTGGAGTAGAAGAACAAAGTAGCAAAACTTTGAAATACTTAAATAAAGTACAAGTATCTCAAAATTGTGCCCAAGTATAGTACTTGTTGAGTTTATGAACTTAGTTACTTTACACCATGTGGCTATAAAGATATAAAGACTTAAGCCTTGCACAGAGGCACGAAAATACATTTTCAAAATGCTCAACAGTGCTGCCAAAATTATAAACTGACTGCTCCACAATTTAAAATAAATGCTTTTATATATTTCTATTAGATGTGACTCTTTGGCGTTTCTGTTATTATTAACACTGCTGCTTTAGTTGTTCTGACTGCTAAAATCCTCTGTCATTCCGTGGGGTGGGGGAGCCGGGGGCTCGGATCCTTGTCACCTTTTTCATACCTGATGAGTTTGCATCCCTGTATGTTAAAAATCCTCAGTCACCTTAATTCATGTAATAAAAACATCTCAGGTCAGTAACACTCAAAGCTAAATGTGCAATACCATCTTCAGCTATGTTACTATTTATAATGTTATTGTTGTTACATCAGAAGATGTACATATTGAAATGATTTCTTAACTTACAGTAGGCTATTTTTTACAATGTGTGTTGGAAGGATTTATTAAATGACAATGAATATTGTCATTGTTGAAGGCTTTTAGAGAAGGGTGAACTATAAGCCTGAATTACATAACATTTTATACCTAAAAACATAAAAGCCACAATAAATAAATCACAATTACTCTAGTTATTTTTACCTCCCGTATTGCTTTCAACCCACCAGCTTTTATGGTGTTGTTACGTTACTAACTGTAAACTTGTCACATACAGTCTATGGTCACTCAGACTAACCTACTGTTAATTTAGCTGCTGGAGAAGAAAGATCAGGGGGGGAGGGGGGGAGAGAGCTGTGGTTGATGGGCCATTAGTTGTGTAAATACACAGCTGAGAGCTGCATTCAGACTGTTTAAAAGACGGTAACAACAGACTATTTTTCTTAGCGGATGCATGTCAATTTAAATCAATACATACAACTATTTTTTAAATCAATAAAAACATTTTCTAAATCCATAAAAGCATTTAAATTAATATTGGGAGTCATGTCGTTACTTTGTTGAGAATGTGGCCATGTAATAAGCGGGATAATTTGCAGCGACTTGTTCCTTATGGGGAAAATAACACCCTCCATCCAGATGAGGATCCCTCCGCTACACTTTGGGATCCTGATCGACCGACGAAGCCCCATTAAAATATACATATTTTTGGTGAATTACTGAGTTTAGGCACGTTAATAACGTTTTAATGAAGTTGAATACAGTATATTCATATGTGTCAGTGATTTCATGTCAATTCGGCGAACATAAACATAAATGATCGTGGTGAAGATGATGATTAAATTAGGATTAAAAATCGAGAGCCGGGCTGCATTTCCTCCCGTTCGTTTTTTTCGAATAACAAAATTATTTTGTTAAATAACAACATGGTGATGTTTTGTAAATGATTACATGTCTCTTATTTAGCACAGTAGTATGATATCCGTGACATATGGATCTTAACAAAGTTCCGCTGTACATCCAGCATACTGTATCTCACTTTATTTCACATGAGCTCCAGTGTGGAACCCCACTGCACCCCCTGGTGGATCAATGATCCATTGCAGCTGGCTTCATTATAATTACATTTATCTATCACGGGGGCGGTCTCAAGTCAAGCTGGAGGTTTTCCCTTTAGCGAGGGCAGATCACGTACCAATCACGGCCCTCGCGTTTCAAACTGTCTGAAATGAATTGCTACATCTGTACGTTGACCGCCTCGCCTGCTCCCTGACCCTCTGCCCGGCCCTGACTCACCTTCTGCCCGCTGTCCTCCGGTTCGTTTGCCTGTACATCATTCGGTATTCCTCTGCTCTGGTATTATTACCAATAAAGTACATGACCAATACTCCGTGGTTTCTCGAGTGCTGCATTTGGGTCCTTCATAAGATTGTGACAGAACGATCTGGCCAGAACATGGACCCAGCGCACTCCTCTTCACCTAGAGACCGTTTTGAGAGAGTTGAGGACGCTCTCCAGAGGCAGGAAGCCTCAATAGCCTCCCTGGCCACCGAGGCTCATCATGCTAACTCTACACACGACCAGACGCTAACCTATTTAGCTGCGCAGCCACAGCAGCTAACGGCTACTGTGCAGCAGCTAGCGGCAGTAGTGGCTGCTCCAGCGCCTCTTCCCATGCCGCCGGCACCCGCTTCTGCATCCTTTCCGATGGGATTTACTCCAGAGCCTCGGGTGGGAACTCCGGAGCGATACGCCGGGGAACCGGAGGGCTGCAGCCCGTTTCTTACTAACTGTTCTATCCTGTTCGCGCTGCAGCCACAAACTTTCGCTTCTGACGCAGCTCGTGTGGCGTTCACGGTCAATCATCTGACTGGGAAAGCCCGACTGTGGGGCACAGCTGAATGGGAGCAGCAGACACCCGCCTGCTCTTCTTTCCCCGCTTTTTCCGCGGAGCTACGCAAGGTGTTTGGACCCGTGTCTGTGGGTCCAGACGCTGCAGGAGGACTACTGAGCCTGAGCCAGGGTAATGGATCTGTGGTGGATTATGCTATTGGGTTTCGCACCAGGGGCCGCCTCAGCAACTGGAATTCTGCAGCCCAGTGTGACGCCTATCTGCGTGGCTTGGCGGCTTACATTAAAGACGAGCTGGTGTCTTTTGATCTGCCCAACTCACTGGATGGGCTGATTGAGCTGACTTCCCGCATTGATCGGCATATCCAGACACGGAGACGGGAGCGACGATCAGAGGGAGTTCAACATGCCTGGGCACCCCGACATCCGGGTTCGACTGGGACTCCTCCCCTCACTCCAGATCCGCAACCAGGGGGTGATGAGCCCATGAAGGTGGGCCGCACCAGCCTCACCTTGGAGGAACGTGAACATCGCAGACGAAGTAACTTATGTCTCTACTGCGGCCGGGCTGGCCATTTGGTTTCTCGCTGCCCAGTAAAAGGCAGGGCTCAGCAGTAATGGGGAACATATTGGTGAGCCAAACCCCTGGATTTGTTCCCGCTCAGTGACCATTGAGCCACGCCAGGTTGCTATTACCGGATAGCTCTCAGGCTCTTGCAGTTTTTATTGACTCTGGTTCGGACGCGATTATTATGGATGGCATTCTTCAGAGGCACTCGCATGAGGCAGTCGCAATTGTTACAGGCTCCCACTACCTGTTAGCATCTGGCATCTGTTAGCATCTAGCTATCCTGCTTACAAACATTTAGCCATCCCTGCTTATACAAGTAGTAGTTTTAGTTGTCTGCGATCTGCAGAGGCCTACTCCCACCTGTCGAGTGCGGCTGTGCTTGGGTGTTTTTCCCCCGGAGACGTCGCGAAGAGACGGAGCGGCTTCACCTGTTGCTGCCTGCGATCTGCGATCTACGGAGGCCTGCTCGTCGCTAAGAGACGGAGCGGCTCCACCTGTTGCTGCCTGCGATCTGCGATCTACGGAGGCCTGCTCCCACCTGTAGAGTACGGCTGTACTGGAGAGGTTTTTACCCCGGAGTCGTCGCGGAGAGACGTAGTGGATCCACGCTTCGGGCTTGGCCTGCTTCCACCGAGCGTGTGCTGCTATGCGGAGGAGGATTTTACCACGGCTGGGGCCTGCTTTCCACCTGTCCTGGTTCTGCTGCTGCAGAGGCCTGCTTTCACCCCGGGGATACCACGGAGGGACCCAAGCGCTTCCACGCTGCTGCTTTCGCCTGTCCTTTGCTGCTGTGCTTATTTGCTCCAAGAATATCACGGATACTGTATGCTGGTCTGGAAAAATGGCCAATATCGGGATTCTGCTGTGCCTGTTAACTGTTTTGGACTACGAGAAGATCTCTAGTCATTCTGAGAAGTCTACTGGATTCAGGTCTGTTCTGCCACCCGCAGTGGGCACCCCCTGCAAAGGTTCGGATGTGTTGCACAAACAATTACCGGTTGCCTTGTCACAGACAATCTGCTCGACAAAATACGTTTGTCTTTTTTGTTTTCCTGCGATGATGGTTCTTCAGGACTGCTTCTTAAGCTCAAATCACACTCTCGCAGACTTTTCCGGTGTTTCTAAAGTAGATGACAATGTATGTGTGTCGATTAAGAGGAAAAGATGCCTGTTTTTTTTGTTGCTATTACTGTCAGGGAATGTACAACCTAACCCTGGTCCGCCCTCTAGTACTAGTGAGATCGCTACTCCTGCTGATTTTAAAGCTAGGTCTGGGTTGGGTTTCATCCACTTGAATGTGCGCAGTCTGTTAGGTAAACTAGATTTTATCCGAGTTTGGGCAAGCTCGACTGACGCTGACGTCATTGTTTTATCAGAAACATGGCTAAATAAATCTATTTTGGCCTCTGACATTGCCTTAAATGGTTATAATGTGTATCGTTCCGACCGGCCAAATAAAGGTGGTGGCGTTGCCATTTATTTAAAGAATAAGTTCAGTGTATCCACATTAGTTTCCAAATCTATCAGAAAGCAATTCAAATTTTTAGCCTTAAATATAGAAGTGGCAAAGGGGCAACAGGTCATGGTGGTGGGCTGTTACAGACCCCCCTCAGCTGTCAAGGACTCCTTGTCTTCGCTAGCAAATCTTTCATCACAGCTAGACTACAAGGAAATAGTGCTACTTGGAGTTTTTAACTGGGACTGGTTAACTGCAGTATCAGAGGATTTTAAAAACCTTTGTATCTCCTTAAATGTTACTCAGATTGTTGACAGTCCTACTCACCCTAACATTAAGTGCCCTAATAAATCCTCCCTAATTGATCTCATTCTAACTAATGTTCCCTATAAATACTCAACTGTGGGAGTATTTGTGAATGATCTGAGTGATCACTGTGTTGTAGCCACAATTAGGGACACTAAGGTCCAAAAGGTTAAACCTCGTATTTTTATTAAGAGAGACATAAAACATTTTGTGGAGCAGGGTTTTGTTCATGATCTGTTTGGGTTTGATTGGGGAAAAATCGATCTGTGTGCTGATGTTGAAACTGCATGGTCTTATTTTTATCTTGGTTTTATGGAGATCATTGATAGACATGCACCCCTGCGTACATTTTGAGTAAAGGGACGAGATAATCCTTGGTTTTCTGCTGAACTGTCTAGTCTCCTTCATGAGAGAAACAAGGCCTGGGCAAAGGCTACGAAATCAGGCTCAGAGGTAGAATTGCTGTGTTTTAGGCAGCTAAGGAATAGCTTCACATCACATGTCAAAAGTGCTAAGTCGAAGTACTATTTGTCAGTTACCACATTTTGGAAAGCCATAAAATCGATATCCACCGGTGAGATCCGTAATGAGCTACCTCCGTGCCTTACCACAGCATCTGGCACTATATCTGACAGGGCCACCATGTTAAATTGCTTTAATAAGCATTTTGTGTCCTGTGGCTCTCTGTTTGATTCTGTTTCTAACTCTGCTTCTGTGAACACCCCAATCCGTGACTCTGAACAATGTGGTCTGGAAAACCCTTTCAGTTTTACTCCTTTTACTGTTGATGTTGTTCATGAAGCATTAACAAAGTTAGATCCTAAGAAACCGGCTGGCCCGGACAACGTAGAACCTTTCCTTTTAAAGATAGCTGCAGATTTAATTGCTCTTCCTCTCACTACTCTTTTTAACCTCTCCCTCAGCACAAATGCAATTCCAAAAGTATGGAGGTCAGCTTATGTTTTGCGTTTGCTAAAAGGAGGGGAGGCAACTATTTTAAATAACTATAGGCCACTCTCTAAATTGTCAGTTCTGGCGAAGGTTTTCAAACGCCTCGTGAGTGAACAAGTAAAGGAGTTTTTATGTAAAAATGATATCCTGTCTAAACATCAGTCAGGCTTCAGAAAGCAACATAGCACCATCACTGCCACAATGAAAGTGGTGAATGATATTACGAGTATTTTAGATAATAAGCAGAGTTGTGCAGCTCTATTTATTGACCTGTCCAAAGCGTTCGACACCGTTGATCATCGTATCTTAAAGCAGAGGCTGGTCAGTATTGGCATATCCAGCCATGCAGTGGGGTGGTTTGTGAACTACCTCTCTGAAAGGTCCCAATGTGTTCACTTTGATGGGCTGTCTTCTGAGTGGTTAAACATTGCTAATGGTGTTCCTCAAGGTTCTGTTTTAGGTCCACTTTTATTCTCCATATATATCAACAGTTTAGGTGAAAATGTTACAAATACCTTGGTATCTGGCTTGATGATTGTCTTACTTCTAAACTTCATGTCAATAACCTGTTTAAAAAGCTGAGGGTTAGACTAGGTTTCTTTTTCAGAAACAAGTCCTGTTTCTCACTTGAAGCCAGGAAAAGGCTAGTCACTGTGACCTTTTTACCTGTGCTGGACTATGGTGATTTGTTGTACGTATATGAATGCACCTGCCTATTGCCTGAACAAGTTAGATGCCGCCTATCACAGCGCACTGAGATTTGTCACAAATTGTAAAGCACTTACACATTACTGTACCCTGTATGCCAAGGCAGGTTTGCCATCACTTACTGTAAAGAGGCTCAGTCATTGGTACACCTTTATTTATAAAGCTTTGTTGGGTAAACTCCCATATTATATATGCTCTCTGATAACACAGAGAGTTGCAAGCAGCTATTGTCTGAGATCTCATGATGTAGTATTGTTAGATGTGCCAAGAGCAAGGACTGTCTTAGGTAAGACAGCTTTTATGTGCACAGCTCCACTTGCTTGGAACAATCTTCGGCAAGAATTGAAACTGAGCAATCTCATTCCTCTGCATGTTTTTAAAGCTAGACTAAATGAAATGCTGATACTATGGGCACTTGTAAATGTCTATAACTACTGTATGTAAATGTATCCTGTAAATATAATGTATGATGTCCTTTATTGTTTTATGTTTCATGTGGAACCTATATGCTGCAGGTCTCCCTTGAAAAAGAGATCTATGATCTCAATGGGACCAATCTTGTTAAATAAAGGTTTGAAATGAAATGAAATGAAGAGCTTATGCTGCAGTTGGGAATAGACCGGGTTCCCTTATCTCGCCTAGTTCCAGCCAGCGCCTTAGACGGTCACCTGCTGGGAACAATGACTCATCAGACTGTACCCGTTCACATGCTCCTGTCCGGGAACCATCACAAAACTATTCAGTTTCATGTTCTCCGGTCTCCACATATCCCGCTTATCCTGGGTTACTCATGGCTCCGCCGCCACAACCCTAACATTGACTGGGAGACGGGAGCCATTTTGGGGTGGAGCCCCTCTTGTCATCAGATCTGTCTGAAACAGGCTGCCGCGCCTCAGCGTTCGGTGAACCCCAGCCAAGTTCCGGATGTTACAGGGGTTCCACCGGAATCAGTAATTCCGCCAGACAAGGGCTGAGAGGGCGTCCACCCCGAGAGCGGGGGTGGGGTTGTTTTTACTCGAACCGTCCCTTATAGATACTGTATTTTTAAATCATTTGGCTCGGCTCTGTTAAAGCGCCGGCTCTTTCGGCTCCCAAACAGTTTACCACGGAGCCTCAGTTTCGCCGCTGCGAGGCTCTGGTGTTCGCAGCTCACGCGCATGCTCCACTAAAATACCCCTGCTCATCGCGTCCAAATCGCGCACGTTCCGTGTTGTCCTGTAGCAGGCACCTTCAATGTCATGGAAACAATCTTCAATACTCCGAAAATAATCCCACCAGACTCATTTGCCCCTCCAACAGCGGGATGTCCTTGTCCTTTTTCCTTTTCGTCATTTCAAGCGATACAAACTCTCGATCTTCTCTCGAATTATTAATATTTTTGGACGCCCTCGGCTCGCGTTCAGGGCGTCCCGAGCTGAATAAGGGCGTCAAATGACGGCAAGACGGCCCCCTGGCGGAAACGCTGACCGGAATATCTGGACTTCAAGGAAGTATTCAGCAAGACGAGGGCTACTTCCCTACCACCACACCGGCCTTACGACTGTGCCATCGACCTGCATCCCGGCACCAGCCCTCCCAGGGGTCGATTGTACTCCCTGTCTGCTCCGGAAAGAGTTTCCATGGAGACTTATATTAATAACTCTCTGGCGGCAGGGATTATTCGCCCTTCCTCATCACCCGCTGGAGCGGGGTTCTTCTTTGTGGAGAAGAAAGACAAGACCCTAAGGCCCTGTATCGACTTTCGGGGTCTTAATGATATTACTATAAAGAATCGATACCCACTGCCTCTTATCTCTTCTGCATTTGAGTTGTTGCAGGGAGCAACCATATTCACCAAGCTGGACTTGCGTAACACGTACCACTTGGTACGTATTCGCGAGGGGGATGAGTGGAAGACCGCCTTCAACACCGCCTCGGGGCATTACAAGTATCTGGTGATGCCTTTTGGACTTACCAACTTTTTTCCAAGACTCTGTGAGAACACGTGCACCATGTCCAGGCGGTTCTCAAGAGATTACTGGAGAACTCGCTGTTTGTTAAGACGGAGAAGTGAGAGTTTCACACATCCTCTGTCTCTTTTCTGGGATACATCGTGGGACGGGGGAGCATTGAGATGGACCTTTCCAAGGTTGATGCAGTCACTTCCTGGCCGGTTCGAGACTCCCGGAAGCGGCTACAACAGTTCCTCGGGTTCGCCAACTTCTACCGGAGGTTCATTCGTGGATACAGCACCTTGGCCGTTCCACTCACAGCCCTGACCTCCTCTAAGGTTATGTTCAAGTGGTCCTCCTCGGCTGAGGAGGCGTTCCAAAACCTTAAGGCCAGGTTCACCTCCGCCCCCATCCTCCGAGTACCCGATTCTGAAAGACAATTTGTTTTGGAGGGGGATGCTTCTGATATGGGGGTAGGGGCCATCCTGTCTCAGCGAGCAACGAACAGTCAAAAACTACATCCCTGTGCTTTCTTTTCGAGGCGTTTGACACCAGCGGAAAGAAACTATGATGTAGGAAACCGGGAGCTGCTAGCAGTGAAGTTGGTTCTGGAGGAGTGGCGTCACTGGCTCGAGGGGACCGGTCAACCTTTCCTGGTGTGGACCGACCACAAGAATTTGGAATACATCCGGTCGGCCCACAGACTGAATTCCCGACAGGCTAGATGGGCCCTCTTTTTCACTCGGTTCAATTTCTCCCTCTCCTACTGCCCTGGTTCTCGGAACATTAAGGCTGACGCTCTGTCACGTCAGTTTGGGGAGGGAGGGAACATTCCCAGAGGCTCGGACACCATCCTTCCAACTCCGCAGCTCGTCGCCGCCCTCACCTGGGCAGTGGAGGAGAGGGTCAAGGCTGCCCTGGAGGACCAGCCGGGACCCAGTGCCTGTCCTCCGAACCGCCTGTTCGTTCCGCAGATGTTGAGGTCTGATGTTATCCGGTGGGCCCACAACTCCAGACTCACCTGCCATCCTGGTATACAACGTACCCGGGAGGTAGTCCAGCAAAGGTTTTGGTGGGCAACACTTAAGGAGGACACCAGGGAATTTGTTAATGCCTGCCCTGTGTGCAATCAACACAAGTCTTCACACCAAGCTCCTGCTGTTTTCCTACAACCTCTGCCTATCCCTCATCGCCCCTGGTCCCACATTTCTCTGGACTTTGTTATTGGTCTTCCACCGTCCAACAGGCACACTGCCATCTTGACGGTGGTAGACCGGTTCAATAAGATGGCTCATTTTGTGCCGATTCCCAAGCTCCCCTCAGCTAAAGAGACGGCGGAGCTGGTCCTGTTCCACGTGTTCCGGCTCCATGGGCTACCTACCGATGTGGTTTCCGATCGTGGTCCCCAATTTACCTTGGTGTTCTGGAGGGAGTTCTGCATGCTCATTGGGGTCACGGTCAGTCTGTCATCCGGTTTCCATCCTCAATCCAACGGTCAGACTGAAAGGAAGAACCAGGAGATGGAGACGGCTTTACGTTGTGTAGCTTCCAAGAACCCAGCGGCCTGAGCTAAACAACTGCTCTGGGTCGAGTACGCCCACAACACGCTGATCAGTTCGGCCAAACCCCTCTGTTTCCTGGAATCAAGCCCGGATAACTCTTGTTCGTTCAGCCAACTGGTAAGCCTCCTCTGCCAACCGCCGACGTTCCAAGGCACCCGTCCTACAGGTGGGCCAAAAGATATGGCTGTCCGCCCAGGATATTCCTTTACGGGTGGAGTCCAAAAAGCTTGCACCGAGGTTCACTGGACCTTTTGAGATTATAAGGATAATCAATCCCGCAGCAGTAAGGCTAAGACTGCCTCGGACTCTGCAGGTCCATCCCACATTTCACGTTTCCAGGATCAAACCTGTCAGAGAGAGTGCACTGGTTCCTGCGGTCCCTCCTCCACCACCCCCCCGGATGATTGGCGGCGGACCTACATACACCTTCCATCGACTGCTTTGTTCCCGTCGCGGAAGAGGAGGAATCCAGTACCTGGTAGACTGGGAGGGTTACGGCCCTGAGGAGAGGTCTTGGGTTCCAGCTCGTCATGTGTTGGAGCCCCGGCTCATCAGAGAGTTCCATCGGCGCAATCCCGAGCAACCTTCTAAGGTCATCACATCGACGGGCAGAGACACAGGCAGAGTCTCTCCACATACTGTCAGCTCTTCCGAGGAAGACAGCGAGGGGCCTGCTTCTGATGAAGACGCCAATTCCCACAGGGGGCAGGAGAAGGAGGCCGAAATAACTTTTTCAGATGAGTACTAACCCTACCTCCCACGCTCTTCTGTAGATTAGCGTTTAGGGACGTCAGGAGCCGTCCATTAAGGGGGGGGGGGGGGGGGGGGGTTTGTCACAGTCTGCTCCATCTTTCACCAGTAGTTTTCCATTCACCTGTCTCACCTGTTAACCACACCCACGTTTTTGCTCACTCTCTTTCTCTTCTGCACCCATTAGCTTCACTGCCAGTATTTAAACCCTCACCTGAGACACACCCATTGCCAGATCGTACTTTGCCTTCATGCTAGTCTTTCACGCGTTTGTAACCAGATTGCCTACCCGGTTCCGACCGTGCCTGTCCCTGATCCTGCCTGTCCTTGGACTATCCTGCCTTGCCCGCTGTCTGACCTTGCCTGTACCTACGTTGACCGCCTCGCCCGCTCCCTGACCCTCTGCCCGGCCCTGACTCACCTTCTGCCCGCTGTCCTCCGGTTTGTTTGCCTGTACATCATCCGGTATTCCTCTGCTCTGGTATTATTACCAATAAAGTACATTACCAATACTCCGTGGTTTCTCGAGTGCTGCATTTGGGTCCTTCATAAGATTGTGACATAGTCAGGTACTTCTGTAAACACAAAGCCAGACATTTCCTGTATCATAATGTATCTAAATGTAAGATGTTTTTAACAAGCCAAACCACTTGGAAGAAGTCATGTGTAACTTATGTTATGTTGAAAAGAAAGAGCAGTTCTGCCTCTCCCACTGGTGTAAAGTTGCTGGGTCAACTTTGTTATACTGGGTCTCACTCACAGCCTCTTGTTATTAGCCAGCTAATAAATACAACCACATACACAAAGAAAAGCTGCAATTTCAAAATGTCCAAGCATCCTGTATCATAGCCATGCTAATAATGTTTATAATAAACGAAACCGTTTGTAAATCAGTCAAGATTTCAGCGAGTTAAGAGTATTTTTGTGCAGATCACTCACCTTACAAGAGCTACCATAGAGTGTACCAGAGTAGCTGTTAACTGTAGCAAGATGGCGGCCAGTGAGCTACGCTGGAAAATCTCCCATGAGCCATATAGTGTTTATATATATCTATGGGTGTAGGTACTGTTGGGGAAATATTTTCCAAGGCCCATAACTTTGACCCAGTTTATCAGTTCAAACTGTCCTGACTGAGCACACGCACCTGTAACCTTGGCTGCTGTGCTCTCAGTGTTCTGTCTCCCTGTTCCTGCCTGTTGGCGTCAGCTGATAGAGGTGTTATGGTTCTATGTTCCTGCCTGTTGGCGTCAGCTGATAGAGGTGTTATGATTCTATCTTGTTATGCAGCATGTTGTTTATTCTCTCTGAACTAGCTAAATACATGGGTCTGGGGTAGAGTTCTTCAGAATTGACGTGGCAACTCTCCCGTGCAGTGACTTGTGATGTGAATCCTCCGGCCGAAGCTCCTATAATAAACCATCAGTGTTTGACATCAAAGCTCCTGCTCTTCCCGTGTCTCCTTCATGAGTCGGTGACTCCCACTGCATTGCTACACAGAAGTTTCCCTTACAGGTACCATATGTGTTCGGCCTACAAGATGTGTTCGGGGTCCGTTACGCTTACCAATGACGTCACGCATTGGCTGTACGGCAACCCAAGAGGACATTTTACACAGCCAAATTCCGAATGTATTGAAACTCCAGACTCAACGTAAGAGCTTGAGCCTCTTCGGGGGGTGCTAACATTTAAACATACACTTAATTCTTTACTTTGTCCGAATATTCGGCCCCCGCGGGGGGGGGGGGGGCGCGTAGTAATCAGCAGAGAACCGCTTCAACACTCGCATTTCGGTGTACTCACGGCATTCATTTTGTTATTCAAAAATATTGTTGTTTTATAGTTATTTGCATAGCCGTGGGAACATGTTTCAAATGGGGGGTGCTGTGGGGATGACACCAGGGCTGGTTCTGACCAATGTGCTGCCCTATAGGCAAGATTTTAGTTGGCAATGAAAAACCTCTACAAAAGACCAATACACTACCAAAAGAGAAACATATTGACATGGTAGACAGCTTATATATAAAAAGGCTTCAAATTTATTTAGTATTATAACATGTTTTAATTGGAGGGTGGACTTCACATCCTCTAGGGGGGTCCGGGGGTGCCCCCCCGGGAAGATCTTTTAAACATTTTAAAGTAAAATGCTTCAATCTGGTGCACTTTGAGCGCCCAATTACTAGAGACTGATCTAGGGGGTACAACTCTAAACACCCATATGAAAAAGATCGGTTTGCATTTTATTAATCAAATAAGTATGTGAACATTTCCAATAACCTACCATAGCCAATAACAAATAAATGTAACTTATTTTATTTGTGTTGTTCATTCATATCTTATTTTACCAGTTAACATTTATTTATTTATGCATATTTTTAAATCTCTCCAGTTTTAAACAATATTTTTGGTTTACTGTCCTATAGTATACATTGGAATGATTTCAAGCCTGTTTTTATTTATCCTAATAATTATAAAGGTGTACCTTGGAAATATTTGTTTACATAAATTGTGATCAAATCGTTTGAGACTCACTGAGATCATTTAGACTGAAGTTAACTATCTAAACCCTCAGAGTCCTTTACCTCACTGAGCCTCTCAGTCTGACAGGACAGAACTCTCCCTCCACATTATTGTAGAAACAACTTCTTATATCCGTTAGCGCAGCAGAAGCTAAAAACAATCCCCGCCAGTACCGGTGCACCCCCTCTCTCTATCTCTCTCACTTTGGCTGTGAGCTGCGGGCGCCTGATAAGCCAACATCCCCCACTTTCATCACTACAGCGCCCATCGTACGGGGCAAATGAAAAATGTAACCGCAGTGAAAAGGGTGTTATCTTTACTTAATTATGAATGTTGTTACATCAAGGCTCTAAATTCGGTTTTTTTTGGATTATATTTGTATTATATCTTGTGGAAGTGCAGATCCCCTGTCCTCCACCAGGGGGTGCTGCAGCACCCTCAGCACCCCTACTTCCCACGGCCCTGGTTATTTGTTAATGTAACCCAATTTTTGTTCTTTGAAATTGAAAAGGATATCGCACTGTGTTTGTTACTTTTGTTGCAGTTGTATATGTGTTAAGTGTAATTTGGCTTGGCTTCCTATTTATGGACATGCTTTTATTTCGAAGGAGAGGTAGCGCTGTTGACAGGAAGTTGTTGTTGCTTTGGAAACAATCTGACGGAGATTAACGGAGAAAAGTAATATCTACATATAAAGACGGAGAAAGTAAACAATAACGTTTATGGTTAAGTGTTATCACCCCCCGAAGAGGCAAAAGCTCTTACGTTGATATTGGAGTTTTCAATAAATTCAATTTGAAAAAAAAACGGGGAAAAAACAAACAAAACGAATATCCGAATAACGACATTGAAACCCAAATAGTACTTCAACGAACAAATATTCAGATATTCGGGTACAGCCCTAGTATGTATAAATAAAATTCTAGCGACAGTGACCTGAGCAGTTATGTGGAGATGTGACATGCAACGCGGATGTAAAGAGAATGTTGTGTTAATTCTCAGAATAAATGCCAGAAAACACCCCAGATGCTTCGCTGTCATTACCTGAATGATAACAGGTCGCTTACGGTTGTGACCCGTTAGCGCCCCTAGTTACACCAATCCGCATGATCTTATCGTACAACCAATCACAATGCGTGACGTCATTGGTAAGCGACAGACCCCGAACACATATGGTAGGGCTTGTCACTACCCGATCCGTCCCCCTGCCCGATCGGTACTGCGCATGTGCGAGATGGTCCGCCATATTGAAGAACTCCGGACGGCAACCCAGGAAGGACACTTGACACAGTGGCTTTTGGCAAAGCTGCAAAATAAAACGAGAGAGAGATGAGTTATTGTTATTACAACGTGACTTCACTATTATTTAACAACTCTTTTTATGGGGTTCTTTTATTTGGGGTTAAGTACATTGTCAGAATAAGTGAGAGGGTCAGGGGGACGGATCGGGTAGTGACAAGGGCGAACACATATGGTACTGACACCGGCTAAAATGATTGGTTGTGCTTTTTACAGTACTACGGCTTCCACAGATGACATTTTCTAATGGATTTTTTGTCAAAGCACTTAAGATATTCATTGCTATCGGGATGTTAAGAGCATTCCATGGAATATAGCAAAAAATGTATCTCGAGTCGGTTTCTCAAATTTACCTACCCCACCTTTAAGGCACTCAAAATCAATCGCTTTTAAACCTCCACCCTAAATTTCTTTATCCATATCACCTTTCTTCATGTAATGTGGTTTGTTTCTCCAGATGAAGTTTAGATTAATTTGGTAAATGGATTTAATCAGTTTGTTTGGAATGGCATTAGAGTAGGCTGGGTAAATGCATCTTGACAAGGATTCCATCATTGTCAGATATATCCGGCCAACGAAAGGTTTCTTTGGAGCCATGAATTTAACTTAGCCTTGCATTCCTTTAATTTGTTTTCAATGTTCAAATACTTTTTTGTTTTAGTAAGGTAAATTCCCAGGAATTTTATTTCTGATTTGATTGGAATATTACAAATGTCTTTATGTGGAGTATCATGTATGGCAAGAAGTTCAACATTTTTTTTATATTTAAAGTCAAGCCTGACCAGTAGTGTAGGCAGAAATTTACTTTAGGGTGGGCCTGTAAAAAATAGGGTGGGCCAGATTTTTCTTCTGCGCATCAGAAGCTAACAACAATCCCTGCCGGTACCGGTGGCAGATTACTTTTAGAATACTTTTGGAATACTTTCTTTTTCCATAACAGATGGGTATGTTTTGGTGCACAGGAGATACTTGTTTTACTGTTTTAATGGCTTATCAAGAGCACAAACACAACATCTTGGTGTCATTCTGGAAAGCTCCCTCTCATCTGCACCCCACATAAAAAACATCACCCTGACTACCTACTGTCTTAAAACCTTTCCTTAGAATATGTTATGAATTGTACGGTGTCCTTGGGTGCTTTGAAAGGCGCCCCTAAATAGAATGAATTATCATTATTATTTATTATCTGAAACGATGTAATAACTTTTAAAACTTTTTCCAGTCACTTGCCCCATGCATTCAGCAGCAGCAGGCCATTCACTTTGATTTGATCCCGTTATAAATGTCATCATTTTGACAATAAAGAAATGCTACATAAACGTTATCTTGCACATTTTATCTAACCATCTCCGTTTCTAACTTTCAATATATTTTAAAAGAGCTCTCTCCCTTTCATCTGCGTGCGGGGGCGGGGCCTCACAGACACGCTGCATCTCTCTCGCTCACAGACATGCTGCAGCGCTGTGCAGTGTGCACACAGTTCTGCAGGTAATGAATATTACATTTTGTGAGGAAACTTTTCCACCAATAATTCCAATAAGTATTCCAAAATGTATTCACTTCAGGTTTACGAAAGTAACTGTGATCAGATTACTCGTTTTTCCAATGTAACGCCAGCTGAATACACTTGATTTTTGTATTCTGATTACGTAACACCGTTACATGTAGGCTATTCCGTTACAACCCAACCCTGTGTATATCTCTCCGGACTGTCCACCAGCAGATGAAAAACACCCACCTCTCCGCCTCTTCCAAGGGGCGAGGGAACCGTGCGGCAGTTTCCGTTAACATTTATTTTTCTTCTGACAGCCCAGCAGCAGGAGAGGTGGGGAGAGGGAGACGTGGGGAGAGGGAGGCGGTCTATTTCATCGTTATCAGAAAATGATCGTATAAATCGCTGTTAGATGAGGGCAGTGGGGGCTGTTCTTGGAGTCTGGCTTTTTAAAAAAAACTAAAGTTCATTAGTGAACTTTGAGCCATCATTTTTTTTGCAGGCAGCTCTCTGCCTCTCTCACGTTATTATGGCGCGCACCGGAACCAACAATCAGTTTTTACCTGTAAATTAGTTCGGTTCAGAGGACAAAACACATACAACATTAATTAAACTCGATATTTGTTCACTTGAATTTCACTTTGAATTCTTGGATATTCTCAATGGGTGAATACATTTTTTTATAATAATAAAACAATTTTTAAATGACACCGAAGCTTTCTCAGGGTGTGCCAATGAGTAAACTGGGTGGGCCTGGGCCCACCCTGGCCCTATGGTGGCTACGCCACTGAGCCTGATGCTTTGGAGAATCTTTCAATTTTAGTAATAGCTTTTGGAATTGGATTTTTATCCTTTAGGAATAATGTTGTGTCATCTACAAGCTGGCTAATGAGAATACTTGTAGCAAATACATTTAGGTTTTTGATGTCATCACAATTTTCAATGTAAATCGCTAACATTTCTGTAAATATGATAAACTGAGAAATAGGACAACCCTGAGAAATCACCACATTAACCTTATATACATATATATATATATATTTAGCTATACTATTTAAAAATGTCTGACAGTTCTCACTAGAACATGTGGAGGTATAAAGCTGACTGTAGAATTTAAGGATTTCTGAGGAAATCCTTTTTTCGTCTGTTTCTACATATAAACCATTAAAGAGTTGATACTATTTCTAACCTGCCTTCTTTATTCAAGACCACAGAAGTGTGCCGAGTTCTTCTCCCCTTCCTCTATCCATTTAGCTCTGGATCTAATAAAGGCCCCTTGTGCTCTTTGAGTATACATTTAATCTAATGTAGGATGAGGGCTAAGTATTTTCTGTGTGTCTTCTGCAGAAGGGTCAGGTTTATTGCAGTAAATATTTTGTTGTTTAATTATGTCTAGTTCCTTACTTTGGAGTTCTTTTGTATAATGTTTCCTAAATGAAATTGAGAGTTGGCGTACTTTATATTTAAGGAACTCCCATTTTTTGATGGGCGTTGTTAGCGCTTCAGAGTTTAAAATGTCAATAATCAGAGATTTAATCTTTTGGCAGTAATCTTTATTTTTAAGCAGACTGGAGTTAAACTTCCAATATTTATTTGAGCGTGGTCCTTTATTTGCATAGCTAAGCTTAAGTTAAATGTATTCAGGCAGACCACAGTCCTCCAAAAAGCTTTCCTTCAGGGGTCCTTCCAGTTAGCACTAATGCTTGTTAGCCACATTGCCACATTAGCCGCTACGTACGCAGTCAGTTGGTGTTTATGGTAGCTCTCTGCTGAGAATGAACCCAAAATATGTCAGGTTTGTTCTATTTATTTTAAAAATACATTCAAACACAGACCCCAACCTTCAAAATATACGTCAACGTGTCTTTGATAGCTGTAGCTGCATTCGTCGGCTGTTACGTTACAATACATAGGCAAAATCTTTTGTTTTTTAAGCTAACCCATCTAGCTAGCCTCCGATAACGAAACGTGTCAACTCCTTACAAACCTGGTGGTTTATAGTTACAGGGCTTATAACTAACAAAACCGGATGCAATCTTTCACTGAAATGAGGACTTGTATCTGTCACAACCCCGGTCTTAAAACGGTCTACTTTTAGAACTAGCTAAAGCTGCTTGCTAACGTTACCGCCCACTGCGATGGCTATTTGTGGAAAGCGATTGTAGACGAGTCAGATTTGTGTATTTCTTATGTTAAAATGAGTATATAATGAATGCGGCTTGTCATACATCCACTATGCCGAAATAATAATTGTCTCAATCAGGATCCATAATTCGTTCATTGAAGCCCCATGGTGCGTTTGGTTTCGCTTCATTATTTAAAGTGGTAGATTTTTGAATGGGGTTTGGTTATGCATCTCTGGCAAAACACCGGGGAATTGGGCTAGTGTTAGCTAACTTAGTCGGACTTGGTCCTTCCCTGTCAAATAGCATTAACATTGTTCTAAAGTAAGATATCGAAGTAAACGATCAAACCTTGTATTGCAATTTAACTAACCTGGCGGAAGCTGTTTGCTATAGAGTGGACTTTGCCAGGTCACAACTTCCTGTAAGCGTAAGTTGTCCAAGTAAATGGTTGCCAACTAAACATAAATACCTACTTAATCCTAACAAGTTGGTTTTAGTAACATGATTAGCTTATGTAAACATATGTCCGTCGGTGAATGCTAGCAGCTGTAACTGACAGCAACTGAGCTTTTGTCCTTCATCCAGCCGCAGCCAGTTTTCTTTCCCAAACCAGCTGCTTTTACGTAACTCTGTGTTGATTTGCACTCTGTCTAAAGTTCAAGTCAAGTGTATCATTTGATTTAGTCAATCCTATCAATGTTGTCGGACGCTTAACACACCCGTCCCATGTTCATATAATAGCAAAGTGTTGCATAGTGCGTACCTAGTTGAGGTTAGCTGAAATGCTAAGCTACGAGTATCAGGCCCTTACAAAGAAGCATGGGTGGAGGAAGTATTCCTATTTACTTGGGATGACTAACGCCACACAGTCATAATACTCCTGTATGGAAAATGTTACTTATTTAAAATTATAATCAAGAAAAGTAACCCATGTAAATAGTTTTTTTACTTTTCAAATCATTTTAAAGGGCTGGGGCACTGATTATATGACCTGACTCTATCCTTTAACTTAAATGTAAAATACTTCTTTCATTTTGACCTTTTCTATCAAGTTATTATGTAGACTTTATTTATATGCAAGACTGTTGCAAACCTTGAGTCATGTGTAGCTATCTAAGGAGTGGCTCATATGAGTTTGAGGTTCACTGTCGAAGGGACACTTATGCTTTAAAGAATTGTTTAAAAAGCATCTTAATTGTTAGGTTGTCTTATATTTATTATGAGGTATACATGTGTAGAAAGTGTGGAAACGTATCATACAATAATGCAAGTAAACTATTCAAATAAAAAGCCAGATGACAATTAACCAAAGCCCTAAAAGACATCAGAGAATATTTATATATTTTTTCCTTGACAATCAACTTATTGTTTCAGCAATGGAATCCAAAACTAAAATGTATGAGCCGTTGCTCCCTTGCATTTGAACACGACTGCTGTATTAGCTTGCCAACTCAGGCATGGTTGGTCATTTTATCATTTTCTTGTAGCAGTACTACCATCAAAGAAATCATGGTTGATATAAAGTTGGAATGGTTAGTTTACGACTTTGTTGAAAGTTCTTTGTTATGAGGACTTGCTTGTTTTCTTTGTCTTATGTAAAAGTAATTTGAATATGACGGCATACATTTGTCATTTAAGAAATTGTGATGGATGTTCTCACTATGTTCTGGCACTTACAAGGGCAAACACTTAGTGAATAAGTGAAAAGACAGATGATTTGATTAAACTATTGTTAGTTTTAGCACTAATTGGCCAGACTTTCCAGATATTTGGTACTTACAATCCTCACACTCCTTTCTTTCTTCAGGGATGACCTGACGACATCTGGCTCCCTCCATCATCCAAGCTCTGTCGGGTAGGACAACTCCCCCACATCTTCCCAGAGAGTGCTACATCCTCATTTTCCAAAGACCTCCAACACCCCGGGATTAACCGGTCCCAGCCCCACAGAGACCCTCTGCCAACCCGCTTCACAAAAAAATTGACAATGTATTGCTTACAGTGGCTACTTCCTGTGCTGCTCATCCCCAAGCCGCTGAACCCAGCGCTGTGGTTCAACCACTCCATGTTCATGGGCTTCTACCTGCTCAGCTTTCTGCTGGAGAGGAAGCCCTGCACCATCTGTGCCTTGGTCTTCCTCGCTGCCCTCTTCCTCATCTGCTACAGTTGCTGGGGCAACTGCTTCCTGTACCACTGCCAGGACACGGCACTGCCGGACAGCGCCCATGACCCGGCGATTGTCGGGACTTAGGAGCGGAGAGAGATATCGGAAAGGGGAATGGGGGGTGCAAAGGGTGATGAGGCGTTGCTTGGGAAAGATTTTGCCATGCTGTAAATGGGGACAGGCTACACTTCTAGGGGTTTGAGAGCAGTGTAGAAGAGATGTTCGAGGACTGCGGGATGGTAATACTGCAAATACAGATGGCCCTCGGACAAAAGTGGTATTGAGGAAGAAAAGAGCCAGTTTGGGTAAATTACGAGGGGCTCAACAGACTTGAACTTGAGGAGGAGAGGAGGGATGCCAGAGGGGACAATATGGAAACTGTTATGTAACAGGAAATGAAGTCGTGGCGTCCAAACATGGAATGCTAAGCAAAGAACAGGACTGAACTTGAGGAAAGAAGCGTTTCACTTTCATTCAGCATTTGAATGAAAATTAGACAATAAATCCACCACATGTTAACTTAAAGTCACCGCTGTGTTTCAGTATCCCGGTTCCTTGCTTCCGGTATTCTTGTTTACTTCCATCATTGCTCACGGGAGAAGTTGTTTACTTCATTCTGACGCGTCATCTTTTTAAAATAAACTGCCAACATTCACTTAATCCTACTGAAAGGATGTTTTCACTGGCAGCCACGCTTGCTTTACAGTAACCATACTTTGTACACCAGGTAGTGTTAAAGAATGGTTGACATGTTGGCCCCAGGCTTTACAGGAACAGGACAAACATGCTTCTCACAGTCAAACCTGACCAAACTGTCGCCATTTTTGCTCTGCACACTTTCCTGAACAAAGTGTCCACACAGACACTGGACAATCAATAACTATGCTGTGAATAATTCCTCCTTTGCCGCATTGCCACGCAAACACACCTCAGAAGGTGTACGACTGCTGAGATACTATGTTCTCCAGCTGCCCCTCTTCATCCTCATCTCCGCCTCAGATCGAACGTGCCCTGCTGCCAGACCTCTACTTTTATTTTTCTTGTGCATGGGTTGCTGTTATTTTGTTTTGTTCAAGAAATAAGTTCACACATTTGAATCAATTCAGACAAAATGCTGAACGTTTCCAAAGGGTAGAATAATCTGGATGTGTGGAGAATGTCTGTATGAAATAAAATGTGTGATAGGTGTGTCTTTTTTGTGATCATGATAAGCGTTATAAAGGGGCGATACACAAGGTGACAGTAATGCGTGTTTCAGTGTCAAAAAGCAATACAGAGTGCTGGGAAATGAAAATTCTCACTGACAGGTTTATTGGTAATTGCGCTCTCAGTAAGAAGGTTCCCTTGTGTCTCACTGCTGTAAGTGTTAAGTTTAGCTGTCAGGCTAAGGTGTTCATACTGTGTTCCTATTAGTGTGTGTGTGGCCTCCTGTCGCAGTCCTCAACATGCTCACTGCTACATTATTGCTTTGGTTTTAATTTAAATAAAGTTTTTCCTTTCAACATGTTAAACTGTGTTGGACTCATTCAAACATAAAACATATATATTTTTGTATGCTTAATTCTCCTACAGAAAATATTATTTATGGCAATGATGCACCATGTTTTCCGGAGTCTGAAAAAAATATTAAATATTCTATTTGAGAGAAGGCTTTAATAGGTATTAAGTAAAATAATAATTTCATAATAGCCTTTAATATTTTCAGTTTCACTTCCGTCATTATACATCTGTATATTTCGGATCAAACTAATGTAAAGCTGTAAATAGCAGGTTGTGAGTTTTAAATGATGCAAGTGAAGTGCAAGCGGAGCTCACGACCTGCTCCCATTTCCTCTCTGCGTTTAACGCTATTATTCACCTCCTCATTTATATGTGTATCCTCCTGTGAACCAGCTGAGAACGTCTCCTGTGTTTCTAAAACAAGAGACTGATTTATTGCCAACTCTGAACTTCACCCTTGCTTCCTCAGAAGAACTCCTAGCTAAAGTAAACCTTGAGCATCGTTATTTTTCTGCTTTTTTAAATTTGAGTTTTAAAGCCTAAAACTTCTAATCTAATCACACTAAATAGAGTTATAAACCTAAAAGGGAATTAATTCCATTATAATTAATTATGACTGTGCCTTGGACATGCTATATAATCACATAGAAAATGCATGTTCATGTTGCATGCAATGGAAAAGTCCCAGATACAACACTGCAGTTATTTACTATATTATTAAATGTATCTGGGCTGCTGTATTTCTCAATGTGGCTGTTTTTTTTCCTGCCAGAAATGTCTTTAAATTGTGACTTCACTGCGTGAAAAATGTCTCCTAGAAAAATAAATACATTTTTAGTTGATTAAACTTTACAGATTAGAAATAAAAATAGTGTGTACCCAAACGTTGCTTTAAAATGCTTTCCCCATCTAATTGTCTATCTTTTTTTAATTGTTATTTTCTTTTCAAATCTCATACCATCTGGCCCTGCACGAGGGAGATAAAACAAAGCTCTGGTACTTGTTTGTTTTTGGAACACTTTCAAGGTGTTTGTTTTTAAAAAGCTTATCTGCATTTAATTATCTACAAGGAAAAAAAGACCAACGCATTCATGCTGTTACACATTATGGCTTCCCTTGTGAATTGGGGTTATGAAAGTAACATTTTCTAACACGAGAGCTTTGGTATTCTGATGATTTTGATCCAGTTTTATGTCCACGAATACTCTTAAGAGATATGATGAGATTTGAACATACCACGTTTTCTTTTTAAAACCTTTATAGACCAAAAGCCTCCCTAAATATGCAAAGTTGACCTGTATTGAGCTATCAAGACTGAAGAAAAACCTAATTTGACTCCTTAAGTTCCTCAGCCTTGCAATAAAAAAGCTCTCTAACTCCTTCTTCTTCCCAGGCCATTTTATTGACCTCACAAACATTCCTTAAATGTCCCAGTCAGAGAGGTCCCTGGTCAGTTTACCACAGCCAGATCTACTCTGTGGGCAGTGAAAGCATCCTTACTAAAGTGCAGTTTGATCAAACGGCCAGCGGAGGGCAGCACCTGCTCTGTTTAAGTGGAGATACCTTTTTCTATGGGCTATATGCTATGCTATACTTAGAATATTTTCACCGCTTTAACTTGCTGAAAGACAGCCCTTTTAGACGCCTAACTGGACACTTTAAATCCACTCCTGTACTGTTCAAAGCCAATACACTGCATTAACAAAATCGTTTTAACTTGCAGAAAAAGGAGGTTGCTTGTTAACCGCGTCCGTGCTCGGTTATTGTGTTTAAAGGGTCCCTATTATGCTTTTTGGGATTTTCCCTTCCCTGTAGTAGGGTTATATAGGTTTTTGTGAATGTAAATGGTCTACAAAGGCTAAAATCCCAATGCCTGGAATGCCTCCATTGGACTCCTTATTTACTTCTGTAACATAGTGACATCATCTTCTATTGGCTAGCTCACAACACATTGTACATGATATACAATAAATAATTGAAACATATATTGATTATGAAAACAAGACAGTTTCATCAACTGGATTCCAGCTGGTGGCATATAAATATAGTTTGGGGTAAAATCTATTGATTACTTGCACATTTTTTTTATAATAGTAAGTTATAGGGGTTGATGTTTTAAATCAATTAAATTGTCAGTTAAGGTTTTTTAAAGTGTTTCTATTCTTTATGCAGCACTAATAAGTTGCATCATACATTTACGATGTATTGTGATGAGTGCAATGCATCAGGATTGTCCCCCCCTTCAATCATCATGGATACAAATCAATGCACACATCTATCTCAAATGACGATACACTTTCATCAGCCCACAACATCTAGCGCTGCATTCATATCATCTGCAAAACACAAAACTTGCTGACAAATGTTGCCTGTAAAGAATTAATTTAGGATTTAGGTGAGTAAAACCTCTTACGTCCTGTTTGGCTGCCTGCCAGAGTTGTCGATAATCTTTTGGCCTCCCTAAATGTCACATCTCCTGTTTGTTGAAATATTTAAGCAGCCATGCTAGATGATGAAAATAAGAAGAAAAACCCTCCAACAAGTAGATTTGTAGAATCCTTCTGCATGAGGTTTATTTCCTCTTTTAAAACCTGACTGTCAGACAGGAAGGATTCAGGCAGATTTATTTAGTCTCTCAGGATTTAATGTTAACAGGATATTTGAATGTTAGGGTTATGCTATTTAATCACACATTATACATTATGTGAAATAATAATAATACATTTATCCTTAATTAAAAAAAAAAAACGGCCATATAAAACTTTTAAATGGACAAATGTTACAGCTGCATGAGACATCTTAGCAGGTTCAATTGTGGCACTGCAATAGACAACAGAACTTCTTATTCTTTGTACAAAACTCTTCATATTTCACCAATATAAATTCAGGTTCCCAGTAAACTCTCTCGCCAGCGATCCAAAGTCACCATCTTTAGATCTTCCTCTGAACTCGTCCCTTTTGGTATTTGTCATGAAGGTAGCACAGATTTCTTCAACAAACAAAATAAAGTACCATTCCTCATCCTGGCATCCCCCTCGGGCACACATTTTCTTTACATTTAGTCTCTCTCCCTGTCTTCAGGATCACAGAGACACTTCATGTTGGATCCCATCAGAAAAAAGACCTTCTTAAAGTCTGCTCTTTGTTCCTATAGAAAGGTGATCTCAGTCTCTTGGTTCTGGTACGCCTCCTCCTGCATCTCAGTGTACAGCTGGTCCATCCTCTGGAAGGCCAGGTAGCCCTTTTTACCTTCAGATGCACAAAATGAATGTTTTATAAAAAATATGATGACATAAAATACAAGTGAATACTCCATACAAAATAATGATGTTTGTACCGAAAGAGAGGACGGTTTCTTTGGCAGCGCTGCGCAGATCTTCATCTGTTGATTTCCATAAATCTGCTATGTAGTCCACACTCTCTGTCGCCTGACACACACACACACACACACACACACACACACACACACACACACACACACACACACACACACACACACACACACACACACACACACACACACACACACACACACACACACACACACACACACACACACACACACACACACACACACACACTTTATATTCTCTAGTTTAACAAAGAGTGTTTGCTGAGAGTTTATGTATTTTGTGGTGCTCACCCTGAGGCATTTAAGTGCCAGACAGGAGCCTTGTTGGATCTGAACATGAGTGCTTTTCAAACTCTCTGTGTAGTAAACGACTGCCTGGAGGAAAAGGGTGACAGACACAGAAATTATTAGTTTTGTCATGCATCAACATATGTATTATAACAAAGTAAACCAAGAGATGGAAGCTGTGTTGTTAAGAAATAAGAACAACAACAATCTACAGCCATGCTAGCTGCTTCGTTAAGAACTTAGACACCGCAGTGCTTTGAGCTAATATGCTAATGTTTAGCAAGGATGATGTTTACCATTACAGTTGAGTTAGTTCTAGTTTGTAACTGTGAGCTGTGAGTGAAAACAACAGTGAACAGAATCAAAGAAGTTAAACAATTTTGGAAAGCTATGATGGACTCTGTCGACCTATTTGGGGCAATCTTTACAAATACACAAATAAAGGCAGTGACCATAGAATTCGCCAAAAATGAACTCCATACAGGCCAAGATGTGATGATTTGCTCCTGGAAGAGGTGGGATTTTTCCCATGTGTTTGCATAGAATGGAAGTGAATGGTAATAATACAGGTCATCACCGTAAAAAGCAGCTAGCATGGCAACTTTGTGACTTTTAAGATAATTGGAAGGTGTCATTACATAGCCCTTACATTGCGCAATAAACATTTACTTCACAATGAAGTTAAAGATACAATCTTGCCTATTGCAACTTTATGTGGCATTGAAGGTCAACATTTGAATTTGTCCAAAACTTCTAAATGTCGCATCAGCCTCATCTATACTTGGGTAATGTTAGCACGCTAAATGAAGTAGGTGAACGTTGCATTGCTGCTTAACATGCACATTAGCATTTAGCTTAAAGCAGCTAGTGTGATTGTGGACTCTTTGTCTTATTAATGCTAAAGCTGCATTCACCTGATACGCAACAACATGCTCGCTTAATGAGAGGTTGGGCATAGAGCATGGCAGTGGAAATAGTTTATATTGTTCTCCTGCTAGCTTGTGCCGCCACATACAGCTGTTTTCTGGTTGGTTGCTTGTTGAAAAGGTCAGCGGTAAACAAAGTCAAGTTGAGATTATTTGAACATTAAGCGCAGTGCTCTTTCTTTACTGAGTCACAATGGCGTCGGCGCAGAGCCTCTTTACCACGTTTCATGTGAATGCAGCTCAACACCCTGACAGGGTCAGTTTGACGTACCTTGCTCCTGAAGGCCTTGCAGCCTGCAGCCCTGCAGAGACAGCTGGCTGCAGCTTTGCACACTTTGTGGTTGGAGTCGAGCTGCAGCGCCGCCATAGTCTGCAGCGTGCATCTCAGGGGGAGGAGCTCTGCAATGCCCCGACCCCTCATCTTATTTAAAACCCGCCTCCTTTTGGGGCTCCTCAGGGCGGACAGGATGTACTCTGAAACACAGTAGTTACCATCATAAATGAATAATTAATTCTGTTGTTTTGGAGCTTTCAATCAAATCACACTATCTTTATCCACCACAGATTTTGCCCATCTCATTTTAATTTTGTGTGGTGATTGCTTTAACGACTTTTCAGGTTGAGGATTCAACCATGTTTACTTTTGTTACAGTCCCTAATTATTTGGTACATCACATGTAATTCTCTTTACCAATTCATTTTGTGAGGTCAATAAAATGGCCTTGTCATAATAGGGTTAATTATAGGGTCCTTCAGACCACCTGTTGGTTCCTAATTAGGAATTGAGAGCAGCTTGGTGCTATCCTTCTTGGCCAATCAGGGCGTGACAACACCCTTTTTTGCTGATTATTTTTTGACTTACAATGCACATCTCATTTCAGCAGATAGCAGCAGGCACTATGCTTTTTGCTGTCTTAACATTTGTGATGGATGATATAGAGCAGTGGTTCTCAACTGGTGGGTCGCTAACCAAAAGTGGGTCGAGTGAAAAAAAAAAAGTCAAACTTAAATTTAGAAAGCCCGATTTTCTAACGCTGCGCATGCAGTTGGACTGGAAATGCCGGAGAACATAAACTGTTTTGAAAACCTCTGTGACGTAGTGATCATCTTCTCAATGAATATCTTTGCTGATTTTTTCGAGTCTTCTGACCAATCAGCATGGTTTTGTTGCCGGAAGTCCCGACGGAGAATCACTTTGCGGTAGAACTACTCTTTTTATACAGCAAGCATGTCACATTTTTCACGTGAATTTGCAGGTTTGGCTCCAAGTCTGCCTTTTTATTGAATACAAGTCAAGTGTGCCTTTTTATGTTATAGAGTTCAACTCTGATTCTAGAAACTTTATGACCATCATCAGATTAAACTTTCTTTAAAAGCATACTTTAGTTCTGTGAAGGGATTTAAGGATATATGCACTGTACTTCACTTTAATTACAATTGTATGCTGATTTTTTTGTTGAATAGATTTGAGTGAAATTTCTAATTTGTCATAGATATACTGGCAGGATGAGTATAAACTATGATTTAAAGTGTCGTAACCAATGATAAATGTGGGCGTGTCCTATGCAGTTTTTTCTCGAAATCGAAGGGTTAAAAACACTTACGGGCACATAACTTTGTGTTAAAATGAGTTACGGCCTTTAAACTCGGAACACTCATGACAGCCCACAACCTTTTCCAGACTGTACAAAGAAATCGTACGTTTTAGCAAATACGGTTCAGTAGCGCCCCCTATTGTGCGTTAGTCACATATAGTTTCTCCGAACTACCCGAAAATTGGCACAGACATTCCTCATGGAATTGCGGACATATTTCAAAATGGCTTCCATTATCCCCGCCCCCCATAAAGTCGGCCATTTTGAAAAATGTGCGTTTTAAGTGCGTTTTTGCACACTTCTCCTAGGGAAATTATCGGACAAATTCCAAACCAGGACAAGATCAGTCCATATCCAATGTGATGCTAAATTGCGAATGAATAGTTGACTGCTCAAACGGGGAGCTCGTAAGCTAACGGAGAATGTACCACTTTTGACGATTTAAATGTCACAAAATCGCTAAAATGAGCTTCAGACGCAAAACTTGGAACGCACGTCACAGCCCACGACCTTTTCCAGACTTTACACAAAAAACGTACATTTTAATTAGAATTGAAGAGGCATTTTTTCATAATTATTAAAGATCTTCGAGAGGGTTTTAATAGATCAGGACTTTGTATTTAGATTTAAATAAATACTGTTCAGTGTGATATGGTCTTATGTACTTATTAAATGCCTTATCAAAATATCTTGACTATCAGATTCTAAATATAAGTAAGTTATGTCATACATTGTGTGTGCTGTGTGCATGTAAGTGTGACCAATAAAGAGGGTTTCATCCTCCAATTCTATCTATCTATGAACATATTTTATTCAAACTGTGAAAAAGTGGGGATTATTTCACATTCCATATTTCAGATTATTCTGATAAAATCGTTTGAATTGGGCGTTGTCATATTGCCACAGTAGGAATAGTAATTGACAAACAAGCTACAACTTGCATGTGTGAATACTACCAAAGAAAAGTCCCCATGAATTAAAAAAATCCCCTGAACATTGACCTTTTCAAACAATTTCTTTATTTACCTCGGAACTAAAACGTCTATAGATTTAAAGCTGATGGATGTACCTTCTTTTGAGAGGCGTGAGATGTGCTCTCCCAGATCCAGGATGCTCCAGCGTTTCAGATAGACAGACAGCTGGAAGAGGGACACTCTCTCTGGGCTGCAGAGCGGCCGGGGGCTGGGCACCATCCGACAGGCTGTGTGCACCTGCTGCAGGAGCTGAGAGAATACTGGGGAGGGGGAGAGGAAGGCAGTCAGTCAGTCAGCGCAGTGTGTGATCAGTCTGGAGGAGCCAGGCCTCCTTTAGTGCTTTGATTTCCTATCTCTGCAGATCAGAAACTCTTGACTTTAAAATATTTTAAGAACTCAGTAGTTTGTTAACCAACCTGCTGTATCTTTATTCTTTCATCTTTTAACAAATAAACATTTATATAAATAAATTACATTCCTTGTCGGCCTGTAAATATATAATTCCTGAATTACATATTCCTCTTGTTGCATCGTTCATTGTTCACAGTCGACTATATAACCTGAGACAAACCAAAAATTGAAGTTAGAATTGAACTGGTAGCATCTTTAGCTTTCAACACGGACTGTTAGGGCGGCATGGATGCCTGTTCAAACATGATTGGTCATTACCTCCATAACAGGGAACAGTTTGTAACCATCAATAGCTCAAATTTACCCCGGCCCCAGTCAATCACGGTGTACCCCAAGACTCTGTGCTTGGCCCCCTCCTGTTCACCCTTGACATGCTCCTCCTCGGCCAGATCGGAACCTGCGGTCTTCAGACTTTGGCCAGCTTACCACCCCCCGCACCAACCTGCGAACCTTCGGGGACAGAGCCTTCAGTGTGGCAGCCCCCACCCTCTGGAACGCTCCCCCTGCGGAGATCCGCAACATCCCCACGCTTGACGCCTTCAAAAGGGCCCTCAAGTCCCATCTGTTTGCCAAGGCCTTTGGCCCCTAATCTATTTGCTGTTTTGTCTGTCTGACTGTTTGTCTGACTGCCTTTTGTTTTTGTTATGTTTGTTCCTACTCCTGTTCTTCTTTGTAAAGCGACCTTGGGTCTCATGAAAGGCGCTATATAAATCCAAGCTATTATTATTATTAATACTCAGACTGCAATTGTAAACCAGAACACTTTTGAAACCAAAGGCTGGTTCTAGATGGTAACCCCCAATTTGTTAGAACCATAGACTGTCTATATAGGTGCAATTTAAAGATTTTAAGGAAGGATTCAGTCATGGTGCACCCAGAGTCCTGCAAATCAACGCAACTGATACCAAACCCTTTTCCTGTTGCCCACAGATTTTTATGCAGATACAGATGTAGTTTATAAAGATTTAATTATGGGAAATTAAGTGAACTATACAGTAGTAGAAGGCATAACATCCTGAATAAGAACGTACTTAAAAAACGTAAATGAATGATCACAAAATAAGTATAAAAAAATCAACAATATGTAAAAAAAAAGAGAGAAATAAGTGTGTATGTACTGCCGTACCTTTCTCTGACTGTCCGGGTTGCTTGGCCTTCACCTTGTGTGTGTAACGTTTCTTTAACGTCCTGGAGAATGTGTCGGAGAGGCAGCAGAAAGGAGAGCTGCTGTCAGTCACACACTCCTCCCAGAACAACAGCACAGCCCTCGTTCTCTGCGTCTTAGGCAGGACTGAAGAAGAAGAGAGGGGAGGATGTAAATCCAAAATAGATTCATTTATGATGTCAATTTTTCCACAAAAGTTTGTTGTTGACTATGTTATAATCAGAGTATACTGTACATATTTGTTGGCCTATTTATGCACTAAGAGTGCTCTGCTCTAAACTCACTGTCTCGAGCACAGAGGCTGTCGTTCTTCTCCAGTAGCAGACAGCTGATCCTGTCCAGGACTTCAGCTTGCAGAGACATTTCCTCCAGCAGCTCCCTCCGAGATGGGCCGAAGTCGGTGGTTGTTACCCTCTGAGGAAACATTATGACGATTTGTTAACATTTCGACAGGCAAGTGGAGGATGGATACAGATGAGGGGCAGCAAGACAGAAAAATATGTTAACCACTGATCCAAAAACATTATTAATGTGGACTAAGCTTTGATTCTCTGCCATTACAATCTAGCCTTTAATTTCATTAAATTCCCTCTGTTTGAACTGGATTAACCTCCAACCAAAGCCTGTGATACAGCTTTGAAGAAACATTTGTTACGAGAAACTGCATGTCGTAGATCAAGTCACCACTACCACCAGGTATTCATAGCATGCAGCAACTTCCTAAAAAGCTATATATAGATCAACTAAAATAATTCCTGTCGTGTATCACTTATGACTGAGTACAAATGTGCCACGGTCCTCTTCCTGTATTTTGTATTTTATTTATTAATGTGCTATGTTTGTAACGTTTCTGTTCACTTTGGGCCCCATATTGGGAGGTGGACATTTTTGTTGTTGATTGGGCTTGGTCCAAAACATTTTACGGTGGTTCTGGGTGGGGTTTAGATAGAAACAATGTGGGTTCATGTGCGTTGTGCCTAATTATTAGGATAACTCTAATGTGGACATAGCTCATTAAAACACTATACCTGGAGCAGGTTACAACAAATATCCAGGTGACTCTCAAGAGCCTGGTCTAGACCCCAATTCCCAGAAGTCAGAGGTGTGATGACCAACTCTTCCTCTGAAGTTGATTGGAAGCCAAGACTCTTTGCAGTGCTCTGCTGCAAAGAACTGATGCTGATGGATGAAGAGAAAACATTAGATGAGTTGTTTCACATCTCATATCAGTGTGATTGATTATTATCTTTTGTCTGTTTAAACTCACCCACTGTCTTTTAGTCTTAGGCTACCTAAACAGGAAGTGTCATCATCCGCATTAAAGTCATTTGACAGGAAGTCAAAGCTTTCCAGGACTTCCTCCACAGCCAGAGTCTCCTCTGTGGAAGAGCTTCTGAGCAGGGAGAGGTCGTTCTGTGGGTGAGCACATGCCACATCCATGCAGATAAAGATCACATCCAGGTGTGTGTATGTAAATCATGATTCAGGAGATTTAGGATATTAGAAAGTTACTCAGTGGTACATGAAACCAAATTCTCCTGACTCTCGAGTCAAAGAGGGCCAAATCTTCTGCATCATTGGGAACAGCAAACATGCATTTTCCTTTAAGCCCCGCCTCAAATGTTCTTGGCTCAAATTAATGGAGAGGGAAAAAAACCTCTGGATTTGGCTTTTAGCACATTTAACAACTTTTAAGACCTGAGAGCTATTCAAGTGTACTGTGAAATTGATTAAGCTAATCAAAATTAGAATAAAAAAATTCTCCGCTGAATAACTTACCTCTCTTTCCCAATGAAAGTCAATGAGTACATTTATTTTTGGCCCAAATTACATCACACGAATAACATGGAAGTTGAAGAATCATCGTTTGGCCACTATTTGCTTAATCACTTAGCTCACCTTCTGGAGGCTTGGTATACATACACACCTTCAGGATGGTAGCCAGGTGCAGTATCTGGTGGTCCAGGGCCCTCAGCTCCTTCTCAGAGCCGCTCTGGTTCTGTAACGTCTGTTCCAGCTCTGTGAACAGGGCTCCAAGCCTGACAGCCTGGGCCCTCCGATGGGCGCCGCTCCCCCCCAGCCCCCCCGGGGATGGAGCAGCAGCCAGGGGGGAGGAAGGAGGTGTGACCGGGGGTTTAGAACGGGATGTCGTCGATGCGGGGGCAGAATATGACTGACACTGCGAGGAGTCCTGGAATATATGCAGGGAAAGTTTAAAATGAGGCGAGGAGTGATAGAAATACCTGAAAATGATTTTGAAAGATTATTAGATTTTGGAGATGTGGCATTTTCTTAGCCATAAGAAATGCAGTTCAGTGAAAGTTGTCACAATGGGTCCCCTTAGCAATACTGTAGGGGTGAACAATAACTTAAGAAAAAGATGATATCATTGTTGGCTATTGGGATAACGATATTACTTGCAATATAGATATAAACACATAAAGTGTTGCCTTTGTGCTTTTACTATACTGCATGAATACAACAAATAAGGGCTGCAATAACTGAATATTTTCAAATGTTGATCAGTAATTCCCAAATGATGATCGTGGGATGTTTTTAATGACTCCAGTGGAGTCAGAAGGTGTATTTTACCTGAGCGCTGACTGTGTCCTGTCCCAGCGCTGCATCGTGTTTCTCTGGGTCTGCTTCTCCAGCTGTGTTCTTCCTGAGGATGTCAGGAGTGCTGGACCTGTGGAACAGAAACAACTTTATATGTTAGCGTCTTATTAAAGGAGGTCTTACCATGTTGGCATTCATGAGAATCTGAATCAGAAATCCTATATTCGTCCCACAGCATGGAAATTAAACCGACAGTGGAGATAAAGGCAAATTAAGTAGGGTACAGTAAGCATATTAAATAAAAAGGCAAGCACCTTTTAATAACAATAAATAAATAATTTATATTTATTTGTTTACGACATCGCAACAATGCTTTTTCTTTAGGCAGCACTTTGAAAAATAGTTTATTAAAAGATAATGAAAATCTCTTGAGTTCATCCTCACCTCTGCAGAGCAAGCAGGGACCCTGCTTTACTCTGCGCCGGAATGGAGGAAGTATCCAACACACTTTCCCACTCCTCCTCTTCATCCTTCTCCTCCCTAGTCTCCCCCTCCTCTGTAGAGACCTCCAGGGACTCTTCCTCCTCGAAAGACAGCTGAGTCTGGCTTCCCCCCAGACTGGTGCCCTGACTGTAGCTGGAGGGGTAGCTGTGAGCCCGCATGCGACTGTGGATGAATTAGTTTTCATGAAAAGCATTCAAATAACACATACATCAATGCATTTTATAATCAGAACGTTTCTAAAATAGATGTGTGAATTACATTTGAATCACTTTATTGGACAAATACAGGAACCATATCTTTTGAATCTGACTTTAATCTGACTGGGTAAAAATCAAGATTTCCCCCAAAAATGTACCTTTATAGCAGGGGTGTCAAACTCAAGGCCTGTGGGCCAAATCCGGCCCGGGACTTAATGTTAAGTGGCCCGCAAGAGCTTGCAAAGAATATAATATACACTACAATTGGTGTAATTGTTGAATATTTGCTTTCAATTATGTGCCCTAGACTTCTGCATTCAGACGTAGTTATTTATGAAGTTATTAACAGAACTGATAATAATCCAATGCAGAGTCAATAATGTAATATAATAAATTATTTTATATTTATTATATATTTATATTTATATAGTCTTAAAGTTACAACCGGCCCGTTGAGTGCAACCATAATGCTAATGTGGCCCGCAATGAAATTGAGTTTGACACCCCTGCTTTAAAGCAATGGTCCCCAACCTAGAAGAGAAGGACCCTTAATGAAGGGAATCTGAGGGGTCACATGTGTAATTTTTGTCATATTTTTGTAAAGTACTGGATAAGTGATTTTCACTCCTTTATGTTGAAGGTAAAATCCTTCAAATAAAACAATCGGAGAAGTGGGACAAACCCCACTTTACCAGTGTGTCCTCTGTATCCACTGTTTAGCCTCTTTGTGTTTTCCTGTAACGCTTCACACCTGTAGGGGCTCTGCTGGCTGTGGTTTGGCGTGCCGGTGTGGGAGGGGTGGGACAGGTAGCTGAGCAGAGACACCCCCCCTCTGTTGTGTCGACTTTTAGACACCAGAGAGGGGAGGGAACCTTCTGGATCATGCAGCTCACGCATCATCGACTGCAGAGGAGAGAGGAGAATATATCGATTTAAAAATCACACTTTAGACTTTAAAGCCACTGGCTATAACTGACAGGAAAATGTAGTAATTTTATCAGCTAAATGCAATATTTGCAATATATTATGTGGTCATACGAATGAAGTCCTTTGCAGTTGAGGATATGGGAAAAGATAGATTTAATTTAGGTGCATTTTCTACAACTGCATGTGCATTTTCGTGGTGTTAAAGAAAAGCATGCATGAATCTGTGTTATTAATCTGTGATTTATTATTTCCTCAATGTCAAAAATTTGAATTATTCCTGGTTTTATCTTAAATTACAGGGAAAGGCATGTATAGTGTTTATCGCTAATGTGTGTGTGAGTGTGTATAACTCACTATAAAGTATTTCTCTGTGAAGGAGGGGGTGCTCGGTGCCGTCCAGCTGTAGACAGAGCTCTTCCTGCTGGACACCGACTGCCTGCTGACGGATAGCGGCCTCATCTTCTCTGAGCTGTCGAACGGACTGCAGGAGCAAACACACACAAGCACACCCAATATAAATATAAAAGGTACATTATACACACATATTACAGCTGTCCAACACATTTCATCCATACAGTATGATGACAATAAATCAGCAACAATCACTGCTTTTTAATATTTAAAGCTTGTCTCATGACCCATTCTCCAAACTTTTTTTTCCAAAGTTTGACGTTTTTCCAGACCTGAACATTTTTACGGCCTTTTCCTTTTTTGTTAATCGTGACAGCAAGCGTAAAGACTGTGAAATATATGATTCCTTTTAGTCACAGTTCCTGTTTCACACTTTTATGGTTAGTATCAGATGAGTTATACCAACCCTTGAGCTACCTGAATGTATCATAAATGTTATCTGCAGTAATCGTAAGTAATTTGTGTAAAGTGTCTATAAATTGATATATTGGGAGCATTCTAAACACTTATTTGGGAGGTTGTCAGAGCATTGACGCGCTTAACCACAACTTAAAAACTTAAAAAGCCAGCTTTTAATGAAATAAAGTAGATAACAAAAACACTTTGACACAAACACAGGGGGACCAGGCAAGGTAAAACAAAACAAACGAAAACAAAGAAAAGCTGAATAAGTACAGACAGAGAGGGCAAGAGGGCAAAGGGACAGAATATACGGTGGCCAACAGCCCAAAACACTTCCATAGGAGAAACACGCTGCACTTAGAAAAACGATGCAAATATAAAAACACAAGTGCCAAAACACATGCAAATGAAGAAACATCTTCACCAACTTGACGAAAAATGCGCAGTCTTTACTAAAAGCACTGCATAAACAGAACGCTGAAACAAAAAAGAAGCTCAAAACACAATGTAAACAGGGACACCAAAAAGTGATCTGAGGTGGGAAGCAACTAAGTACATTTACTTAAGTAGCCTACTGTACTTAAGTACACATTTGAGATACTTGTACTTTACTTGAGAATTTTCCATTTAATGCTACTTTGTACTTTTACTCCACTACATTTTTTAATACCTTTAGTTACTTTACAGATTTGATTTAATGATGTGAAATATAATCAAGTCTTAAATCAGACTTGAGTTACCCCTGGAGTAAATTCAAAAGCTACCCTGCAGTATACAAAGTCATTAAAACTAGCTGCACCTTCACCAGCTTTCATAAAACTTTTGTGACGACCCCTGCTTCACTGCCTATGCTGGTGTGGGTGTGCCTTTGTGTGTGGGTGTGTGTGCTTCTCTCTCCCTGATTGTATCCAGGTGCAGCCTCTCTCCAGGTGCTCCCAATCTGATCAGCGCCTCCATAAAGGGTCTAAGTAGGCTGCAGTGGCTCTCTCTCTGCCCGGGGGAACGTAGGAGGAAGAGCAGCCCGGAACAGCTATCCTCCTGCATAGAGCTTGTTAACCCTGTTTGGTGGTCGGTTGTTTTGGGGAGTGTGAATAAACTCCTCTTTTTTCCGTACTCACGTCGTCGTCTCATCGCTGCGTTTGTTATGGCTGAGAGCCAAGCCGTGACAGCTGGGGGCTCGTCCAAACCGGTAAGATAAGCTTGGGTGCGTGTGAGTTCCTTCGTTATTTTGTGTTGGGTTTCTCCTGATAGGTGGTAGCGACGGTTCCCTTGGGAGCGTTGTGCGGGGTGTTAATGTTGTGGTGAAAGTGGCTGAAGCTTCGGTTTGGGGGCATGGCCGTGGTCGTAGTATTTTTGCTAGCTTGCTAGTCGCTTTGCTCGGCCAGCGGTCTTTAGTGCATAAGTACCCGCCGCAAGTAACCACATGAAGACCAGGGAGGAGATTAGTTAGCGGGTGTCGTAGTTAGTGGGGAAACTCCAATCAGTTTTTTTTTTTTCTCTTTTCTCTCTTTTGTCTCACTGTAAACTCGGTGTTGCGTTGTAGTATGGCGGAGGTAGACGCGTTTATCAGTGCTCCCTCTCAGGAAGCCCTTGAAAATGTCTCAATGGAGCAGCTGCTCGTTATTGCGGAACATTTCTCGGTGGAAATCGTTGGCGATAAGAGGCTAAAAAGCACTATAAAAACCTCTATTGTGTCAGTATTACGTGAAACGGGTGTGCTTCCGGAAGTTAAGGAGGGGGTGTTAAAACCTCTGTTGCAGGCTAGTTTACTGTCCTTTGAGCAGCAGAAGGAGATGTTGTTGTTGCAGCTGAGTCATGACAAAATGAGGTATGAGATGGAGTTTGAAAAGGAGATTGCAGTGGAGAGGATGCGGCAGGAGACTGAGAAAGCCAAATTTGATATGGAAGGACAGCGTCTTTCCATAGGCAGAGGTAGTGCGGTGTTGGGTGAGCGGCACGGTGAACAGGTGCCCAGGTCTCCTCAGCGGTTCGATGCTAACAACTTGCGCTTGTTGCCGCAATTTAATGAAAGTGATCCTGACACTTTTTTTTTGCTTTTTGAACGGGTGGCTAAAGCTAGGGATTGGCCGGATGCAGACTGTGCCCTGATGCTTCAGTGTGTACTCACAGGAAGAGCACAGTCCGCATATTCCGCGTTGTGTTCGGAGGATAGCTCTAGCTATGTTAAAATAAAATGGGCGGTGCTTAGAGCTTATGAACTTGTTCCAGAGGCTTATCGACAGCATTTTAGGTCCTTGGAGAAAAAACAGGGTCAGACTTATGTGGAAATGGCGAGGGATTTGTCTGTTCATTTTAAACGTTGGTTAGCTGCTATGGACATCACTTCCTTTGACAAATTGGGTGAACTCATGATTTTGGAACAGTTCAAAAACATCCTTCCTGACAGCATTGCAACCTATATAATAGAACACAGGGTAACTTCGGCATCCGAGGCTGCAGTAGCAGCGGATGAGTTTGTGTTACTGCATAAGGGTAGGTTCGGAGGGCGTGCTGGAGATCTACCTGTGTTTGGGGGAAGTGGAAGGTCTGTTGATGTTGGGTCATTGGGGATGGATCTAAAGAAAGTGGCTTGGGAGAAATCTGAGGATAGTTGTAACTATTGTCGTGAGAAAGGCCATTGGAAACCAGACTGTCCGGTGCTTAGAGCAAAATCCAAGGGAGGAAGATTTGTGGGTAAACCGGTTGCGTTTGCTGCTCCTGTGAGTAGCTGCTGTGTTGACGAGGTGCTTACGGACCACTTATGTGGACCTGAGGTTCTGGCGTCCTATGCTCCTTTTATAAGAGACGGCTTGGTGTCATTGGTGGGTAGCAATGTCAAAGTTCCAATTAAAATTTTGAGGGATACAGGTGCATTTGACTCCTTTATTGTTGACTCGGTTCTGCCTTTGTCTGAGGAAAGTGACACTGGTGACACGGTTCAGACTCGGGGGATGGGATTAACGGTTTTTCCTGTTCCTGTCCATAGGATGTATCTCGACTGTGACCTTGTTAAAGGGGATGTAGCTATTGGGGTACGTCCAGCTTTTCCAACCGAGGGGATACATTTCATTCTGGGTAACGATTTGGCAGGTGGTAAACTCTGGGCTGATGGCCCTTCTGTGTTGTTAGTCACTGGTGGTCTGATTGAGTCAGCATCTGAGAAGCGCTCTACAGTGGTGCCAGACGTTACGGCCGCGTGTGTGATCACAAGGGCTAGGGCCAAAAGGGATCAGGACTTGCTATCACATGGGAAGTCAACTGACACAGTGGACGTTCCATCTTTGTCTGAGTTTTCGGTGTTACTTACACACCATGAGGTGGGAGAGGAGCAACGTCAGGATGCTTCGCTGAAAGGCCTTTTTGACTGTGCTGTGCCAGTGGCAGAGAGGGAAAACGCTTCAAGTGGATACATGTTGCGTAATGACTTGTTGTTTGGAGATGGAGGGCTGTTGATGGTGCAGGGACTGAGGTTTTCCAGCTGGTGGTGCCAACTAAGCTTCGTCCTCTTGTCCTGAAAGTCGCACATGAGTGTGGACACTTTGGGGTTCGGAAAACATATTGGAACATCCTGAAACACTACTTCTGGCCACGTCTTAAGACAGATGTGTCGCAGTATATTAGAACATGTCATGTGTGTCAGCTGACAGGGAAACCGAACCAGAAGATCAAACCAGCACCACTACAGCCGATACAAGTGGTAAGTGAACCATTTACACATCTCATTGTGGATTGTGTGGGCCCTTTACCATGTTCAAAGTCTGGTTGCAAATATCTGCTGACTGTGATGTGTCAAACCACTAGGTATCCAGCGGCTTATCCTTTGAGGTCGATTACAACTAAGGCGGTGGTTAGGGCCTTGTTGCAGTTTATCTCAATATTTGGTATTCCTAAGGTCGTTCAAAGTGATCAAGGCTCCAATTTTTCGTCTCACATGTTTGCTCAGGTGTTGAAGCTTTTGAAGATTAAGAAGAACCAGTCAACAGCTTACCACGCCCAAAGTCAGGGTGCTTTGGAAAGGTTTCACCAGACATTGAAATCCTTGTTACGTGGTTACTGTACTGAGCTAGATGGAGACTGGGAGGAAGGTCTTCCTTGGTTGATGTTGGCTGCAAGGGAGGCGGTACATGAAGGTACGGGGTTTAGCCCTAATGAGTTGGTTTTCGGACATGCTGTACGGGGCCCCTTGGCAGTGCTGAAAGAGGGTTGTGTGGACACTGAGCCACCACGGAGCTTGGTGGATTATGTGAATGGCTTCAGACGTCGTTTGATTGTTGCTTTAAGTATGGCACGGGAAAAGTTGTCAGTGTCTCAAAGTAAAATGAAGGAGTTGTATGACCGTCGTTTGGCACGACAGGAGTTTAATCCAGGTGACCAGGTTCTATCACTTATGCCTATTGTTGGTTCCCCATTTCAGGCTAAATATTCAGGTCCGTACACTATCATTGAGAAAACTTCTGATTTAAATGATGTTGTGGCAACACCAGAACGAAGGAAGACTAAACGCCTCTGTCATGTAAATCTTCTGAAACCCTACCACAAGCGGAAGGTTAACACGGACACAGAGGTGGAGAAGGATGAGGTGCAGCCGGCTGTTGCGGCGACACATGGTTTGACGCATGAGGGAGATGTAGTGCCTGAACCTGATGATAGTTTGCTCTGTGGTCATTTGAGAAATTCGGAATCGCTAGATAATTTAGACGGGTTGTTGTCTCATTTGGCGGAATCAAGACGTGAGGAACTCTCAGCATTGGTACACAAATATCTGTGTCTGTTTGGAGACACTCCGTCGCAAACTGACTGGGCTGAGCATGATATTGATGTTGGGGACGCTCAGCCGATTAAGCAACATTTTTATCGCATGCCACCAGTTAAGCGCAATCGGCTGGATGCAGAGATTAATTACATGTTGGAGAACAAAATTGCTGTCCCATCAGCATCTAGTTGGGCGTCTCCATGTATTTTGGTGCCAAAGCAGGATGGGACACCTAGATTCTGTACTGATCTAAGAAAAGTGAATGCGGTGACAAAATCTGACTCTTTTCCTTTGCCACGGATGGATGACTGTATAGATCAGGTCGGGTCCGCAAAGTATGTTAGCAAATTTGATTTGCTTAAAGGTTATTGGCAGATCCCCTTGTCCAAGCGGGCACAGGAAATAGCAGCATTTATCACACCATCTGGACTTTATTCATATAAGGTAATGCCGTTTGGGTTAAAAAATGCTCCTGCTACATTCCAACGTTTGATGAATCGCGTGGTGTCGGGTTTAGAGGGTTGTACGGTGTATCTAGACGATTTGGTAATTTGCAGTGACACTTGGACTGCTCATGTTCAGCGCATCGAGAGGTTGTTTGAACGGTTGACGGAGGCACATCTGACTATTAATTTGGCCAAATGTGCCTTTGCAAAGGCAACAGTGACATATCTTGGCCATGTGGTGGGTCAGGGTTGTGTGGCTCCAGTTTTGGCCAAGGTCAGAGCAATATCTGAATACCCACAACCCACAACCAAAAAGGAACTCCAGAGATTTTTGGGTATGGTGGGTTACTACAGGAGGTTCTGTGAACATTTTTCCACTACAGTGTTTCCTTTGACTGAACTTCTTAGGGCTAAGATAAAATATACTTGGTCGGTCGACTGTCAGAGAGCGTTTGATAGGGTTAAGTCTCTGTTGTGTTCCTCTCAGGCGTTAGCGGCTCCATGTTTTGATCGTCCTTTTAGTCTCCAAGTAGATGCAAGCCAGGTGGGAGTCGGTGCGGTTCTGCTCCAGCTTGACAAGGGGGGGGGGTGGAGAGACCCGTCAGTTTCTTTTCAAAGAAACTTAACAGTTACCAAAGGAATTATTCAGTGATTGAGAAGGAAGCGTTAGCACTCATTTGGGCGTTGCAGCATTTCACTGTATGTGGGAGCAGGAGGACCAATTTTGGTTTACACAGATCACAATCCCCTGACCTTTTTGCATTCAATGAAGTGTCCTAACCAAAGACTGACGAGGTGGTCTTTGTTTCTTCAGGCTTACAACCTTGATGTTAGGCACATTAGGGGGTCTGACAATGTTATTGCTGACGCGCTGTCACGAGCCCCATGGCACTAAGTATGGTTAGGTCGTACCTTAATGTATATATATTGACTGTCATACTGTGATAAATCTTTCTTGCTCTGCCCATTCTTTTTAAATAGTGCTTCTCAGATACTGGTGTTGCTAAAGGTGTGGCTGGGCGTTGAAGGAGAGGATTGCTGTGTGAAGGTGGTGTTTTTTTGTTGTTTTTTTCATTAGGGACCTGGGGGAGTTCCATATGTGGAGTTTTGTTTTCCATGACCTTTTGCTTTGGTTTGGGATGGGGTTGGTTGGTGGTGCCGGTGGCCCTGGGGACACCGACTTTAAGGGGGGGGGGTGTGACGACCCCTGCTTCACTGCCTATGCTGGTGTGGGTGTGCCTTTGTGTGTGGGTGTGTGTGCTTCTCTCTCCCTGATTGTATCCAGGTGCAGCCTCTCTCCAGGTGCTCCCAATCTGATCAGCGCCTCCATAAAGGGTCTAAGTAGGCTGCAGTGGCTCTCTCTCTGCCCGGGGGAACGTAGGAGGAAGAGCAGCCCGGAACAGCTATCCTCCTGCATAGAGCTTGTTAACCCTGTTTGGTGGTCGGTTGTTTTGGGGAGTTTGAATAAACTCCTCTTTTTTCCGTACTCACGTCGTCGTCTCATCGCTGCGTTTGTTATGGCTGAGAGCCAAGCCGTGACACTTTAATGATCAATAACATATCATATATATTATTCTGAAATGGACCAATCTGCTCAATGACTACTTTTACTTTTGGTACTTTAAGTTTATTTCGATGCTGATACTTTTCTACTTTTAGTTGAGTAACATTTCAATTGCAGGACTTTTACTTGTAATAGTGTATTCCTATACTCTGGTACTTTAGTACACTTCTCCCACCTACTTCTCCTTCTCCCACCTCTGAAAGTGATGCACACATCTCGGACCGGAGTGCTTGTTAACATTAAGGGATTATAAAGTTGGCCAACTGACACTCCCACTGAAAACGTACCTTACATTTGAACAATGTGATAGAATATCTGCTTTAAGCTAGCTAGCTAACCTAGTGATTTGAAGTATACTGACAAAACACTTACAAATTATTATGAAACAGACTAACTTTGCGAACAGTGACAGTTGGCAAACTTTATAATCCCCAAGATCGTTTGCGCCAGTCTGCCACCGTAGAAGCACGGGGAATCAGGCAGGGATGAAATAACAGCACACATCAGGGAAACATTGATGACAAACCGACAGAGAACGCTAGAGAAGACAGGCATATATACACAGTACTAATCACCAAGACAATACACAGCTGTGGAGGGGAAGCAAAAACTTAAGGGGCGGCAGGGTGAAAAGAATCAGACAAGCAAACAGGCGGGAAAACCCATCGACAGGAAGTAAAACAAGACAGGACAGGAGATAATACATAAAAAACATCCTGCTTTATTTTTCTGTGGTTTTAAGAGTTCAAATTAAAAACTGATTGAATCACTTAACTGTGACTCATTTAGAGGTTCAACAGAATTGTGTGTGATGTGCGTGTGTACGGCCACCCTAGTCTTTTGTTTCTGTAAGTGTGTGTGAGTGAGTTCTGCAGCTTTCTGCGTGCTTGTGTGGTTTTCAGTGTCTCCCGGGAGGATCCATGAAACGTCCAACACCTGGCCTCTCTAAGCCCTGAAATGTGATCTGTCATGGTGCAAGGGCACAGCAGAGTGTGTGTGTGTGTATGATGTACAGTCTGTATTCGATGAGCTGCACGGCGACAGATGGCTCAGGTTAGAGGTGCAGAGAAAGAAGAGAATAACAACGTCAGATTCTGTAAAACCGCTATGTAATTCTATAATAATCCAACACATGATTTTTTGTTATTTACATGTTGTTGGTTGCTTTTTGATCATATTTTAGTGCTTTGAATATGTGGTAAAGTAACATTGAGGAATCTGTTTGACATCTCAGAAAAGGAGTGGGAGAAACCAAAAGAGAAAAAGAAAAACTGAATGTGTCACTTCTCCAGTGACTTCTTTTTTGAAGTTGAAACAAAAGTACAAAGGCGTTCTCATATTTTACACTACAGATATCTTTCCAAAGCAGCCACAACCTTTCCTCATCAGATCATCCAATGATTCTACTTTCCATCACGTACTCCACTTTACCTTCCCATCAACCCCTTGTCTCCAGTAGAGGAAATGCATCTGCATTTTGAAGTCATGCAATCACCTCATTAATATTTTTGTTTACTTTTGTTTTTATTTGTTTTAGATTACAGGGTATAAATACAGAAATGAAATGCAGTTAAAACTAAGCTGCATAAAAAAACTAAATATCAATCCTCATATAAACATTTTTTAGAAATAAAAAGAACATAATATATATATATAATTAATCCTCATAATTACATGTATTGTTATATCTAACCGGAGGGAAATGTTTGTGTTGTTTACCTCACACATTTTGCCCGTCATTTGTTAAAGATATGAATTAGATTTTTTTGTTGTCATGGCTTTTTCAAATTAATTTCTAAGATCCTTTAATTTTGTGTTTATTAACCTGTTAAGCCCTGAGCCTGTTTTTCAGGTCTCAGGCTCGAAAATGACGTTTCCAGAACAAATGACCATATCTTCCCTTCTAAAAGGTTTACATTACTAATCTTTTTTCTCAAAGTAATGATAAACCTGTGAGTTGGATGTAGAAGAGTCAGAATCAATATAGATGTTTTTTATTTTAAAGAAAATTCAGATTGAACATAGTAAAAAACTGTAAATTATAGTGTCCGTCCAATTTTTTTTACTTATAGTGAAAACTACCCTTGGATGATGGTAAGGTAGACTAAAAGCTTTAGGAATCCAAAGTACAACATATAATAAGTACCCTGTATCAAGATTGATGCAAAACAAGTGACATGTGACCATTTTAGAGAGGTTTAGCAAAAACAACTCCACCTCTGAGGTGATTTGGGTCATGTTGCCGTTTTTAGCTACCTAGCGCCACATGTTTTGATGACTGTTCTTGTTAATATCTTTGCGAGTTCTTATCATGGAGTGATAATGTATGTACCGATCGATTCTGTGTCATCTCACGATCAGATCGATGGGTTGGACGTGCAGCTACGATAAGTAATAAGGGTGTTATCAGTGAGTTTCTGTGCAAAACGCCGTTAGCATTTTTCGCTCGTGGCTAATAGGCTCAGCGCTAGCTTTGTGGGTTTTTTTGAAGAAAAAAAAGATCCGTTAGCTGAGTTTCTTCCCGTTAAATGGATATAAAACATTCATAGTGTATTGAATATTAAGATGCCCTCGGACGCTGTTTCCTGCAGATGACGCGTTTTCCCCCCGGTATCGGGGGTGCGGTGTAGAAGAGGTTAAATTATCATCTTTTACCCAATTCCTAATTTTTGTGATTATTGCTACTCTTCACTTTACCCTTCTTATGAGGAATAAGTACTAAGTCTTTATTTTGTATTTCTTCTGGTGTTTTTCCAAGTTCTTAAGTGTTTTTTTTTTAATAAACACCAAAATTAGGTGACATTTCCCCTATAGATATTTCGTAGAAGTCACATTAAGCTTTACAAGACCAAAATATATGACTGTGGTTGGCCTTCTGCTCAATGTATTCTCCCGAGCACGAAGTGAAACTTCCCTTGTATTGACTTTAAATTTGGGGTGTATTAAAGTACCAAATAAAATAAAGTGTATATGTGACCTGCTCTATTCAAATCAGTCTCATTGACCCGAAGACACATTTTGAGTTGTATACACTGCTGGAAAGAGGAGATTCCTAGCTTTCTAATGATATCAGGATTGTTTTTGTACTCCAAATATTAAGCGAAATATGTAACATTATATAATGACTGTCACAGAGTCATCATTTTGAGAAAAAGACCTTCAAAGTTTTCTCTTCTCTGGAATCCATCGATCTGATTGATTATTAGCGGAGCAAATTATCAAAATACTGCGGAGGGAAGATATTTTCGTTTGGATTACTGGTCTTGGGGAAGCTCGCGAGTGTGTGTGTGTATACATGTGTGTGTGTTTGTGTAATTTTGCGTTTGTGTGTATTGTGTTTGTTTCCCGGGGAAAACAATCTAAAAAAACACCGGCTGTTGTTATGCCTGCTGTGACGTTAAGTTACTCCGTTCTCCGCTTGTAATTATGCCATTACAAGCTTCAAAGTTGTATTTATCATCTGAATTTGCCGAAATAAGTTTAATATTCTGAAAGCTTGTTTTTTCTCAAAGCTTTGTTTAATTGAAATCAGATGAAAACAAACTGTAAAAGATCCAACCGTGTTATCTATGATTACTATACGCTTACATTCATAATTTCAGCCGGAGGGAGGGGGGGCGGCGCTGCGGAACAGCAGAGTGGCGAGTGAGAGCTGTCATCTTCCCTTTACAAGCTTCAAAAATGTATTTATCGTGTGATTTTGGAATCATATTCTGAAAGCCAAGACTTCGTTTGTTTAAAATCAAACAAAACACCCGAACCCCGGAAGGCGGTACGCAAATCCACGTTTATTTTGAAATGAGCCGTTGCGACTTCTGACTGATTTTGATAGAGCGGGTCACATATTTGAGCCCTGGAGTACAGAGCCCTGGAGGGTTCATAGAGGGAAAAATAAATAAAACGAGGCCAGGTGTTATTAATTTGTGCACACGAGATGTAATTCGTGGCCTCAATTTAAATAAAACGAGGCCGGGCTTGCCACGGAGCCCGACGGGCACAGCCCGAAAAGGCAACGTGAGCAACACCTCCGCTTCTCCGTCCCGCGGGCCCACCACCTACGTGAAACAGCGATGGGGTCGGGTGCGCTGCCAGAAGGGTGGCAGTGAAAGCAGAGGGTCTCGACGGACCAGACCCGGGCTACATAACCTGGCTTGTGGGACGTGGAATGTCCCCTCTCTGGGGGGGAAGGAGCTTGTGCGGGAGGTGGAGCGTTACCGGTTGGATCTGGTTGGGCTCACCTCTACGCACAGCGTCGGCTCTGGAACCTTACTTCTGGATAGGGGTTGAACTCTATTCTTCTCCGGACTTACCCAAAGTGTGAGGCGCCGGCCGGGTGGGGGGATACTCACAAGCCCCCGGTTGGGTACTTCTTTGTTGGAGTTTACCACAGTGGACGACAGGGTCGCCTCCCTACGCCTACGGGTTATGGGGGGGAAAACTCTGACTGTTGTGTGTGCTTATGCACCAAACAGCAGTTCAGAGTATTCAGCCTTCTTGGAGACCCTGGTAAGAGTCCTGTATGGGGCTCCTGAAGGGGACTCTTTAATCTTGCTGGGAGACTTCCACGCACATGTGGGCAATGATGGAGACACTTGGAGGGGCGTGACTGGGAGTGGTTTGTTACTGGACTTCTGTGCTAGTCATGGATTGGCCATAACAAACACAATGTTCGAACATAAGGATGCTCATAAGTGTACGTGGTACCAGAGCACCCTAGGCATAAGGTCCATGATCGATTTTGTTCAGACCTGAGGCCTTAGTTTTGAACACTCGGGTAAAGAGAGGGGCGGAGTTGTCAACTGATCACCATCTGGTGGTGAGTTGGGTGGCGGGAAGCCTCTGGACTGGATCAACACCAATCTCCCGGGGGGAGGTCACTGAGGTAGTCAAACAACTCCACAGTGGCAAAGCCCCGGGGGTGGATGAGATCCGCCCAGAAATTCTGAAGGCTCTGGGTGTTGAGGGACTGTCATGGTTGACACGTCTCATCAACGTTGCGTGAAAGTCAGAAACAGTACCGAAGGAGTGGCAGACCGGAATGGTGGTTCCCCTTTTCAAAAAGGGGGACCAGAGGGTGTGTGCGAATTATAGAGGCATCACACTACTCAGCCTCCCCGGGAAAGTTTACTCTAAGGTTCTTGAAAGGAGGGTCAGGCCGATTGTCGAACCTCAGATTGAGGAGGAACAATGCGGATTCCGTCCTGGTCGTGGAACGACGGATTAGCTTTTTACTTTCGCAAGGATCCTGGAGGGGGCCTGGGAGTACGCTTATCCAGTCTACATGTGTTTTGTAGACTTGGAGAAGGCGTATGACCGGTTTCCCAGGGAGTTACAGTGGGAGGTGCTGCAGGAGTATGGGGTGAGGGGGTCTCAACTCAGGGCCATCCAATCTCTGTACTCCCAAAGCGAGAGCTGTGTCTGGGTCCTCGGCAGTAAGTCGGACCCATTTCCGGTGAGGGTTGGCCTCCGCCAGGGCTGCGCTTTGTCACCAATCCTGTTTGTAATATACATGGATAAGATTTCGAGGCGTTCACTGGATCGGTTCGCAACCGAGTGCGAAGCGGCTGGGATGAGGATCAGCACCTCCAAATCTGAGGCCATGGTTCTCAGCTGGAAACCGAAGGACTGTCCACTCCAAGTGAAGAAGTTCAAGTATATCGGGGTCTTGTTCTCGAGTGAGGGAACAACGGAGCGTGAGATGGGCCGGAGAATCGGAGCAGCGGGAGCGGTACTGCAGTCGCTTTACCTTTATGACCTTTAATATGTCTAACTATATTTAAAATGAGTTACCTTTTAGAGAAGTGATTATATTTGTATGCCAATATTTTCCTATGGTAAAGTTTGAGTTTTGCACTTTTATTTTGATAGTAATAAGATCGGGACTCTTATTTTCAAGGAACTTTTACCGATTAAATCGGTTTATGATAAAGATTGAGCCCCAGAAAGCACATGCAATGCAAAATGACATCATTCTGCATGTTAAGTAGCCATGTGCTTTCGTGTTATCGCTGAATCTTTATTTATTGATTAGATCACGTTACTCTGATGATAGTGTTCAAGACAGCCTACAGTTGCAAGAAAAATAACCCTTTGGAATTACCTGGATTTCTGCATAAGTTGGTCATAAAATGTGTTCTGATCTGCACGTTTGAAGTTTGCAAAAGAGCACCTGGATGTTCCAAAATATTCTGTGGACAGATGAAACCAAAGTTGAGTTGTTTGGAAGGAAAACACAACGCTATGTGTGGAGAAAAAAAGGCACAGCACACCAGCATCAAAACCTCATCCCAACTGTGAAGTATGGTGGAGGGAGCATCATGGTTTGGGGCTGCTTTGCTGCCTCAGGGCCTGGACAGATTGCCATCATCAACGGAAAAATGAATTCTCAAATTTATCAAGACATTTTGCTGGAGAACTTAAGGCCATCTGTCCACCAATTGAAGCTCAACAGAAGATGGGTGATGCAACAGGACAACGACCCAAAGCACAGAAGTAAATCAACAACAGATTGGCTTCAACAGAAGAAAATACGCCTTCTGGAGTGGCCCAGTCAGTCCTGACCTCAACCCAATTGAGATGCTGTGGCATGACCTCAAGAGAGCGATTCACACCAGACATCCCAAGGATAATGCTGAACTGAAACAGTTTTGTAAAGAGGAATGGTCCAAAATTCCTCCTGACCGTTGTGCAGGTCTGATATGCAACTATAGGAAACGTTTGGTTGAGGTTAATGCTGCCAAAGGAGGGTCAACCAGTTATTAAATCCAAGGGTTCACATACTTTTTTCACCCTGCACTGTGAATGTTTACATGGTGTGTTCAATAAAAACATAAAAACATATTGTTTGTGTGGTTTTAGCTTAAGCAGACTGTGTTTGTCTATTGTTGTGACTTAGATGAAGATCAGAACACATTTTATGACCAATTTATGCAGAAATCCAGGTAGTTCCAAAGGGTTCACATACTTTTTCTTGCAACTGTATATGTCTGAACTCGATCCTTTGAGTAATGTGTTACGAAGCCTTCTCTTCAATATTGTTTCCACATAACAAGCATTTTGCGCTGCTCTTTTCCAATGTGGAAGCAGAATGTTTGAAAGCATATAGCACGATGCAGGGTGTGTCTCTAGACATCTCTAGACTGGAATAGCGGGGCCCAGTACGTGAACTCGCCTCACAGGTGCACATGCCAGGATAGAGGACATCAGACTCCAGAGAAAACTTGCTCAAGTCCGAGTCCAAGTCGGAGCCTCAATATACAAGTCGAGTCCGAGTCATCGTGGGGGGAAAAATTCATGAGTCCGAGTCCAAGTCATCGTACGCGAGAATTCGCGAGTCCAAGTCTGAGTCGCGTCAATCTGTGCGCGAGTCCGAGTCGAGTCACGAGTCCCGAAAATCGGCACTCGAGTCCGAGTCCAGGACTCAAGTACTCCATCTCTGTTGGCACGGGCGTAGTACCGGTGCGCCAAGTAGGAAGTGGAGCGAACAGGAGACAACCGTTTCACAACCGATTGTTATGTTTATGTGGGGAAATGGCAGTGCATACATTATTTGAGATATATTTCAAACTCAGACTTCATTTTAGGGACATTTCTGCCAGAGGTGTAGAGCTATTTGTTTAAGCACCGGATTCTCAAAACAGGAGAGTCTGTGAACCAGTCTGCCTAGATCTATGAATTAATGTCCGTGACTCTCACAGTATCTCCTATCTGCAGAGAGCTGTGTCTTTTACGCAGTGCCTTCACTGTGTTTAAGTTAATTAGAACAGCTGAATAGAGATCGAGGCTGCTAAGTTTTAGCCACACACAGAGACAGACACTACTTTCGTTGGAGTTGTATATGTCTTAAATGTAATTTAGGTTAACTTCCTGTTTTATTTTGAAGGCGAGTTTACGTTGTTGACAGGAAGTTGTTGTTGCTATGGAAACATGAAATGCTACATGATGTGCATGGGTTTGTGCTCTGCTCAGCTCAGCTCTGTGTTCGGTGTATGTGTGTGTCCGACACCGGCATTTGTTTTCAAATGACCACGAACAGTAATTTACACACATCTGGCTAACTCCATATGTGTATTTCCAAGTGAAAGAAATTCGTTTAATCTTAATCTCGATGTAGGCTAGTGCTAAGTGCTATCGGAGTGCACCGGAACGAACGCCACTATCATAATATCTTCTGAAAATAAATGCCCACACACAAACACACACACACACACACACACACACACGCATGCACGCACTTACGCACGCACACACACACACACACATGCACACGCACACACACACACCATGTATACATCACTTCAGGGGACATTACATTGACTTACATGCATTTCCTGAAGACTTATCCTAACCTTAACCATAACCAACACATGCCTTACCCCAACCCTAAACCTAACCAAGTCTTCACCCTAAAATTAATGATTCCACTCATGGGGACCTCCACACACTTTGGCGACCGGACATCTTCTTCATATCCCTAATAATATGGCGTAATAATCGAGCAGTTCGATGTGTCTAACCATAAGAAAGTATCTCGTGAGCACGTGAAAGTATATCGTGCGCACGAGAAAGTATATCCTGCGCCCAAATTAATAAAGCGTGGCCTCGTTTTATTTAAATTGAGGCCACGAATTACATCTCGTGCGCACAAATTAATAAGACGTGGCCTCGTTTTATTTATTTTTCTCTCTATGAACCCTCCAGGGCTCCGTAGTTATTCCTCTGTGCATGTGTTCGTACTTCCAGGTGACTTCCAGCTGCAGTTTGATGGTTCCCAGCTCCGTGATGTCGACCAGCATCAGCTGCGGCCTGGCCACAAAGAAGTCGGCGCTCAGACACGTCACCATGCCAACCAGCAGCCAACCCAGACCCTTCGCCTCCGTCACCTGAAAGAACAGACAAGTAACATGATTCATAATCACAGAATCAGAGGGGGAAGATGATTTTGATAAAAGTAGACATTTCATGGAAAAATCTGCTATTACAGGGTTAAGTCCTGCATACTACATCTTTTTTTTTTTTTTCAAAGAAAAACGTTATTATCTGTAAAATGACTTTAAGTATAACAAAATGTATGTTGATTCTACAGAATATCACCTCCAAGAGGGTTTTGTAATATGTTTAATACTACTTCATGATAATAACATCATAACATCATTTTATTATTGCAGGACTGTTACAACTAGTAAAATCTTACTCTATTTAGAGGTTTTACTTAAGTAAAAGTATTAACATTATTTCAATGAAGAAATATTCTTTCACTGGTAAAATTGAAAAACAGTTTGGCAACAAAGAGCATGTTTAAAGTACCAAAACAGAATAATACACATTATAAATTTGGATATAAGTTATTGATGTTTGAATAAGTGAATCACTATTATAATATATGCTTTTGATGTGTTATTTATATATCTATTGCCTTAAATAAATTAGTGGGTGGCTTGATGATTTCTTCCTGGGATCAAATAAAATATTATTGATATGATCATTTAATAAATGTTCCGATTATAATTTGTATTACTCATATAACTAAATATGAAAATAAACTAGTAATTTAAGTTAATAAATAAACGTAGTGGATAATAAAGTACAGTATTCCCCTCTAGGATGTAATGGAGTCGAAGTATAAAGTAGCATAAAATGAAAATACTAAAAGTACCCCAAAACGTCTTCTTAACAGTAAACGTACAGTACTTAAACAAATGTACTTAGTTACTGTACACCACTAACTATTCCTGTCCAAAAAATGGAAGAAGTACAATATTGGCTCTTGAAAGTGAACGCATTGTTAACATTTAGTAGCAGAAATGGAAATAATCAATTAAAGTACAAATATCGTGTGTGTGTGTGTGTGTGTGTGTGTGTGTGTGTGTGTGTGTGTGTGTGTGTGTGTGTGTGTGTGTGTGTGTGTGTGTGTGTGTGTGTGTGTGTGTGTGTGTGTGTGTGTGTGTGTGTGTGTGTGTGTGTGTGTGTGTGTGACCTTGATCTCAAAGTTATGTTGTATGTGAGGGAGGAAGACCATCTCCTCTTCGTCCCAGGCCTGAGTGTCATCGGACTCGATCCTCCCTCTGATCTTCCATCGCTGGCGGCCCAACCGCACCACCACCTGGTCATGTGACATCCAACTGTCAGTAACTGATTTTAAATCTTCAGTCAGTTACGGGTTGTGTGTTTAAAGAGAGTTACTTTCACCTTAGAGTTTTAAAACGTGTGTTGTGTTTTTCAGCAGAGGAAGTTATTACAATACCTTAGGTACAAGCTATTGATATTTGTTATTATAATATATTTTGTGTTATTATAAGCTAAAACTTTATAAGGTAGAGGTGTAAGGAATAACTCATGTAGAGCTCACATTTTTCATTAAAAATGTAACTGCAAACTTTGATATTTTGTAAGCACTTTAAATCACTCAGCTAAGTCACATGGTTATAGTGTGGACGTAATAACAACAGGTATACTGTATCTGAGTAATATTAGGCTGATATGTATGTAACAGATTAATAAAGATCCAGGAATAATGAGAAACACATTCATAGATCACATTCAGGCTAAATGATGTATCTATTTGTATATATTATTTAATGAATATAATAGTATAGTAATATCTTGTAAAAGAAAAATGCTTAGATGCAAAAAAGATGAAATATGGTATTATCAATGGAGTAATAACCTGATGAGGTAATGTATGTTGTTGTTTAATGTAATATAGATTTTAGATTTTAGACCTGTATGGTAACAAATACAATCTTTCTAGAAAGGCATTAAACTCAAACCTATATAAACAAATATACAAACTAAATAATAGTCAATTTCCCACCAACTAAAGTAGTAAAATATGGGTTTTTGAAGTGACCCTCACCCAAGTGGTGGGATATAAATTAGTTGATACAATTAATCAAGTACTATACTTGTACTACTTCATTCTTTTAAACTTTATGATATGGACATATTTTGAAGTTGAATTAATTTAATTTGTTGAAATGCAAAGCCTCTAATCCCCCATATTATCATCTCCAAATGACTTCATAGCACTTTGACTTCCTCCTTATGCTACAGTACAGTACTAGCTCTGGTTCTAGCCCTATGTTTGATTAACTAAACTTGAATAAACATTTAGACTTCACTTTTCATGAAGCATCTACTCAATATGTTCCACATTGTTATTCTAACCACAAACACTAATATATCTGATATTTGTGTTTGAAAAGAGAGGCTCACCTCGTATTGGTCTCCAGGGCAGAGTCGAGCAAACCCGATCAGGCCTGCAAGGGAAAACACGTGTTACATACAGTATTTGGAAGATAATGTGTGGACGTGTGTGTGTCTGTGTGTGTTTGTGTGTACCTTTCATTTTGATGTTTAGCTCTCCAAGGAGGATTTCCAACTCTCCCTCCATAACTGACATGTCCTGCAGAGAGAGGAACATTAAGTAAGAGGGAAAACTCTAAATTATTCTTTAGCAGGGCACCTTGAATAGTCTTACAATTCTGATACTTTTCATCCATCCTGTCCAATGTGAGGTTAATGTACAGAGCACTGGATACAACACTGGATATTCAGAAACACATTTTTTTGGCCTCTTTTACTGAAAGATAGTCAAACCCCTTACTGAACTTCCTCATAACCTGAATTGAATGTAGAACATGTGAACGTTGTTTTAATTAACCTTAGTGTTGGTGTATTTGCCACCTAGGTTTTACTGTGGCCTGACTCCATATGTTCTGCCTACAAACCCACAAACTGAAATAAGGCAGGTCAGTTACTTGTGTGCTGCCCTCGATCAGAAAACATGAGCTTTAACAAGCCCTTTAGATTTTGCTTTCATGTGACATGCAGAATATGATGTCCTCAATCTCATTATCGCCACTCATGGCTTGAGAATTGTCTTGCAATTGTTTCAGACACAGGGTAAATACATGTATATGGAGAGAAAACACCATGAGAGAAATAATATGTTCATCCAACATTAAAGCATGTACACAAGTTAGTAGAAACCAAAATTACAGGTTTGAAGCTAAAAATGAGCATAATATGCCTCTTATGAAACATTTACACAAACATTGTCCTATGTTAATAACACTGAATAACTTATATGAGTCAATGAAATCGTTTTTCAGTAATACATGTGTGAAAAAGAACAGAGATCCGCAGATGAGGCATTGTGTGTGCTCTGATGTTTGAAGAGGTCACGGCTGTTCCTCACACACAGCAGGTCAAACTCATGCCTAAAGTCAAAACTCAAAACAAAGTGGTCAATTTATGACTCTTGAAGAGGTTGTGACACCTAAATATTGCAGGACCATTAATATTCTGTCTAAATACAGAGTTAAATTCAAACACATGTGGTAAATACATAAAACTCAGAGTTATTAAGAGGAGCTTCTGTCAGGGGTAGCATGTAAACACTGATTTTAAAAGAAGATAACGTAACAAGAGGGACACATTTAAAAATAAATGTATTGTATTTCCAATAAACGGTTCCTTTTATGGGCCGACAAGAGACAATACCATACAATACCATAGGGTTTATATTTTACATACACTTCACCACAAGTTACTCAGGTGGAGGTGGAAGTACTCAGATATAATAATTCAGATAAAATAGCAAGTGTAGAAATACTGTTACATGTATAGGTCATGTTTGGGTAAAAGTGAAATAAGAAATGTATGAGCATCAAAACACTTAAAAGCACTAAATACACAAGTACTCATCTTGAAAAATGTTCCAATAGTGTATGATAATAGTAAATAAATACTTTCTTATTTTAATATATTTCTTCTCTCCCTTATGTCTTTCTGTTTTGCCATATCCTTCTTTTGCTTTTATTTGTTATTAACTTTTTTTTAAAATAACTTATCTGTGTCCTCCTATGATTCTTTTTTAATCCAATTGCTGTTACCTTGGAGAATAAAGGGGTTCCCTCATGAACCTTAAAACCTTAAAATGTTCCAAAAAGGATTTCGGGGGATTTTTTTTCTCTGACCAAAATCTGTAATGGTGTGTGTGTGTGTGTGTGTGTGTGTGTGTGTGTGTGTGTGTGTGTGTGTGTGTGTGTGTGTGTGTGTGTGTGTGTGTGTGTGTGTGTGTGTGTGTGTGTGTGTGTGTGTGTGTGTGTGTGTGTGTGTGTGTGTGTGTGTGTGTGTGTGTGTGTGTGTGTGTGTGTGTGTGTGTGTGTGTGTGTGTGTGTGTGTGTGTGTGTGTGTGTGTGTGTGTGTGTGTGTGTGCGTGCGTGCGTGGCTAAAACGGAGCAGCCTCGATCTCTAGCTCAGCTGTTCTAATGAAGGTAAACACAGTGAAGGCGCTGCGTAAAAGATACAGCTCTCTGCAGATAGCAGATACTGTGAGAGTCACAGACATCAATTCATAGATCAAGGCAGACTGGTTCACAGACTCTCCTGTTTTGCGAATCCGGTGCTTAAACAAATAGCTCTACAACTCTGGCCGAAATGTCCCTAGAATGAAGTCTGAGTTTGAAATATATCTCAAATAATGTATGCACTGCCATTTCCCCACATAAACATAACAGTCAGTAATGAAACGGTTGTCTCCTGTTCGCTCCACTTCCTACTTGGCTACGTTTGGTTTCTCTGACCAGAATGTGTAACACTGAGTTCTGTGTTTATGAAGCTCAGTTTCTGTGTGTCTGTGTGTTAGAGAATCAGGGGTGGAAAGTAACCAAGTTACTCAGTTCAATTTTCTACTCCACTACAATTTATTTAATACTTTTTTTCCATCATTTCATTACACATTTAGAATAATTATACAAGGTACAATCAGCAAATAACATAATGATAAGGTTTTGATCTAGGGTAAGAAAACACAAAACAAGATGAGAATTAATTGATCTTCTTGGGTTATGATCACAAGGTACCCGGCAGTTTATAAAATAATTTAAAATAACCATCTTTACCATGTGATGAGCATAACATTGCATCATTAAAGAGGACATATGCTAATGTTAAGGTTCATGTTTGTATTTTTTGCCTCTACTGAAACATGTCTCCATGCTTTAATGTTCAAAAAGCTCTTTATTTTTCTCCTACTGCATGTGCTGTAGCACCTCTTTTCCCCCTCTGTCTGAAACGGTGGGTTACCTATTGTAACCCTGGTTATATAAGCACAGGCGGAGCCCTCTACTGGACTCTATGGGTACTCCCCTTAACCATGCTATGCGAGCATTCCCATACTGATTTGCATAAAAGTAGCCGGCCAATCAGGGCGAGCCTACCTGAATGCACGCGCAGGCACACAGTATATAAGGCGGCCACGCCTCCTGATTCTGCTATCCTCCACACACTCTTCAGCGAGCGGCATAGGAAAGACAAGGCCCATAGTTAGAGGGCTCAGCCTGTGCTTATATAACCAGGGTTACAATATGTAACCCACCGTTATATTTCACACAGGCTCCGCCCTCTACTGGACCCTATGGGTACAGTGAGTGGAGCCCTGATGGATAAACGCCCTGTCGTTCAACAACATCGACCCATCACACGGCCCCTGACCGGCTTTTGGTCCCCACACTCACACATGCTTACCTTTTGTAGAGTGTGCATGGAAAATAGTGAGGAAGGCGAGGAGCGTCCTCCAATCCTGTATGGGGTTTACAGCATACTATGTTTCCCGGGTCCCTAAGGCGCATGGGAAAACATAAGCGCACTATGTCCCAGGGGGGTGGTCAGATGCCTACTTACCCACAGCGCCCCCCCTCTCACCAGTCGTGTGTTGCAACCAGCAACCACCGAGGATGAGAAGGAGTCAGACATGTCCAAGAGATAAGACCTTATGAAGGGGCCTGGCGTAGACCAAGACGCCGCCATGCATATGTCCTCCACACGTTGAACAAGGCTGATGACACGGCCATACCCGGTGTAGAGTGTGCACGGACCCCAGTGGGGAAGGCCCTACCCGCCTGTCCGTAGGCATGTGAGATGCACTTGCAGAGCCATCCTGTCAGGCGCTTCTTGGACAGAGCTTTACCGGCCACACACCCCCCAAAGCACACAAACAGCTGTTCGGTGCGCCTAATGGAAGCCGTGCGCTCTACATAACATGCCAGCGCACGCACCGGGCAGAGGAGGTGTAATTTAGCCTCCCTTGCCCCAATATGGAGTGGAAGACTAAAGCCGTTCAACTGTATAACCCTCGACCTGAACAAAATCCCTAGGTTTTTGGGAACAAAGGAGGGGTTCGGTCTGAGTGTCGCCCTGCTACGGTCACCCCGGATCAAAAGGCAACTCGGGTGTACCGACAGAGCGGTCAGCTCAGACACTCTTTTGGCTGAAGTCAAGGCAAGCAGCATAGCTGCTTTCAATGACAGAGCCTTCAGGAAGGAGCACTCCAGAAGCTCAAATGGTTCTGTGACCAGAGCCTCGAGCATCAACGGCAGGTCCCACTGCGCTCACTCATGGCAGGATGAAATGGCTGCTGTATACACTTTAATTGTGGAATAAGCAAACCCCCTGTCCACCAGTAACTGTAAATAGGATAGAATAGAGCCCAGCGTACAAGGCATAGGCTCTAGACTCCTTTCTTCACACCATCGCTGGAATCCCAACCACTTTGGCCTGTAACAGGCTGTGGTGGATTCTGCTGTGTTTTCACATTCAACGGTAAAACGTATTAATCGGGGCTATTATACCAGGCAAGGTGTGTTTTCTGACAACAGCATGCGGGCAATATCATCTCTTGAACCCGCACAGTGCTTTGACAGCACTTTCTGCTGTTTATTCCCCTCGGCTGAGCGCGCCCACCTGCTGCTTCCTTTACTGGAGTTACAGCCGGGCGGCGAGTGTGGGACAGTATTCTGCCCTCTGAGGATGAGCAAAAAGCAGCACACGCCAAGCTGCGACTACTTCTCACCGACGTGACCAAGGAAATCGATCCAAAGAGCCCCTCCGTAGACCTGGGGGCTCCCAAGAGATCATCAAGGTCTTTTTTTGGAAAGTGCCATGCGGCGTGATCCCCCAGGGACATCACATGGCAAGCAGCGGCGGCCACACCGTGGACCAAGCTATTAATTTGGCTGATGCTGCGGCCAAATAATCGCTCTGATCCGGTGAGGTGGGGGCGAAACGCCCAACACACCCATGTTTATTTGCAGCCGCTGCCTGTTGGGAGCAGATGGGCTGCCACGCTCCGCCGCCATGGCCATCACCAGGGGGAAGTCCTGGCGGACAGACCTGGCGGTGGACTTCCATGGACGCCGGACCCGGAAGTGCCCAACAACGAGAAGTCCTCGTCATTCTCCTCCCCGGCAAACGGAGCCATCCGCCCCGCTGGAATGGCGAACGTGAATGGCACCGCCTCGGCCATATCCTGGTCCCCCAAACACTTGAAGCAGAGGTGGTGGGGATCGGCGCCCGCTATTAAGCCAGGGCACGAATGACCGGCCCGGGTCTCTAGAAGCGGCGACTCCATGAAGGTATGATAAATTCTTTCTTCTTATTTCAAAAGTTTTTACTTTTTATGCATCAGTTATTGCTCAATTGCTGAAGAGAAAAAGGATAACAGGATCAGGAGGCGTGGCCGCCTTATATACTGTGTGCCTGCACGCGCATTCAGGTAGGCTCGCCCTGATTTGCCGGCTACGTTTATGCAACTCAGTATGTGAATGCTCGCATAGCATGGTAGTACCCATAGAGTCCAGTAGAGAGCGGAGCCTGTGTGAAATATAACCAGAGCCCAGTCTGCCCTGATTGGTTAGCTGGCCGCTCTGTTGTGATTGGTCAATCGCTTAGAGATGTCCCGCCCCTTAGCCTATCTAGTCAGATGTGTTGCAGCGTTAGCCAATGGAAGAACTATTGTTGCATAGTGATGTCACTATGTTAGAGAAGTAAACAAAGGAGTCCATTGGAGGAGTTTCAGGGCTTTGCAGACCAAATCTTTTTACTAGTGAATCTTCATTGTGGTATTGCTCATTTGTACTATACTACATTTTAGTATTTCTCCCACCACTGGTGAGAGCAAACAAAATAAAACCCATTTGAGCAGTAAGAAAAACAGAAGGCAGAAATGTGAAAAGGGACATTATGTGATGTATGAAAAAAAGCTAAATAAGACAATAAACAGATATAGCTCTGTGAACATGTGTTTGAAAGTGTGAGAATACATGTTCTGCAGACAGACAGGGCATGAATGAGTCCTCAGTTGTCTGTTAATGACCCTTAGCATGCGGCTGCTACAGGAAAATCACTGTGGGCCCATCACTCACACCAGATGATTTGGTTTGGCAGCATTACGACGATTAGCAGCGAGCACCAACCCTCTGCTGTGAGGAGATGACGGAGAAGTGGCTGACACTTTTCAATTACAATCTGTTCTCAACTTTTGTCTGGAGTGATGATGTTGTTAGATTTTGCAGTGCAGCCAAAATCATTCATAAAGCTTTTTTACACATTTATCTTCTGTTGATTAATAGTTAAATGCAGCTTCCATCATGCTTCTTACACAACAACTATAGTTCTCATTCATAACACTCCCTTCGATGTCTCACTATGGGATGCGCCTCATCCGCGGAGCAAACAGAAGCATCAATCTCATTACGCCAATCCTGATTGGCAGGTGATCTTGACGTCAGCGTCAGGGAATCCACCCCCTATAAGTAGCTTGCGCTACGCCGCATGCGTCATTCAAACACCTCTTCTCGCTTCAGAGCACATCTCTATATTGGTAGCCGGGCTAGCTCACACAGTCCACAGACGGAACCAAGCTAACTTCGGTCGACGGGCGCTCGCCGGCTACTTTTATATATACTTCTGCAAGAAGACTGTCGGTACTAACATACCAGTTAGTACCACATTCGACCTCAACTTTTTTATTTTCTCCGGAAATCGAAAGGTAAGGTTTTGACTTCAAGCTAGCAGCACACCACGTTGCTAGCTTGTCTCCCTCGCTATCGACACCACGACGGCGAGGACTTTTTTCTTCTCTTCTCACACCAGAGAAGAAAGGAATTAAACGACTATTAACACACCAGTTAATACTCTTTGGAAATAAATCTACACCGTCGCTTTTCTCCGGATTAAGGACGGGTTGGAAGTTTTTTTCCTCTGCAACTTTCCTGTTGAGAGCGGGCCCTTTCCACGCCGTCACCACGGTGGGCAAGATGGACGCCTCTCTCCCTCACACCAGAGCAGTCAGAAACTCGGTTGCTCGGCTCTGCGACTGCGGGTTGAACATTTCAGGCACAGACACACACCAGGTCTGCTCCTCCTGCCTCGGGCTGGAACACGCCCAGGAGGCTATTGACAACCCCAGCTCGTGCGGACATTGCTCCCGCTTCACCCGAAAGAGCCTCCGCCGGTGGCTAGCGCGTCAAGCTAGCTTGTCGAGAATGGACCTCTTCATGTACACTGATGCGCCGGATGGCTATCAGGACACGAGGGCGCCCACCGCTAAGATTAAACCCTGCACTGTGTCGGTCTGGGGCTCATCTACAGCGGCAGCTGCAAAACCAGAGTCCCGCCCTGTGTCAGGCTGGAACTCGGTAGCGGCTAGAGACGTGAGATTGGGGCCCCACGCTACACCAAGCTGGGGCTCCCAGCTGGACCTCACCATGGCCGCGCTCGCGGATGATGTCCTGGAGTCGGAATGCGTGGAGAACGAAGAGGATTCCTCTGAGTTTCTACTCTCTGACTCGGATGTGCAGGAAGAGGACATCTTCACGCCATCAGCTCAAGCTGCAATGCCAGGAGCGATGGCTGCTCCCCCGGGCGATAGCACACCAGCTTCGCCCTGTCTGGGTATGGACCTGCAGGCCGTGTGTCAACGTTCCGCGTCCAGGCTAGACATTCCATGGCCTGAGGTGGCCAAGGAGACCTCTAGGTCCCGCTACGAGGGGAAAACTGTGCAGCGAGGAGAAAGAGGCAACTCCTTCCATTCTTCCCGGAGATGCTGGACGAGGTATCGGTCTCCTGGAGAGACCGTCCCTTCAGCAATAAGGCCCCAATCCAGGGTGCCTCCTCCCTGGACTGTGACGGTATGGAGAGGCTCGGCCTGCTCCGCATACCGCCCCTGGAACCGCTGGTGGCAGCTCACCTCCAACCGAGGCTTGCTCCGACACCAAGCAGGAACCCCACGCTACCGGTGAAGGCGGACCGATAGCAGTCCGCGTTGGCTAATCGGGCCTACAAGGCCGCAGCGCTGTCCGCCAGGGCACTCAACATTTCCTCACTGCTAACTGCCTAACAGGCAGAGCTCTGCGGGGATCTGTCGAGCGAATCTGGGCTGGCCATATGGGACGAGATCGCAGCGATCACAGACTTTTGCCTCCGGGTGCAGCGCTGCACGGTCCAGGCCACGGTCAAAATAATGGGCATAATGGTGGTGCAGGAGAGAGCAAGGTGGCTCGACCTGACCAACCTCCCAGACCGGGAAAAGGAGGATGTATTAGACATGCCTATTGTTCCCGAGGGTATTTTCGGCTCCGCTCTAGTCTCAATGCAGCGGAGACGCGAGTCGAAAAAGAGGGAAGACGAGGCCCTTCACCTTTGTCTCCCTTGAAGGGTCCAGCCGCTACCCGCAATGGTTTCACGGCAGTCCTTCGCCCGAGATGCCTCACACCCTGCCCGGTTCTACATACCGAGGCAGCAGAGGCCACAGCCCGCCCCGAGTCCCCAGCCCAGGCAGAAGACGAGGGCGAGCTGGCCGAGCAGATCTCCGGTTATGGCAGCAGCCGTGCAGGCGCAGCCGACCCAGATCCTCAGCCACCTGATGGGAAGAAAGAAGCGGGCAACCTGACAGCCTCCTCTTCTCCCTTCTGTGACAGAGCTGCGTTCCCCAGCTCCAGATATGTCCCGCTGCCTCGAGCGATGCCTCAACGCCATCCTCAAGTGCACGAAATCACATGTCTGTGACATATTGTTGTGTTTTTTTCTGTATAAAGCATTTCCGCTGACGCATCCAGGATCAGGCCGAGGGCGCAGCTCAAAAAAATGAAAGGAAAAAAACAATAAAAAACAATAAAACCAATAAACGGTCCGCCTATTGTTCCCTTTTGAGAGCAGCTACGGCCTCTCTCAAAAGGCGAACATTGGACGGGTCTGTGAAGGCACCTCCGCCACGCGCATGCGCAGTGACGACTGGGGTTGTGAAGCCACCATCGTCACGCGCAGGCGCAGTGGCGACTGGGGCTATGAAGCCACCACCGTCACGTGCAGGCGCAGTGCCGGTAGGGATTGTCGAAATGGGGTACCACCGTGTTCAGACACTAGAGGGCCCCATAACACACAAAAGATAGAGACTCTGAGGGTAGGAGACGTGACATCTCCGCTGACTCTAAGGAGAAAATAGTGGAAGATGCTCACAATGTCCGCTTGGGTTTTCAAGACAGTAACACGGGGCTACAGTCTCCAACCCACTGTCACCCCCCCCCCTCGCTTCTCGGGCGTTCTTTATTCGGCCCGAGGGGGAGTCAGTCCACATTCTAGAAAGAGAGATCCTCTCGCTTCAAGAAATGAAGGCTATATCTATAATACCCGCCGAGCGGAGTCAGAGCAGCTTTTATTCCGAGTATTTCCTCGTTCCCAAACGGAGAGGGAACGGAATTCGGCCAATACTAGATTTGAGGGCTCTGAACGTGTATCTAAAAGGATACAAATTCAGAATGTTCACTCACACTTCTCTGCTGCGTCTCGTGCGACAAAACGACTGGTTTACATCAGTCAACCTGAAAGATACGTATTTCCATATCTCAGTATATTACCCACACAGAAATAATCTGAGGTTCGCATTTCAGGGGGTCTGTTACGAATACAGAGTACTTCCCTTCGGGCTGTCTCTCAGTCCAAGAGTGTTTGTACGATGTACGGAAGCCGCGATAGCCCCGTTGAGACAAAAGGGTATTCGCCGGGCAACCTACCTAGACGACTGGCTGCTCCTCGCACAGTTGGAACAGGAGGCTATTACGCAGACAAATGTCCTCGTAAAGCATGATAAACACAGAGAAGAGCATGCTGTGCCCAGCACAGACTGTACTCTTCCTGGGTTTACGCCTAAACTTGGTGCCCTTTACAGCCCGCTTGTCGGCGGAAAGAGTGAAAGCTTTCAGAGTTTGTCTCGCTCATTTCCAGCTGCGCAAACATGTTCTCTTCAGATCATGCCTGCGGTTACTGGGGATCATGGCGTCAGCCATTCTGGTCGTACGACTGGGACTCTTACACATGAGGGAGTTTCAGCGCTGGGTAGCCGCTCTAAGACTAAACCCTGCGCGTCATGGCACGCGGAGAGTGATGGTTGCGGCGAGATGCGTAGTGGCACGGCCCCACTGGCTACACCCGACTTTTCTAGTACGGGGCGTATCGATGGGGACTGTCCTTTCACGTAAGGTGGTCACCACGGACGCATGTCTGACAGGCTGGGGAGGTATTTATGAGGGTCGCCCGGTGAGGGGTCTCTGGAGCATAGACCTCCAGCGGGCGCACATAAATTACCTGGAGCTTTTAGCGGTGTTTCTCACCCTAAAAACGCTTTCTGCCTTTTCTCAGGGGACACCATGTCCTCGTGAGGACTGACAATACGACCACGATATCGTATATAAACCGACAAGGGGGTTTGCGCTCTCTCCAGTTACACATGCTGGCACGCAAACTGATCTTGTGGAGCTGCGGCCGTCTCCTCTCTCTGAGAGCGGCGCACGTACCAGGGGTATTGAACCTCGGGGCAGACTTACTGTCCAGAGGTGTACCACTATATGCAGACTGGACTCTACATCCAATGATTGTGAGCCAGCTGTGGGTGCGTTACGGCCGAGCCGCAGGTGGATCTGTGCGCATCAAAAGAAAATGCTCACTGTCAGATTTTCTTTTCAATGCACGATCGAAACGCACCGTTAGGCGTGGACGCGCTCGCGCACGATTGGCCTCCGGTCCTCCTGTACGCGTTTTCACCCCTGGCGCCTATACCCCAAACTCTGGACGTCTTGTGGACCTGGCCCGTGAGTGGTACAATCTGAATACAGTGGGTCTCCCGCAGAAGGTGATGAACACTATTCAGAGTGCGAAAACTTCCTCCACTAGGTCTCTTTATGACTGAAAGTGGAGGGTTTTGAGGAATGCTGTCTTAGGAAGGACACACCTCTTTTTCAATCCCCTGGCGGAGTGATTTTATCATTTCCACAGGACTTAATTGAAAACACAGGGTTTCAAGGTCACTGGTGACCTTATGGGACTTGACAGTGGGCTCGCTCGTACCCCATTTGAACCTCTGGAAGACGCTGACATGAAGCACTTGTCACTGAAGACAGTGCGGTTACTGGCCCTGGCATCCGCCAAGCAAGTCAGTAACATTCATGCGCTATCTGTACATCCTTCATGCACTTAGTTCGCCCCAGGGAAAACTAGATTGTTGCTGAGGCCCAACCCTGCCTTTATCCTAAGGTGGTTGGTTCAGGTACCCCAATTGACATTGAGGCATTTCCTTCGCCGCTGTGTCCCTCCGGGGAACAGCAGCCGAATTTGCTATGTCCAGTCTGTACTTTACTCACTTATATGGATAGATCAAGAGAGTTTCGTCGTTATGACCAACTCTTTGTGTCCTGGGCTAACCCTCAGAAGGGCAAGCCTGTTACTAAGCAACGGCTCTCTCTCTCTGTGGAGGCAATTGCTTTGGCTTACACGAGTCAGGGTCTGCAGGCACCTTCGGGTTTGCGTGCTCATTCGACTCGTGGTCTGGCTACATCCTGGGCTTTGTTCAAGGGTATCTCCATCCAAGACATTTGTGCAGCGGCGAGCTGGTCCTCGCCGCTCACTTTTATCCGCTTTTACAGGCTAGACGTCTCTGCTCCCAGTGTGGCCCGAGCAGTGCTGGGCACCCTGATGTGTCAGAGCTCTACCTGTTAAGTTCTGGTTGGTTTGGTGATTTTTGAGATAAGCTCATCTGGTAATACGGGAGCTACAATATCCCATAGTGAGACATCGAACCAGACGGCCCTCCTTGCTATGGTGAAGCGAGAAGAGGTGCTTATTTTGAATGACGCATGCGGCGTAGCGCAAGCTACTTATAGGGTGGGTGGATTCCCTGACGCTGACGTCAAGATCACCTGCCAATCAGGATTGGCGTAATGAGATTGATGCTTCTGTTTGCTCCGCGGATGAGGCGCATCCCATAGTGAGACATCTCACTTCATGTTACTCTGAGAACTGGGGTTACGCAAGTAACCTATAGTTATTTTGTGTGATCATCTGTAATTTTTGTAATTAACTCAAGTATTTCACTGAATCTCTTTTTGACAAATGTGTTTGGTTTTGCTCCAAATTTTAAAGCGGCAACCGCCCCAATTTTCTCAGTATTCTAAGCACAAATGGCTGTTCAACTTAGCATCAGCATGTCCAGTATTTTAATATTATATCCAAAACTTAGATTCTGAAGGGCTTTTTCTTAAAAAAATTAAAATGAATGAAATGTACAAGATGTTAATTATTTATTTTACTGGTGAGGAAAACTCCCATCCACATAAAATACAACTTAGAACGCATCCTTAGTCAAACTGAAAATATACAGTTTAAGATTAAAGGGAGATATTTACTTTACTTTTAGATGGCTGGTAACAAGTCCTCATGCTTCTTGTACATTGTAAAATACAGTACACACACACACACACACACACACACACACACACACACACACACACACACACACACACACACACACACACACACACACACACACACACACACACACACACACACACACACACACACACTGCACACACACTTTGCACACACACTTTGCATGCACTCACCTGCAGGCTGAGTGTGTGGTTGCGGCTGAGCTCCAGCAGGCTTTCTCTGGAGGCTCTGGTGGAGGGAGACAGGGAGAAGGCTCTCTTCATGTTCACCGCTCCCTGACACAGCCTCCACTGGATACAATACGTCTCATACAGTTCCTCCACCTGCAGACACACACAAACACTCTGTTCAGATACACATTCAATTACGAAAACACATTCAGTTTCCATTTTTTTCCACAAAACTTGCTGCTGCACATCTGTTGTATGTGTTGTATCACATACAACACCTACAACACAAATTGGGGTCGCTCGGTGGCTTAATGAGACTACTAAATGTCATCACGTAGAACATTAGCCACCTTTAGCTCAGCGGTGGTGACGTCACGCGACTGAGATGTAGTTTGTTTAGAGCCTTCAGGAAATTGTATTCATGCTTTAAAAATCACAAAGTGGTGTTAATATGTGAAAATTATCTCGCTAAACAAAACATTTAAGTATCATAAATGTGTGTTTGCCTGAAGATCTTATTTTGTGCAATTTTCTAAATCCTGTTACCATATGCAAAAACATAAAATCCACTTTTTTACCTTGCTGAGTTGAAATTCTAATCTCCGTATGTATCTCTCCAAAGCTCTGATCTCCTTTGAAGGGAAAAATATGGTTAGTTTTTTTTCAGTGTGTGTAAACTGGTGTATTTCCTATTATATTGTCCTATATGAGAGCAGGTTGGATTGTAGGAAAAAGTGTCCGGATCTGGTGCAAAGATTACCTTCTCCAGATCATACAGAAAAGCCTGTAAAGAGAAAACACATCATTATTATCATAACCAGCTGAAAAACAAGTTGAACCCCCCCTCCATGTTCAGTTTCTTTGTCTCTGTCCTCACAAGTCTGGAGTTCCTCTTGGTCTCTCTCTGCTGAGAAGACAGGAAGTCCATCTCTGCCTTGTGACCCTCCAGGTACTCCCTGCACACACCAGAAAGAGACATTTCCCCTTTAACTTCTCACATGGTTTCATTGTAATAGTAACACTTTTATATAGTAGAAACAATATATTTTAATGAATGTACTGTATCTTTTCTCTCCCATACTCATCTTACCACCCCTACCGTAACACATGAGCCTGACCCCTTGACTGGAAACTCAACCTTCTAACTATATATAAAGTAGTTCAAACTAGCTCCACCTGATGCAACAGTAATGTTAATGCATCACTACAATCTAATAATGCAATAACAGCCATAACACCACCAGGTGCCATTTCTCTTTATAATAAGCACCTTTGCTTCTGTATTGGTACCCATTGTGTACATTGAGTACTTATCCCTCCACAGAATCCTATTTGTAGTATATAAGCAGCATTACAATACATTTTGTATACATAATGTAACCCAACCCCTTTAGTAGTAGTAGTAGTAGTAGTAGTAGTAGTAGTAGTAGTAGTAGTAGTAGTAGTAGTAGTAAACATACTTGAGTCCTCTGCGCAGCGACTGGAAGACAGTCTCCACCGTCTCCGGCTGCAAAGACCAGAGAGCTCCTCCTCTGCTGGGAGACAGTTGCATTCTGGGAGATTTACCTCCAGAATTGGCCTTGGAGTGCAGAGAGTTACGAACAGAAGATGACCTGAAAACAAGAAAATACATATATTTATTAAGACAAGGAGTGAGATAGTTGTACCCAATATTCTCTGAGCTGAATGAAGGATTTTTCATATTCATAATATTACTTTAAGTTAAATTCTTATTATATTCAGAGTTATATCTAACTCATGTTCAAAGTTACGTTATTGTAAATCTGCGTCCACAATTGCTATCCGAAGGAATTCTATTTTCTCCTGGATTACGTTTGCAGTTTTAAGAACAAGGTTAGAGTCGTGAATTATTACAAAAACACTTTAAGTATAGTTATCAAAGCTGCCTTGTTAGGTTCGGAAAACTTAACCAGGCAATTATGCACTTATTACCCAAGTTAACTTATTTAAACAAGGTCAAATTATAAATTGTTTGCTGGATCTAAGTCCTTATTTGAGTAAGTAATAAAAACAGTAGTCTGACAGATTACCAATGATCTTCTATACCAATGTAAATCAAAAACATTAATTTTTATATACCAAGTTTGTAAGGTTAACCCAGAGGGAAACATAGAAGCATTTCCTGAGCTCAAGTTATGTGATCTGACACATTAAGGTTAAGGTTTGGCTAGGGTTGGGGAAAGGCCATGGTTTGTATGAAAATGACTACATTGTTAATGTTCGTCCTTACTGTTAAAAGCAGCGGTTTGTGGAAAGGTAGGCCAACAGCTTGTTTGGTTGCCATATTTTGGACCCACCAATCCAGCCCTTTGTGCACTGAGGGTTTATTGGAAGACAGTTCCAGTTTATCTCTAATTTAGAATCACCCGACTTTGCCAAACGGACTGATGCTGTCAACTGTATTTGCAACAATGTCAGGATACCCAAAGCACTTTATAGAGTGATTTTTGATGCAATTATTGTCTATTGCATTCCTTATGTAGCATACATTCACAGTGAGAATGAAACAGGTAACTATGTTAAAATGACGGCCACCATAATGCAAAAACTAAAAGATTCTAAAATGCAATGGATGCTTAGAAATGTCAGACTCAAAGTGTTTGTGTCACATCTATAGAATGTATTTCTCATAAAATAAAGCTTCCCTCAGATTTTGCAAACGTTCTCTGTAATTATGGACTCGGCTATAAAAGTGTTTTCATGCTGTGTGATATTTGTCGTCCCTCTCAGTGTGTTTGTGGTGCGTTTATATCATGCTTATCATTATGAATTGCAAAAAAAAATGTTTTGCCCTAAAGACATTTTTTCCAATTTATGCTGATTAGATGTCTTGCTCGTAATAAGCACATATCAAAAATAATTTGGTAACTTCATCTCATATATGGTTTAGAGTACAGTATGTAATCCAACCCACTCTCTTCAGTCTGCGTACAAATGAGACGACTTTACACATTGGAAATGAGTGCAATAGATACGCAGAAGTCCGATTTTGCGTGCATATGATACGCTAACCATTCCCATTGAGATCTGAGGCCGAGTTTTGCGTGCATACAGTATGATACGCCACGTTTGGTCCGGTCGGTTCTTGGTCGACCGGAAGCTGTGTGGTTCATAAAAACATGTTCTTACCGGTTCTTACTCAATATCAAGCCACGATTATTGTTTTTATTTTAAATCGTATAATGTCTGACTTTTTTTGCCGTCCGTGAGTAAAATAAATAGGGCTCGGAGCCTCAGAATAATGAAATCTGGATTTTTTTCCCTTCTAATTTGTTATTCTTTTCTGAATAACACACTGTTATTTACTCAACAATAACTCACAATTATCCTTGTTTTTATTTATTTGTTTAATTCTATAATCTCGGGCTTTTTAGCCGTTTCTCAGGAACTGAATTTTAAAATAAAGTAACCAGAAACAGACGTAGGCCTATAAGGGACATTTCGAGCATCATCGCAATACACAACACAAACCCAGTGAACTGATTACCCAAGATCCTCAGCTAGAAGCCCGGTGATTGGATTGTTTAGCCGCAATGCATGTTGGGATATGGTGTTAATGCGATATGAAATCCGAAAACATTTTTTTTAAAAGATATTGCTGATTTTCTTTGAATATAAGAATGCAAATACTGAGTTGAAAGAATAGTCAGGGGATTTGGGTGACGGGAGACACATCTATGGAATCACAATTTCAATAGCTTACCATTAAATGACGGACATACCTTTCTGTCTGTGATGTTTTACAAATCAGATATTAATGTTAGAAGTAAAACATGAGAAATAGTATAGCAATATCCTGTAAAATTATGTAAAAACATGAATAAAACTACACATCTTAAGATGTTATACATACATAAGTGTCCTACACTAATAATAATACAAAGTTATTATTAGTAGGCTGTGTGTACCTTGTGTGCACCGCCTAGTGGTTAAAGCACGTTATTTAATTATTTTTGTTGAATAATGTTATTTTTGTTGAATAATGTTATTTGATGAAAAAAATATTAAGAGTACATACTTTAATAGGGGGAAAGTAGAAGGTCAATGATAGAAATATAGAATATAAAAAATCAAGAACACTGTAAGTGATCTCCACAATAAAACTGTTTAGTGCCAGATGTACAAAGATATTAATGAGGATGTGCAAAACAGACAATCTAATTAACCTTTATTAACACATTAAAGAATACTTTAGGTTAAGATCTTCTTTTAAATAAGAAAAAAGCTTTGGAGGTATCTACACATAAATATTAAGCCTGACAAAGTACTTAACGTCTAATATATTGCTTTCCTGCAATGTTAACTATGTTGAAACACTTATTTTAACTGATATTACACACATTAATTATACTCTTATGTATGTAGATAGTATAAGAAATGTGCAGAATTTGACAGTTTAATAGTGGAGGTATACACACATATTGATAGATGTCTTGTAATGCACTGTTGAGGAACCTGTGACCCAAGTTTTACATCATTGCATAACTACACCGTGGTTGTGTATATATGATATGTCAATAAACCTTTGAAAATCTTGAAATCTTGAAAGGGATGTGCAAAATAGCCATTATATACAGTCTTTAATTAACTATTAGTAGAGAATAACGAGTAATGAATATACTTTATAGAGGTATGCAGATAAATGTTTAGTCTTCTCAAGCACCAACTATCAAATATCTCTCCTGATTGTTGGCACTTGACAATCACCTTTCCCTGAATTTGACTCAGGTGTAAGTAACTAAAGTCTGATTTAAGGGTTGTTTATATTTCATATATCATTAATCAGAATCTGCAAAGTAACTAAAATAAATGTAATGGAGTAAAAATACCAGGTTAACCTCTGAATTGTAGTGGAGTAGAATTACAAAGTAACAATGAGCTGTCATTTGGGTATATATTAATGCTGCCCATTATGGATACAAGCGATTTTCACCCATTTACTAATTACATGTTTGAATTTGTACACACCAATTTGTTTCCTATCGCCTAAACCTCCAGGGCTGTACACAGTTTAATACTGTCAACTTCTAATTTTGGGAAAAACGAAAACGTCTTTTAAAACTACAATTCCTAGTAGAGACGTGCCATAGAGAACATGTTGCGAAACACAATAGCCAGCATGTGTAGTTCTGGGGGGGCGTTGGAGTCTAGTTTTGGATGGTCTGCCGTGGTTTCGTTCCATTTCACAGAGCTGTTTGACCAACACGTTCTCACACCCAACCCGTCACTCTATTAAGTACAGGGTACCCCTTGGAAGTCAGTTTTCAACGGGCAGGGCGTCCCATAGACCTCCCATAGCGTTGATAATAGACGCCATGAGAACGCTCGCCGGCAAATGCTACCCCGACGGTCGGTTGTTATTGTCAATATTAATATAATAATTATTTATTTTTTAATAGTCACACTCGATTTCACCGATTTTCTTGTTGGCCCAGCTGGTCGACACCTCTTTTAGCAGAAACAAAGGCTACATTAATGTGTTACATCGATGTTAATCCATGTGTGTGGTTGGGGAATTAATGGACATGCCGTTGTGCGATTGCGCAACGCAATCATTTACAAACTCAACTACAACCCTAATTATATTTAAAAAACATTTTAGAAGGCCTAACGAAATACTTTAATGCAAATTTAAATTTAAATGTGAAGGGATGTGTGTAATGTGGTGATTATTATTCACCCGCGGATCTATGGGATGGGGTATTGTTGCGCACGGACATTATAGTTAACCGGACTTCCTGTTGATGTGAAATCCGAAAACATTTTTTAAAAATAAAATACTTTATTCCGAGTGTGCTTGCTTTTCTCTTTGAAGGTCATCACATAACGGCATTGTAACACACGGTTCGGCTGCATTAAATATTACATATCTGCCGTAGTTCGCTATTTATAGAGCCCTGGTGAGAGGACTTCTAGACAAACAGGAATAACTGCCGCCGAAACTGAATATGTGACGTGGATCATAAATATATTAGCAATCAAACAAAATCTTCAATTTCTCTTCACACAATACGTCTCCTTGCAGTATCAATACTAATTCGGCTGACTTTTATATTTGATCCGATCGGTATATGGCTTTATTTAAACATTAAAGAATACTTTAGGTTACGGTCTTATTTTGAATAAGAAAAAAGCTTTGGGGGTATACATATTAAGCCTGACAAATCTTACGGTGAGTGAAGCAAGCAGGACCCAAATGCAGATAACGCTGAAAATGCCTTTATTTCAAGGATTATATAGACAAACGGAACACTCCCCGGGGAACACAGTCACCAACAAAAGACGAACCCACACTGAACACAGGAAGAGACAAGACTAAATACAGGGAGGGGTAATCACAAGACGAGAAACAGCCGGGCAGGGGAGGACAAACACATGGGCGACAGGTGAAGACAATCAGACAAACCAGGGAAACTAACGACAGGGGAACAACACAGGAAGAAGGACCAGACAATATACAAGGAGGAAAACACCCATAACCAGACATACAAAACTACAAACGTGACATAACATGAGAATCCTGACAGAACCCCCCCCCCCTCAAGGGACGGATGCCAGACGTCCCTAAAAAAAAAACCTCAAGCAGGGTGGGTGGAGGGGGTCCGGAGGAGGGACACAAAACTAGGGCCACCAGGAGGGGGTGGAGGGGGTCTGGAGGACGGGTTTTGGGCTGACAGCCCAGGAGCACAGCGGAGGACCTGGAAGGGATCTCGGGCAGACGGCCCGGGGGCAAGGCAGAAGCCGAGGAGGGGGACTCGGGCGGACGGCCCGGGGGCAAGGCAGAATCCATGGTGGGGCGAAGGCCACAGCGGGCGAACTCAGGGGGACGAGCATGAGGGCGAAGGCAGCGGCAAGAAGAGTCAGGGGGCCGGGCCCGAGGGCGAAGACCAGACAGCTCCGGAGGCCGGGCAGGACCCGGTGTTGGCCGAACAGGAACCGCAGTCGTTGGGACAGGCTTCGGCAGGACAAGGAGTTGGCAGGACCCCCGGCGAGACAGGTGATAGCGGGGCCTCCAACGGAACAGCACAAGGGGTTGGCAGGACCCCCGGCAGAAGTGTTGTCGGCGGGACCCCCAGAGGAACAGGACATAGGATTGGCAGGACCCCCGGCAGGAGAGTAGTCGGCGGGACCTCCAACGGGACTGGACATGGAGCTGGCAGGACCCCCAGCGGAACCTCCAATGGGACAGGGCATAGGGTTGGCAGGACCCCCGGCAGAAGAGTAGTCGGCAGGACCCCCAACGGGACAGGACATAGGATTGGCAGAACCCCCAGCGGAACCTCCAACGCCACTTCAGTTGGGACTTGAGTAGGGACTTGAGTAGGAACCAGAGGAGGGACTGGAGGAGGGACAAGAGGAGGGACAAGAGAGGGGACTATGGCAGCTGGGGCCAGAACTGGGTCTGGAACCATGGCTGCTGGGGCCGGAACCGGGGCCGGAACCATGGCCGCTGGGGCCGGAACCATGACTGCTGGGGCCAGAACTGGGTCTGGAACCATGGCTGCTGGGGCCAGAACTGGGGCCGGAACCATGGCTGCTGGGGCCAGAACTGGGTCTGGAACCATGGCTGCTGGGATCAGAACCGGGGCTGGAACCATGGCTGTAGGGGCCAGTACTGGGGCCGGAACCATGGCTGCTGGGGCCAGAACTGGGTCTGGAACCATGGCTGCTGGGGCCAGAACCAGGGCCGGAACCATGGCTCTTGGGGCTCGGGCTGCTAGCCTGGACTTGCGACTCCTTCTTTTAGAAGCCGTTTGGAGGCTCCGTGGACCTCCAAAAGCCAGACGAGTTCCAGAGAACGTCTCTTGTACAGGAGCAGGAACTGGGGCAGAAGCAAGGGCCGACTCTAAACGGAACACACCAATGTGCGTGGTGTCAAAATGGGAATTGGGAGGCAGGGAGCCAGCATGCCCAGGGCCAGCCGGCAGGGGATAACATACCGAGAGGAAATCCAAAATCCAGCTTGGTAGGAATTTCACCAAGTTTGGTTTCTCCATAGTCATCTGGCGCGCCTCTGCCAGAGCAGCCTCTCGCAGCTGAACCCCGGAGTCTCCCTTCCATCGATCAGAGCAGTTAGCCAAAAAAAAGGAAAAATCCAATAATTCCTGCTCAAAAGGATCTGCTGGGCCCATATCTGGTGGGTTCGTACTGTTATGGTGAGTGAAGCAAGCAGGACCCAAATGCAGATAACGCTGAAAATGCCTTTATTTCAAGGATTATATAGACAAACGGAACACTCCCCGGGGAACACAGTCACCAACAAAAGACGAACCCACACTGAACACAGGAAGAGACAAGACTAAATACAGGGAGGGGTAATCACAAGACGAGAAACAGACGGGCAGGGGAGGAGAAACACAAGGGAGACAGCTTCACACAATCAGACAATTAGACACACCAGGGAAACTAACGACAGGGGAAAAACACAGGAAGAAGGACCAGACAATATACAAGGAGGAAAACACCCATAACCAGACATACAAAACTACAAACGTGACATAACATGAGAATCCTGACCAAGTACTAATATATTGCTTTCCTGTAATATTAACTACTGTATGTTTAAGCACTTATTTTAACTGATATTATACATTATACTCTTATAAGATGTATGTAGATAGTATAAGAAATGTTCAGAATATGACAGTTTAATGGTGGAGGTATAGACACATATTGATAGATGTCTTGTAATGCACTGTTGAGGAACCTGCGACCCAGTTTTTTCATCTCCGACCTTGTCAGGTATTGAACAATCAATAAATAAAGAACACAGAATTATTAAATATAAAACACAGAATTTGTGTGATTATACTAAATGATGTTCAAATAAACACCACTGCATATTTGCTGATGTAACGCAAATGTTTCCAATTAGGATCAATAAAGTATATCTTATCTCTTTCGACCCCACTTCGAGCGATATAATTACTAACAAAGCACTTATATACTAATAAAGGACTGGCTTATCTAAAGCCCGTTCAGACCCTTTCAAATCCAGTTTTGGACAGTCTGCCGTGGTTCCATCCCATTTCAAAGTGTTGTTCGACGCTCGGTGTAACCCTCGGCGCACACTCAAACATCCAATCACAGAGCTTGAGGACTATCACAGGGGTTGTCAAGCGAAGCGGAGAGAATACTTACTTCTGGGTGTAAAAATTCTCTAAAGCAACTACTATGAGCTGCTCCGACCCTCGGTCCTGACGGACTCCAACTTGTGTTTATTAATCAAACAAATAAATAAACACAAGGATAATTATGTGTTATTGTTGAGTAAATAACAGTGTGTGGTTTAGAAAGGAATACAAAATTAGAAGGTAAAAAGGATGAAACAATACAGATTTCAGTAATCTGAGCCCCTACTCTCCCCATAACTGATGGCAACAAAAGTCCTACATTATTCAATTAAAATAAAGAAGTAAAAACAATAAGTGTGGCTTGATATTGAGTAAGAAAAAGGTTGATAAATGCTGCGATAATGGATCTGCGGAGAGCATTTCGCCGCGATCCCAACTCCTCTATTACCAACGTTCAGGGAGCTCTATGCAAGTCAATGGGACGCCCTGCCCGTTGAAAACTGACTTCCAAGGGGTACCCTGTACGTAATAGAGTGACGGGGAGGGGCCCTGACCGTCCGTCAATATGTGACGGGTTGGGAGTGAGAACGTGTTAGTTTGACGCTCGGCGTAACCTTGGCGCACTGCCACTCCAACATCCAATCCCAGAGCTTGAACATTATTCACGGGGTTTGTCAACGGAACTAGTCCCAAACGATAGCTGGGGATTATGGGTAGTGTAGTGTCTTCGGCCATCCTAAACTCTGAATTCTTTTTTGGATATCATATTGCTTTTAACACCATATCCGAACGTGCATTGCGGCTAAAACATGCCGAGCTTCAAGCTGAGGATCTTGGGTAATCAGTTTACCGTCTGTCTGTTTCCGTTGACTTTATTTACGGCTAAAAAGCATTCTAAAAAGCCCCAGATTATAGAATTAAACAAATAAATGAAAACAAGGATAATTGTGTGTTATTGTTGAGTAAATAACAGTGTGTTTTTTAGAAAAAATATATATATATATTAAAAAAAAATACAGATTTCATTATTCTGAAGCTCTGAGCCCTATTTCTTTTCCTCACAGACGGCAAAAAAAGACAGACATTATACGATTTAAAATAAAAACGATAATCGTGGCTTGAGTAAGAACATGTTTTTATGAACCACACAGCTTCCGGTCTACCAAGACCCGACTTGACAAAACGTGGCGTATCATATGCACGCAAAACTTGGCATCAGATCTCAATGGGAATGGTTAGCGTATCATATGCACGCAAAATAGGACTTCTGCGTATCTATTGCACACATTTCCAATGTGTAAAGTCATGTAATTTGTACGCACACTGAAGAGAGTGGGTTGGGTAATCTTAGTGTCATGGGGTTACTTTAGAGCAGGGGTCTCCAACCTTTCTTCATCTGAGAGCTCCTTTGAACAAATGAAAGTGGCCAAGAGCTACTTGCATCACATTGCTTACATGTATTCACATAGCCCTCATCAGTTGAATTAAGCGATACTTTTGTCCACGTGTGAAATTGCAATACCCAAAGCTTATCAAAAATCTTAACTTCACATCAAGGTCCAAGAAAACAATTTCTCACATATTATTATGGCCCACATAGTAAATATATCACCTTAATCACCACCTTACAAACATCTTATGACACATGTGTAAAATAGGTGCATTCACTCTTTTTCACAGTTAGTGAGATGACTGGCACTGCATGGAGTCCACCATACACCAGGTGGTGGTGTATATGCTGAGGTGTACCCACGTAGGTTCACTCTAATAGAGTCATTTAAATGTTCATCAGTCAGTCTTGTTCTGTATTTAGATTTCATGACATTCATGTCAGAAAAAGCCGCTTCACAAAGGTATGTAGAGCCAAATAAAGCAGAATTGTTCAGTGCTGATTGGTGATGTTCTTCTAGTTTTCTGTGTCTACAAGGCTGCAGAAATGTTGTGAGTTTTGCTGAGACTTAAGCTGAACATGACTTTGGGGATTTATAACCTCCATCTCCATCTCCACAGGATTGACACAACAGTTGAGCCATCTTTTTCTTCTTCTTCGTCTTGACATTAAATTATAAACCATAATAAATCAATTGTATAGGTCTAGCCTCCCTATATCTGTGTGTGAAATTGTTCCATCCTCAAAAAAACCCAACTAATACTTCTGCAGTCTAGCTGCAGCTTCTATCAACGGTCTTCTGTTAAAAAAAAGGACGCTGAGGGCCCTGAATGTGGCATCACAAACAGGCAGTGGCGTAACCATCGACGGTGCAGAGGGGCCCAGAGCCAGCCAGGGGCCCATGCAAAAAATAATAATGGCATTGACCGGTTCACACAGTCTTCAAAGTAACCAGGCAACCTACATTAATTTGTAATTTGTCTGTCCAATGAACTTGCTCCCTTTCATGTCATGTGATACCTTGCGTGACGAGCGAACCGTTTAATCAACCTGTACTGTACTGTAGCTAGCAGCAGCAAGTTCGGCAGCATTATAAAAAATGTAATAGCTTGCAATAGCTTGGAACACTGTACATCCCGTTTCAAGAATTCCCCTCAACTCGTCGCATCTAAAAAGAACGCGATCTGATCTAGCTGTGTATATTTTGTTATTTTTGCTAATTGAGGAGATGATAAGACAATCTCATTAACTACAGGCAGCGACAGAGGCTCATATATTGCATTAGGTAAAATAAAGCAGGCACACATAACAGGAAGAATTACATTTTAATCCAATCAAAGAGGACATTGTCACACCATTCAAATGTATCCATGTACATTAAGACCAATAAAAAAGCTTGGATTTGTTTCTTTGTTACGTTGCTCTGTGTCAGCCTTGATATCACAAACATGTCAGAAGAACCAGCGCATAATTAAATAAAATACAGTCAAACAAAACTGAACGTCAACAACTTCAATGTCACATCCCTGACATCAGTGGCGTAGCCAGGAATTATTGTGTGGGTGGGCCTGGAGAAATGTTGGTGGGCCAGGGGGAGACTTATTAAGCGTGGGGTCTGAGCTGAAACTTCACTAATGATTTTATTTATTTTTTAATGCACTAATTAAACATCAATCAATCAATGTTTCCAATCCATAACTCCGGAGCATGGCCCTTAAACCCTAGAACCAGCGCAGCCGGATGAACCCCAAAGCAGCAGCTCTGCGACCGCTGAGACTGTCAAAACCGCCAGCATCGTTGAACCGAAACAGGCTGGTTCCGACTGCGTGGAGGTTTGTTGTCGGGACATTGAGACGGGTAAAGCTGAACAGCTAATTGTAGAAAAAAAAGGAGACCGCTAGATCATTTGGGCAAAGAGAAAGGTACTTCAATGTAGAATGGTACAAAAACAGAGAGTGGTTAATTCTTTGCAAAACCACTAAACGAGCCTTCTGTGAAATATGCAGATTTGCTGCTGTCAAACAGCTTGTAACCTTTCTCCAAATGTGGAGATGACAGCAGAGCTAATAACTGGAAAAAGTGCCCAAGCCTCCTGGACAGCCACGAAAAGTCTCATTTTCACAGTGTGTTCAAAAAAAGTGCGTAAGTGCATAAATTAATTAAGTTTGCTTTAATACAGGCTATGTAGTTATGCAGCGCCCCCAATGCCAGTAAATGGAACTACTTCAAGGAACCCTGTTAATTATGTATACTTATTTCACGACTTTTATTATATACACCTTGAAAAAATTATCGAGGTCCTGACCTCGGTGACCTCAATGGTGGATACGGCCATGCCTGTAGCGGATTGATTACCACTCCGCTAGTGCCTGTAGATTTAGCATTTCTTTGACCATCACATACACACTCACTTTTTGGCCCCCCCACTTCTGAAATGAATCCGGTGCCGCTGGTTCTGTGTAGATGTAGACGACTTACAGACACAAAGCTAATATATTTCTCATTATCATTTCTTGACTGCAGCAATTCAAGGCAGATCAAATGCTTATATTTTCATACATCTCATTGGCTGTAACAATTCGTCACTCACCGCCGTCGTCCACTCAGAGAGCTGAACCCGGTGAAGGAGCGGCTCCTGTTGACCAAACCTCCATCAGAGGGGGAGTCGAATCGCAGCTTCACCGACATCCTGTAGAGAAAGACAGACTAATTACAGCTTTGGGACATTGCAAGCAAACAAAAAATCCCTGCGTCCTAAATATTCTCCAATTAACACCAAACGACCATAACTTTGACAAGACAGAGACATTTAAACACATCTATTTTAAAAGTCGAAATGACGGTACTCTCACTTGTTTCTTACCAAACCATTATCTTTAAACATAAATTAGTTGTAAGAAGATCTTGCTATTTCAAAATGAATTAGCATCCGTCACCTGTTACTTTGTGTGCAAGACATTTTTATATTGATATTTAGGAAGGTAATACTAAATGATGAAGCCAAGAATGGAGCATTTTAATGAATTCTAGCACACCTGCATTTTTATTTCTTACTTTTTAGCTTCTATTTTCACGTCCCTTCAACTCACACGCAAATGCTTAAATCAAAAGGGAAAGACCACCCTCAACTCTCAGTCAATCCAAAACAGAAAAACAGAGCACATGCATCTCTGGGACACATTCAAAGAGACAGGAACATCCTGAAACAGACACCCAAACATGTACAAATACTGGACTGCAGATGGAAGACAGTTATATGTTTGCAGATAAATTCTCACTCTGGGTCTCTCAGATGGCACAGCATCAGATTTTATGTCACGCTATCTGCATTCCTCTAGGGAAGACAGTGTCAACCCGTCAGTGAGTCTAAACTGAAGTCTATGACTATTGGATGGATTGTCATGTCATTTTGTCACCACCACATAAATCACATCACCAGGACCGCCTTTTTCCACCTCAAAAACATTGCCCGTCTCCGCCCATCACTCTCCTCCTATGCTGCTGAAACCCTGATTCATGCATTCATCACTTCCCGACTCGACTACTGCAATAGCATCCTCTATGGCATACCATCCAACCTCCTCAATAAACTCCAACATATCCAGAACTCTGCTGCCCGCCTCCTCACCCACACCCGCTCCCGAGACCACATCACTCCCATCCTCCAGAACCTCCACTGGCTCCCCGTCCGTCAAAGAATCCACTTCAAAGTCCTCCTCATTACTTACAAAGCCCTCACCAACCAGGCCCCCCCCCCCCTACCTCACAGACCTGCTGCACCACCACACCCCTTCCCGCTGCCTCCGCTCATCAGAAGCCAACCTCCTATCCATCCCCACCCGCACCAATCACCGGACCTGGGGGGACAGAGCCTTCTCCGTCGCTGCCCCCTCCCTCTGGAACTCACTCCCCCAACCCATCAGAGACTGCACCGACCTCACCATCTTCAAAAAACTCACAAAAACTCACCTCTTCAATCTGGCTTTTCATGTGTGATTGTTTTTGTATTATTTGACTTTAACTTTAACTATATATTTATTTGTTATTCCTTTCTTCTCTTTTCTTTTCTCTTCACTATTATCTGTAAAGCGTCTTTGAGCAACTGTAAAAGCGCTAACAAATTAAATCTATTATTATTTATTATTATTATTTTGTACAGGCAGTTATTGACACCATAAGATCAAGCCTAATGTATTTGGTGATGCCTTGGCTTCCATACCACCAACAACAGATAACACATATCTCAAGATCTCACAGTTCCCAGACAATAACTCTTGCCGACTTTGGTGAGTACCTGACTTCACAAGCGGGGTCCAAGCTCAGTGTTACAGGGCAGAGGTGGGACCAAGTCATTGTTTTTCAAGTCCGAGTCAAGTCTCAAGTCTTTGCGCTCAAGTTCGAGTCAAGTCTCAAGTCAGGATGGGCAAGTTCAAGTCAAGTCCTAAACTTTGACAAAACGAGTTTTAAACAAGTCCTTATGTGCTTTTCAACAAATGTAAGGACATCGATCAACAGAATAATACTTAATAATAAAACTGCTCTTTATTAGTCACATTAATAATTTAATAATCAATTTTCTCTCTGGTAAAGTAACGTGTTTTGTTCTATTTTAAGAGGGATCAGTAAGGTAATGCTACCGTGACGGTTTGATTCAGAAGGAGTTTAATGTATAATATCCCTGATGTTAAGGTAACCAGAATGTTTATGTCCACTGTGTACAACATGCTATAAGGGACACACAATCTATCTTTATGCAAGGGATAATGTGCAGCGAGGCGGTCTTTATGTGTAGCTGGCCTGTACCACTACGCTGTCTTTGGAGCATCTTTCCCCCCACCCTTCTTTCACATAATGGTATGATCCTAGTTTGTCCTCGCATATGATTGGCCGCATGGTGGCTCAGCAAAATAAAGTCCCGCCCCTGCCTGCATTGATTCACAGCAAGAGTAGGAGCGGCTGAAGATTTTGCTCTCCCCGACTGGATTCTGCTCTTCTAGCGGCATCTCGCGATCGGCGTTTTGGAGACCCCTGAATTAAAGTATCAAGTCACCTCAAGTCAGAAGGCTCAAGTCCAAGTCAAGTCCCGAGTCATTGGTGTTCAAGTCCAAGTCGAGTCGCAAGTGTTTTGTGATTTTGTCGAGTCCAAAGTCATCAAATTGGTGACTCGAATCTGACTCGAGTCCACACCTCTGTTACAGGGCACTGGCCAGTGGCGTAAGTATCGACGGTGCAGCCGGTGCAATGCACCGGGATCCAGAGCCGGCCAGAGGCCCATGCAAAAAAAAAATTGGGGCCCCAATGGCATTGACCGGTTCTCATACTGCCCAACAATCTGAATATCTTGAAAGTACCATTGCAAAAGTGTGCAACTTTGTAAAAGCATATCAGGTATATCAAGTCAGACATTATAATATATGCTTTAAGATTAAAGCATGTCAAATGCACTAGTGTAAACCCAAAAGAGTAGCAAATAATAGTAAAACGTTTGACATTAAAATGAGCATAAGATGTCCCTTTTAATCCATCAGTATTTTAAATTAATTCTGTCATCCTCTGATCTTCATCGATCTTCTACTTTTTAAGATAGTGAATGAGATCATACAGGTTTGTGAATGACTTTTGCTTCCAATGCATAAAATACATAATGCATGAATACAGTTTATTGTTCTTTATTTGACATGTAGCTGCTTTAGTTCAAAACAAAGACGTCTAAAGACGTTGTGTTGCATGATGAATAATAATGGTTGTAGATATGGCCGACTGCGTCTGACATTTCCTCTGCATTAAATAAAACTTCAAAGAAAAAATATTATTGTATAGGTTTATGACCGCTGGTTTATTCCCTGTATTATGATGAAGAGAAAAAGAAAACATCAAAGTGTGGCACAAAGTTAAAAAGGTAAATCGCTGATGAAGAACAGGCGATAACTGTAAATAAATCCTGTCCTGTTTTGTTTTCATTCAGAGGTACACATGCTGCAGCTGCACATAAAAATGCTGTATGTAAGTAAACAGTAACAAAGCTCACACACACACACAGTCTGGATGCCATCTGCTCAGATGCTTTCATGTGGTTCCTGTTAGTTTGGTTGAAATAAAACAACAGCATCACTATTCTGTTTGTCTACATGTTCGTGAGCTTTAAATAAACTATCAAAAGGATAGTTTGGATGTTTTGAGGCGTCTTAGTGCAGTGGATGGAGAAGAAGCATTAATTAACCACTTAAAAAAACAATATCAGTGAAGTCGTAGCTATTGTTTTAAATATTTCACTACTTTACCGTAGTGAGACAGCTATACAGTCAATGTTTCCAACAGTGAACTGAAGCGATCAAAAACTTTTTTTTAACTAGCTCTGTTCAAAAGCACCAGACTCCATTGAGAAATTAGTTGCTGGTCTACCCCTGCCTTAATCGCTAAATTAGTTTCTCTTATTGTGTACCTTTTGTGAAACTGAAGCAACCAAATTCACAATGCAAACTGACCGATTGAAGCAAAGGTGAACCAGCAACTCCTTGAAAATTACTGTCTGTTTCTATGTCTGGTGCTTTTAAACCCAGCATAGGCACATTCTTCTGTTCTATCAGAAAGGGCAGTCAGGCAGTATGTAAAGTGGTGAAAATAATCTAAATATAACATATGTATACTTTTTTTTAAAGGTGGCTAAAATACGTTTTGCTGATACCTCGGTCCAAGGTAGTATATTGCTTTAGGTCTGCCTTTTTCTCCAAGCGTGTACTTAAACCCTCCATAATCAAAACATCCAATCTTTCCATTTAAAATATTTTCAAATCATCTTTAAAAATATGTCTAATGTGGAAAAACTATTTTACAGATCCAGTCTGTTCATTAGCTTGTTTAATTATTCTCTCTGTAGGTCTTCTTCATGGTAAAATCCTGAAATTAAATAAATAAACTGAATCAAGATCAGCTGCCCCTGTGACAAGGATTCAAACCAACAGCATGAGCAGGAACACGCTGTCAGTGTAAGTAGTTTGCAGTCCTGATCCATGTTGTAAAAAACTCTCTGGTCCTGATGCCAGAACCAACAGAGTCACCAAGCAACCAGGCCTAACACACAGGGATGGAGAAACCAGGTCTTCAACTGTACAACACACACACACACCATTTTTTTTCTCCAAGGTCACGTGTCTTTAAAAAAAAGTATAATCTTGGTTTATATGTCATCATTTCCTGTCTATTAACTCTCTAACCCTTACTCTAACCCCATGTCCTCCTCTTTGAATCACTCATTTAAAAAAGAGTGCAAAGTACTTTTTTAAAGAAACCTACAAGAATTAAATCAAATGACATTAGCCTCCTCTCCTCCTTGTTATGTGTATCCAACTATATCTCATCTGTGTGTTAATTATTTTTGAAATGTATTTACATTTATTGTAAGCTTAATATATAAAATGCTAAATCATTCAATCTTAAAATGCAAAACTGTGAGAAATGAAGCGGAAACCTTCCAGCTGAAAAATGAAGTTAGCGCAGAAGTTCAACCAACTGCAGTTCCTTCAATTACCACTTGAGACTGGTTCCAAAAGTGAGTCAATTCCCATAGACCCCCATGTTAAAATGCCTAACAGCAGAAATGAACATGTTAACAGTCTGGTACAAAAAAGTGTTTTTAATCTTTATAGCTAACATCCTGTTGATGACAACTGTACAGGGGGATCACTTTATAAAACGTTATGCATAAGGACGTAGCCGCTTTTATGTTCTCACAAGCAGCTAGCCGCTAGCTGTCTGATAGGCGTGACCTCACCTAATTATGAGTCCCTAAGTTTGATCTCTGGGCATTGCTTACGGTGCCTTCTGGAGAATCTTTCATGCATATCTTTTTTTAAATAATATAGATTGTTGTAAATGATATGCCAGGCATCCTGCAGCTGTCCAATGTGCGGGCGTTGGGTGACCTCGCCGCCAGGATTCAGCTCTGTTCCCATATATATGGTTCAGTCCTGGCTGAAGGCCACATTAACCAGTTGGAACAAACCATGAGTGGAATGTAAAACTGATCACACTATCAAACCAGCATAAAGTCTATTGCTGCTGACACAGATATAAACTGTAGTGATCTCCACCTGCCCGCTCAGTTACAGTCTCTGGCTTCACACAGCATTTTTCAACATGTCAGCGTACAAAGAAGCTTCAATTTGTAGCTGTCACAGTCAACTATGTTTTACAATTGTCTTATTTTACCCTCATTCCTCAAGGATTTTGTTACATCTTCTGACAAGCCTCCTCATGTTTGCAGAATCAAGTTTTTTTTCTTTGTGGTTCTGTGTAATCCTTAATTATATGGTACATCTGCTTCTCTAGATTTATTTCACAGGTGCAACAACTGTCACATTTGGATTCAGATTTTACAGACAAAACATGTGGTGATTTATGAAATATGACACAGAGCTATACATTGAACTATCAAACAGTAGCATACATAAAGTCGTTTATTTGTTCCACCTCCCTAAAATGCTGCTTAAATAAAAAGCATCAGTGATTATATTCAAATACAATGATATATAATATAACCCTCTGAAAGAACCTTTGGTAAATTACTTGAAGTACTATGTTATAACTGTACATGTTTGTGTGTCTGTTTAAGTCCCGAGGATGCATGCATTCATGTATGACTCTCATTCATTTCTTTCTAACTCTTATGTGTTCCTCACAGCAATTAAATATAGCATCTCTGTTTCTGCTCTAAATATATTTTTCCTGTCGTCTCTCTCCCAGTGTAAAGTGAAGGTCTCCTTAAAAAGGAACTTTTCCACAGATGTTAAAGATGTGGACTTTTCAATGCAGCACTCTCTATCACTTATATCATGTTTTGTAATACCCATATTTGTATATCATATATTATATCCCGCTGCATCTGTTCACTAATTTTCCTTTTACTGCATTGTGTATATTTCTTTCGGTGGTGAAAAAAATACTCAAATCTATATCCAGTATCAATAAAGCTGTATCTTATATTATACTTAAGTAAAAGATGCAATACAGCTCTATAAAAATACCTTTACCAGATTCAAAATGTCCCTTAAGTTCAAGTGAAGTAACTACCGCTGCTTTAAATTACGGTGAACTAAATGCGTGTTTTGCATTCATAAAAAGCTAAATGTGTGTCTCCATTTCCTTATCCAAAAAAACACAGATTCCTTCATTTTTCTTTTGTTGATATTTATCAACACATTTATTTGTTGATATTTATTTTCTTTAGCTTTACATCCTGCTGTTTTCATTCAGACTAGCCCCAGACCAGCTGATTTCACTGATGATTGATTGGCTGTTGCCTGGAGGTGTGCTGCTGCAGCTTCTTGATTCATTCTGATTGAAAATGACTGACAGACACTTGTGTAAATGCAACTGAGAGCACGTAAAAAAAGACGTATTATTTTATTATTGTTGTAATTATTAACATTAATAATATCTGTGGCATGTGCTTCAAATCTGAATGGAGGGAGGTACAGTCCTCTAGTGATGAAGAATGCAGGAAGGGTGAAGACGGATGAAATTGTATGTGTGTGTGTGTGTGTGTGTGTGTGTGTGTGTGTGTGTGTGTGTGTGTGTGTGTGTGTGTGTGTGTGTGTGTGTGTGTGTGTGTGTGTGTGTGTGTGTGTGTGTGTGTGTGTGTGTGTGTGTGTGTGTTTTAAGAGTGTCTGGAGGAAAGTAATGGGGGAGATCTGGTCTTAAGAAATTAGCCTTGACCTGCAAGTGATTTACGGGGTCCCATGTGGTGAAGAGGTGGGAGGTCGGAGGCCTCTGTCTGTGTATGTGTATGTGTTTGTGTGTGATTGTGTGTGTAAAAGAGTGTCTGGCATGGTACAGAGCTATTAGCATGTAACAGACTCTCACAAGGGGCCTGTACATCGTCTGTGGCGGCAACGCACACACATTTGCACACTTATGTCACATTAAACACTTAAATCTGCACACACACACACACACACACACACACACACACACACACACACACACACACACACACACACACACACACACACACACACACACACACACACACACACACACACACACACACACACAAACAAACAAACAAACAAACAAACAAACAAACAAACACACACACACACACATCCAATAGAGCACCTGTGGGATGTGGTGGGACGAAAGATTTGAATCATGGATGTGTAGACAAATTCTATGCCACGAAGAATTAAGGCAGTTCTGAAGGCAGAAGGGGGTTCAACCAGGTACTAGTAAGGTGTAGCTAACAAAGTGGCCGGTGAGTGTAACTACATCTCTTTGTAACACTGAAAATGATCATTGTGATCATCCTTTTAACAATTACATATCATGTTGTCAAACTGAATGAAACATAATGTTTTTACCGGCTCCGGCTGCCGCTGCACCTCAACATTGATAACGTTAGCGCTCGATTTCGAGGACGATGTATGACAAAATAAAACTGTCTAATTTTGTCAGTTTAGCTGTTACATCTCCTTGTTCTCTCTTGTCCTTTCTCTTTTGAGCGCTGCTCTTGTGCTTTGGTTTGCTGTACTTTATAAATGCAAGCTATTACATTTTTTATAATGCTGCCGAACTTGCTGCTGCTAGCTACAGTACATTACAGGTTGATTAAACGGTTCTCTCGTCACGCAAGGTATCACATCACATGAAAAGGAGCAAGGTCATTGGGCAGACAAATTACAAATTAATTTAGGTTGCTTGGTTACTTTGAAGACTGTGTGAACCGGTCAATGCCATTGGGGCCCCAAAAAAAAAAGTTAACTTTTTTTTTTTTTGCATGGGCCCCTGGCCGGCTCTGGGCCCCGATGCGTTGCACCAGTTGCACCGGCGATAGTTACGCCACTGGGTCGACATCTGACTCATTAAAATAAATTGACTTGGTTTAAGAATAGTTCGTTTTAAAGTTTTTTTAGGTCTTTGCCATCAAAACCAGGAATGTGACACTCACCATGAATGCATTCATCTGATGCAAAAGCCTGTGTCTGTGTCTGTCTGAGTGTGTATGTCTTGTGTGTGTTTATGTGTGTGTGTTTCTGGGGTCTCCCCTCTTTTTGTAGCCCCCTAGATCCCTCCTGTGTCTTCCCGACGGTGGAAAGATGTTTTTTGTTATCTTTTGTTCCTCCTTCCATCCGTCCCTTTTATTTGTGGTTTGTCTTTCAATCCTTTTATTCCTCTACTCATTTATTTCCCCTCCCTGGCTCACAGATGATCTGTGATCATTGAAAGACAGCTTTAAATTACTTTGAATGCTCCTCTGGGACTTTGCCCCTTTCCAAGTAGACAGAATCCACAAAACATATTTTATCGTATTAAGAGCAGCAAACAAACAAATCCCTCGGTTTATGGTGTCATAAATTGTCGGATCAAATAGATTCCCTTGCATGACAACAGAAAGAGAGAGAGAGAGAGAAAGAAAGAGAGAGAGAGAGAGAGAGAGAGAGAGAGAGAGAGAGAGAGAAAAAAGAGAGCGTGTCATAAATGAAAACATTTGTTCATCTCAAAGATGTTTCTTTCCCAGTTCCACTCGTCACCTCTGGCATAGTCCCAGTAGAAACATTATTGAGGGGTCAGAGGTCATAGCTGACTTAAGTCCCCCCGGGGTGAATAACTATGCTGTTCTGGATGGAAGCACACTGTCATGTCCAAGAAACTTATTGTGAAAGTTTATTCTTTATGTTAGAGTTGTCATGTCCCTTTGTCTTGTGCTTTATGTCTATACCCTTAATTATTTCTTCCTCTCATTTCAGGCCTCCACGCTCCCCGCCCCTTTTTCTGTCTCCTGCGTCCTTGATTATTTTCCCCGCCCTGATTGTTTCCAACTGTGTCCCCTTTACCTGTGTATATATTGTGTTAGCTCCCTCCTGTTAATTGTCAGTTCGTTGTCTCTCGAAGACCACGTATCGGCTTACCTCACGGACCTTTTCACTGACCTTTCACGGACCTATGCTATAGATCGCATTATAGTTTTCCTCGAAAGAGTGGTTTTGTTTTCCTTGTTTTTAGTACTGTGCAAATTCCAGTAAAGTCTTTATTTTGAAACGCTATCTGAGTCTGAGTTTTGAGTCGTGCAATTGAGTTCATGCCTCAGTGTTCTCCCCTTGACAGTACGAACTGACCATTAAAATGAACTCAGCCGACTCAGATCAGATTAAGAACGCTATCCGTTCTCAGGGCCAACGTCTTGGGCAACAAGAGGAGCGTATGGCCACCATGCAGCAGGGAGTGCAGGATCTAACCAGCAGCCAGGGGGAACTACAAACATCGTTGACGACCCAAGTTAATCTACTGGCAGCAGAGGTTCAGCGTGTGCTCACTCACCTGCAGGCTGTTTCTCCTCCTACGACTCCTCCGGTTCCAGCGGTGACCGGATTCGATCCCAACCGGGTTACTGAGCCGCACAGTGCTTCCATGCGTCTGGCTCCACCCGAAAGGTACTCCGGGGACTCAGAAGGCTGCCGGCCGTTCATCGTGCAGTGTGAGTTACACTATCACCACCAACCGGCTGCTTTTCCCACGGACATTTCCAAAGTGGCTTTTATGATCTCTCATCTCTCCGGCCGAGCAGCAGCGTGGGCCACGGCAGAATGGTCCTGAGGCTCGCCTATCTGCGGGTCTCTGGAGAACTTCATAGACACTATGAGGAAGACCTTCGATCAAACCACGCCGGGCAGGGAAGCAGCTCGGGCTCTGATCAAGCTGCGACAACATCAGCGGAGTGTGGCTGACTACGCCATCGAGTTCCGGACTAAGGCAGCCGACAGCGGCTGGAACTCCGCTGCATTGTTTGACGCTTTCGTCAGCGGTCTCTCGGATTCTTTACAAGACCAGCTGGCGCCTCTCGATCTGCCCGCTGATTTGGACTCTGTCATATCCATGGCTTTACGAATAGACAATCGTTTGACGGAGAGGAGAAGGAATAAATCCAAGGATGCAGTTGATCCACCTCTCCAGAGGAGACGCTCGCCGCTGGATATTACTTCTTCTTGGAGGTCCCGTCACCCCTCACCACCTGCGTTCCGGACAACAGCGCCCCCTGGCTCCGTGGAGGAGCCAATGCAGTTGGGCCGCGCCAAGCTGTCGCTGGCAGAACGTCAGCGTCGATTCAAGGAAGGCCTGTGTTTCTACTGCGGGCAGCGCGGACACCCACAAGCGGCTTGTCCGGTAAAAGAGGAGGCTCACCAATGAAGAGGAGTACGTTGGTGAGCCGGATCTCTTCCTCTGACTTTCCTCCTCGCACCCTGACCCGGATCCAGGTAAAAATCAGAGACAATGTAGTTACTCATGGTGTTCTCATTGACTCAGGGGCGGACGAAAGTCTTATGGATTGGGGTTTAGTTAAAAAATGGGACATAAAAACTAAACCTCTACCCCAGCCTCTTGAAGCGAGTGCTCTCGATGGGCGGCTGTTGTTTAAAGTGACTCACCAAACGGAGCCTTTAGAAGTAAGATGTAATGATAACCACCATGAGACAATGTCTTTTCACTTATTTAACTCAGCCCAACATCCACTCATTTTGGGTTTTCCCTGGTTGAAACTTCATAACCCTCACATAGATTGGCAATCTGGGAGGGTGGAGGGGTGGGGAAAGAATTGCATTGATCTCTGTTTTAAGCAGGTAGCAGAGATTGACAGGGGATGTAACACTGGGAGTGTTAGGCAGGATACAGTCCCAAAAATATATCTTCCGGATGTACTTTCAGTTCCTTCCTGCTACCACGACCTTAGTGAAGTTTTTAGTAAGTCCAAAGCTCTGGCTCTTCCTCCTCACCGCTCCTATGACTGTGCGATTGACTTAATTGCCGGGTCTCCCATTCCTAAGGGTCGACTTTATGCAATTTCAGGACCTGAGAAAGAGGCCATGAAGGACTATATTGATGCCTCCCTCAAGACAGGGCTTATTCGTCATTCCTCATCCCCAGCAGGGGCAGGTTTTTTTTTCGTGGGCAAAAAGAATGGGTCTCTTAGGCCCTGTATCGACTACTCACCTCTCAATGACATTACGGTTAAAAACCGGTACCCCCTCCCTCTCATCTCGTCCGCTTTCGAGCAGCTTCAGGAAGCCAAGGTTTTCACCAAATTAGACCTGCGGAACGCCTATCATTTGGTCAGGATCAGGGAGGGCGATGAATGGAAGACGGGTTTTAACACCCCTTCAGGACATTATGAATACCTGGTCATGCCGTTTGGATTGTCAAACGCTCCTGCAGTCTTCCAGGCTATGATCAACGACGTGTTGAGGGAGTTTCTGAACCGTTTCGTTTTTGTTTATCTGGACGACATTCTGATCTACTCCCCTGACCTTCACACCCACAAACAACATGTCCGCCTGGTTCTACAGAAACTGCTCCAAAATAAGTTGTTTGTCAAAGCTGAAAAGTTTGAATTTCATGTGGAAACAGTCACTTTTTTGGGCTTCATCATTTCCCCAGGTCAGGTTATGATGGACCCAGAGAAGGTTAGCGCAGTAGCCTGTTGGCCTACCCCTGACTCTCGCAAAAAAGTGCAGCAGTTTTTAGGCTTTGCTAATTTTTACAGACGTTTTGTGCGGAGCTTCAGCGCTATTGCAGCCCCTCTTCATGTCCTCACGTCCCCTCAGGTGCCTTTTGTGTGGTCTCCTCAGGCTGAGGAGGCTTTTTCTCGGCTGAAAAAGATGTTCACCACTGCCCCCATACTTACCATGCCGGATCCCACTCGCCAGTTCGTGGTGGAAGTGGATGCCTCCAACGAGGGGGTGGGAGCGGTCCTCTCCCAGCAACAACAGAAGGACAACAAACTTCACCCCTGCGCCTTCCTGTCCAGGAAGCTCTCCCCGGCAGAGAGAAATTATGACGTGGGAAACCGTGAGTTGCTGGCCGTGAAGTTAGCGTTGGAAGAGTGGAGGCATTGGTTGGAGGGAGCCGAGCATCCTTTTGTGGTCTGGACCGATCACAAGAACCTGGAGTACATCAGAAAGGCCAAAAGACTGAACTCCCGCCAGGCTAGGTGGACCTTGTTTTTCAACCGTTTTGACTTTGTTCTTTCCTACAGGCCGGGGTCTCAGAATATCAAGCCTGACGCTCTGTCCCGTCTGTTTGACCCTGTGCCTGCAGCCAAGGAGCCGGAACCCATCATCCCATTGAACCGGGTGGTAGGAGCGCTGACTTGGCCAGTAGAGAAGGAGGTAATACGTGCCAATGCTGGAGCTCCTGCACCAAGGGGTTGCCCGCCTAACCGGATTTTTGTTCAGGAGGCCGAGCGACCACAGGTGATCCACTGGGCTCACACTTCGCTGCTCACCTGTCACCCCGGAGTCAAGAGAACTATGTTCATCGTTAAACAACGTTTCTGGTGGACATCCATGGAGAAGGAGGTGAAGGAGTATGTGGAGGCGTGCCCTATCTGCGCTCGAAACAAGACCTCTTCCAGGTCGCGAATAGGGTTATTACAACCACTCCCTATTCCCAACAGGCCCTGGTCAGAGATCTCCATGGACTTCGTCACTGGCCTGCCCCTCTCTAGAGGTAAAACCACAGTTCTCACGGTAGTGGACAGATTTTCCAAAATGACACATTTCATTGCTCTGCCAAAGATGCCCTCAGCTAAGGAAACGGCGGAGGTCATGATGCAGAATGTGTTTCGGCTTCATGGTTTCCCTAAGGATATTGTCTCCGACCGGGGCCCCCAGTTTGTGTCACGCTTCTGGAAGGAGTTCTGCAGCCTCATCGGTGCCACGGTCAGTCTCTCGTCTGGATATCATCCGGAGTCTAACGGCCAGACAGAGCGCCTAAATCAAGAACTGGAGACCTGCCTGCGCTGCCTGGTGTCCCAGAATCCATCCTCCTGGAGCGAGCACCTCACCTGGGTTGAGTATGCACACAACATCCTCCCTACTTCTGCCACGGGCCTGTCCCCGTTTCACTGTGTTTATGGCTACCAACCGCCACTGTTCCCAGCCACGGAGAGGGAGGTCACGGTCCCGTCTGCCCACGCTCTGGTCAGGCGTTGTCGGCGCGTGTGGGCTGCGGCTAGGAAGATACTCTGCAGAAATTCACAACTGGTTAAAAGAGCAGCAGACCGAAAACGCCGACCAGCCCCTGTATACCAGCCAGGCCAAAAAGTCTGGCTCTCTACACGAGACCTTCCCCTCCACGTACTCTCCCGAAAACTGGCTCCCCGGTTTGTGGGTCCTTTTCCCATCACCAAGGTCATAAACCCAGTCTCAGTGAGACTACGGCTTCCCAGGGCCATGAAGGTACATCCCACCTTCCATGTAGGGAAATTAAAACCATTGAAGGAGAGCGCTATGGTTCCCACCGTCAAACCCCCCCCGCCCCCCCGGATGATCGATGGAGGTCCGGTTTACACGGTCAAGTCACTATTGGCTAGTCGGAAAAGGGGTAGAGGGCGACAGTTACTGGTTGACTGGAAGGGTTATGGTCCTGAGGAGCGGCAATGGATTCCTTCCCGCTTCATCGTGGACAAAAGCCTCATTGAGGATTTTGACCGCCTCAACTCAGAGGAGCCTGGGCCGTCAGGAGCCGTCCCTAGAAGGGGGGGTACTGTCATGTCCAAGAAACTTATTGTGAAAGTTTATTCTTTATGTTAGAGTTGTCATGTCCCTTTGTCTTGTGCTTTATGTCTATACCCTTAATTATTTCTTCCTCTCATTTCAGGCCTCCACGCTCCCCGCCCCTTTTTCTGTCTCCTGCGTCCTTGATTATTTTCCCCGCCCTGATTGTTTCCAACTGTGTCCCCTTTACCTGTGTATATATTGTGTTAGCTCCCTCCTGTTAATTGTCAGTTCGTTGTCTCTCGAAGACCACGTATCGGCTTACCTCACGGACCTTTTCACGGACCTTTCACGGACCTATGCTATAGATCGCATTATAGTTTTCCTCGAAAGAGTGGTTTTGTTTTCCTTGTTTTTAGTACTGTGCAAATTCCAGTAAAGTCTTTATTTTGAAACGCTATCTGAGTCTGAGTTTTGAGTCGTGCAATTGAGTTCATGCCTCAGTGTTCTCCCCTTGACACACACACACACACACACACACACACACACACACACACACACACACACACACACACACACACACACACACACACACACACACACACACACCACTATGAGCCTTTAGCAGTCGGTGGGCAGCAAGGCCCTGCTAGGCTAAATAAATATCCGGGTAGGAGCTCAGTTTAACCAAGGGAAATCTTGCAGGATTTGACATTTGTTGGCCAACTCAATGAACTTGGGCTGACTGACATGCACTTGAGAAGAAGGGTTGGCTTTAATAAACACAACAAAAGTCAAGGGTGGGGACGGACATCTGTTTTATTCTTCTTTATCCAGTTTAATGTTGCATCACTGACTTCTACTGTTTATCCTTGGAAACGCCTCACAGTGCCAAAAAGTTCTCTGTTTGTGGGAGCGAGGGGATCTTGAACCAGGGTATCAAACTTCTGAAGGTCAAACATAGAGGTCGAGAACAATACTACAACCGCCAATGGGTAAATTTTACCCGCAGCGGTTTTTTGATTGTATGTCACTTTTTTTCAATAAAATATTAAAGTCTCCCAGTCCGTGACTTTAACCTGAAAGTGTGTTGTGTAGCACCCTCTGTTGTTAAAAATTGTCATTATGAAGTCAGATTGAAAAAAAATTGCCATTTATACCTATACACGCCAGCGGGTAATATTTACCTTATAGAAAATGCAGCGTAAACATGACGTGTTGCTATAGCAACGCCTTTTGTCTACTGCGGTTCCTTATAGATAGAGAGATAGACAGATAGATTGGTAGATAGATAGATAGATAGAGAGAGATAGACAGATAGATAGTTATAGATAGTGTAACATCTTGGATAATACAAGATCTTGATGACTGAGCTCACATTGATGACGTATCAACCTGTATAACCTGCATGTGTGCAGGTTACGTTCCAGTTGAATAAAGATGGACACTCGGAATGAGAGAAGTAGTCCGCGTCGTCTGTTTATGTAGACAATTATATGTCCATAGAACAGAACATTAAAGATAGATCAATAGATAGTTATAGATAGAGAGAGAGAGAGATGGAGAGATTTATACCTAGACAAAACACAAGCGTTAAAATCAGCACTGGTAGCGATATTTTATACTTCATGCTATCTGCACAAACTATAGCATATGAAAAGCTGAGAGTCCATAGATTATATTGGTATAAATGTCATCCCTGTGCGATCAAAACTCACTGTTCTACATGATAAATAAAATAACATTGTACCTTGCAAATCAATAGCGGGTACATTTGAACCGTTGGCGGTTTTAGGTATACAGAGACCTCTGGCGGCTCTAGTGTTAAACAAAGTGGCTTTTAGAGGTGAATTTATCTGGTTGTGTCACTGCCTGCTAGATAAACACATAACTTTTGTATAATCAACTTTAACTATTAACATCCATTAGACCTTTGCCCACCACAGCTGAGGCTTTCTGTTTTTAAAGAAATCTGATCGATTGTTGCTTTATGTGAGTGGAATAGCAATGAACTCAAATGTTATTAACAGCTTCCATTCTGCTCTGTCAAAAATGTTTAGAGTTAGTTTGGAGAGAAAAATAAAAAGTGATCAAGAGAAGAAATGAGGGGGAAGAGGTCAAACTCAGGAAATTGGGTTTTAAGATATCAAATGCTCCACTTTTTGGGAAATCTTTGACCATGTTTGTCCCAAAGAACTGTGAAAGCCCACCAAAATATGTCAAACTTAAAATGGATTCAGATACTTTTCCTCAGTGTGTACACACAACTGCCCATTGAAGCAAGTGTAACGAAATCACTGAAATGTATATTCATGTGAACTATGGTTACAACAACATTAGTGCTGAGAACAGTATGAGGTCCCTGTATAAGTAAAGTATTGGCACTACAAATTAAATGTAATGCCGCCTTACACTCAAATTGTGTTTTTTATTATATTAAAACATATCTTTTTAGGTTCATATTTATATTACTGCCTCTACTGTGACATGTTCACATTTAATGTTAATGTAAAAAGCTCTTTATTTTTCTCATACTGCCTGTGAGCACCTCTTTTCACCCTTTGTCTGAAACCAGAGCCCAGTCTGCCCTGATTGGTTAGCTGGCCCGCTCTCTTGTTATTGGTCAACCGCTTACAGATGTCTATCACATGTGTTGGAGTGCAAGTGTTAAATACTTTAGTGATGTCACTATGTTCAGGAGGTAAACAAAGGAGTGTATGGGAGAGAAACTCCCTCTGGAGGGAAAACAGGGATTTTAGCCTTTGCAGACCATTTACATGCACAAACACATAAATAACACACTACAGGAAAGGGAACCCCAAAAAGCGTAGGGCCTCTTTATAACCTTTTTTCTTCTTCTTAAAGTTGTCTGCTGCTGGAAATGAGGTTGATGACAGTGGAACAAAAATGAGAAACTGTGACAGAGGCGGACCGATTACATTCAGTTCTTCCACAGGAAATAATGCACCAAAAAAGTAGTTTAAAGGACTGAAGAGAACGTGTGTTAGAAGAGTTGTCCCCATCTGCAGTTGTCCTTTCTTTGGCTTCATGTTTCAGTCATTTTTCACATCGCCTCTCACATATTTTCTCAGATGTCTTTATCTCTGCCTCTTTTTCTCCATCCTGTCTCTGTCACTCTCTTTTACCTCTATTCGTTTACCCTCACCTTTTTAACTCACTCTGCAGACCTCCCTTCACTCCTCTCCCCCTGCCTGGTGTCCCCCTTCTCCCCCCCGCCGTGTGGTGTGTTATGTAGAGATCAACAGTTCCTGTGTGTTTAAGCCGAGCAAGAGCAAAGATTAAAAGACTCTAAAGTAACTTAATATCCTAAATGTATTGACATAAACTCTTCACACACAGTGTACATATCTATATTCCTGAGGAGACACGCACGCACGCACGCACGCACACACACCTGGCTTAAATCCTCAAAAAGATACAAACATCTTTACTTTCCGACACACCCCATACACTTAGATGTTCACCTACACACACATTCACAGTGTAATTCCACATCTGTGTCTACTGACAAGTTGATGAACACACTCCTGATCTTATTATGTTCATCAATAAACAGCACAGTGTGGAACTATGTGAGCAATGTCCATGATAACTTTGGATAATCCAGATGTGGATTACATTTTAAATCCTGGGTGTTTATTTGATCAGAAACAACCTTCAGACTTTCCTCAGAGCAGCAGCATCAAGACAGAGAGGTTAACTAGGAACTGACAAGAAGCCTTATCTTGAGTTTTAGGAAATCATATCACACTGTAGTCTGTCCTCCAACATGGATTGTGCACAGCGAGGTTCACAGAGAACCAACCAAACATAAGTTTCTTACTTTTATGTTGTGTTTTCTTCTGATGGAAGCATTCAAACTGTGTTGCTATCGGGGCTCAGGTTCTGCCGGGTTCACTTCATCTTGGCAAAAACACTGAAATGATAAGAAATACTGGTTGGTTTCTGAATTTGAAAACAGGCCTTAGTCAATTGGTTGTAATCAAACAGTCGTGAAACAAATAATATTTTCATAAAGGTTGTAATGTGCAGTTTTTGAGAGGTGTTGATTTAAATTTAGGATACATTTGAAATATTGTGGCTCTGTTGAATTGCAGTGAATCTGGTCTTTTAAAAACATACTTTTTTAGAAAATATTACATTTGTCTTGTATTACTTTCTATTGTTTTTACTCTTTGTGTTGTTTATATTATTGTAATGTCATATGCTCACTACTTCTGAAACACATGCACTATTGCTAAAAGCTTAACATTTAAAACACTTCTGAAAAAAACATTCACATTAGGAATAGGAAGTAAACACTAACAGGAACACAGATTGGATCTGGCAGTGTTTAAAGACTGGTTCATGGAAAAGCAAATGTGAACAAACTTGGATAGTTACATACAGAAAACCTTGAACAGTTCTGCCGTCATTTAAAGTTACTTTGCTGTCGTCACAGCTCCAGACGTTGGTACGCAGGGGAGCAGACAATGTTTTTCTTAGCGTAAGTATCGTATACGATAATTTTTAAATCAATAAAATAATTTAAAAGCAATATTGTGACTACATCTTTTTTTTTTTGGTATGTAAGTGTGACTTTGTTCTTTTTTCATGAATGACCAACCCAGTCTCACAAAAAAACGTGTAATAACTACGTTGGTCCACTACGTAGGACATAGTATTTCTACAAAAACGCCTCTGAAATTGTAAGATCCCTACGTTTTTTTTCACCATTCATTCCAATGGCTGGCTTCTATGTCACGTGATCTTCACATTTCTCCCTGCAGAAGAAAAAAAACATGGCCGAACTTCGTTTTATTCTCGGTGTCAAATGCGTATTTTAAAGTTAGTTTGGCCATTAAAATGCGTTTTGATGTCATTTAATGCGAGAAATATGAGTTGTTATTTCAGATTATGTGTGCAATGGATGTACAGGATCTTTAGTTTGCTAGTTATTACGAAGATTACTTCAGGAAATTGTGTCTATATAACGTTTTCAACGTTATGTTGTGTAAAATGGTGTTATCTTTATTGCTACCCCCTTCCCCATCAATGTAGTGTTGGTCCACAGCGCAAACGTATTAGTTTAACAAAATCAGCATCTAAAATTGTGGCATAGTGTGGTGCCGAGAGATGGGAGTAGGAGGCAGGGTATCAAAGGTACAAGCTAGACTTCTATTTAGCATCTCAAAACACATGTAAACAGCTTCATGCCGGGGAGCGAAGACGGGCGGAGACAGGAAGTCCAGCTCACTAAAATGTCCTTGCAGAATACCCAGGGCTATTCAATTACACATTCAGTTGGGCCAGATTTTATAACTACAAAATTCAGCTGAGCCAGACATTCAGCGGCCTGTAAAAAGCGTGTAGTGACACATTTTAAACCAACACATATTACTGCGATGAAAAACATGCAATTTTTATTCATTGTTCATCTAACAAATGTACGTCAAAAAGTGCATAAAAACACAACAAATTAGCATTCATTTAACAGAATCTGAAAAAAAGTGCACAGTTGTAGCATTACATTTGTTTGCTTTAGAAGTCAAATATTCAGGTAACATTTTTTGAACCAGGCACATCACAAAGTGCATTTACTGGATACAATAATAGCAGTCTTAATGTCCTCACATACAAAGAAAACAGCTAAAGAGCTCCAATGCAACACAAAGAGGTAGTACTGTAGCAATACTATTTTTTCACTTTTAAAGTAATAACAATACAATCATACGTTTTGGTCACATTTGACCCAGACACATTACAAAGTGCATTTAAATGAATACAGAAAGAACTGTCAAACCCTTCAGTGCACAAACCCATAACAAGGGATACGGGTAACTATATGAATGAATACTACACTACACCTCTACTATAGTAAACTAGGTGCTTACTATCACCTCATTTATGATTGGTCATCGCTGACTTTCTCAATGGGAGAACGGAGATTTTTTGTTTTGAACAAGAGCAGTGATTTTTGGCTCATATGCAAATGCAATCCTAAGACATTGGTGAAGAGTGCTGTCAGTCAGGGAGCAGCGAGTGCTACTTTTGATTTGAGTTCATGTGTGAAAAGCTTGATTCACATGTGTATGTTGATCCTAACATACTGAGCACACAGATCGATACTTTCTGAACGTTAGGGAACTGCTGTTTTTTGACATCACTCCAAAACTTCGCTGGCCCGTTAGTGCGCTGCACGTCAAAAAGTTCCAGTGTATATTTCCCCTTGTCGATGCAGGGGACCACTTCCTTTGCTCTGGTTGATACGTCCCCCTCTATTGCAACAGTGAAGGCATACTTGCCAACCTTTAGACCTCAGAAATCGGGAGCATTTCAAAATGCAAAATTGGGGGGGTGCTAGTGGATCGCCGGAGCTGTTAGATTAACATTAACATGCTTATTGTAGTTCTAAGTGCACTGCCTTGCGGCCTGTAGCACCATGTGTGGGCTGGACCTGTATTTTGACCTGTATTTTACAGGAAAGGAGTGAGCAGAGGGTGGAGTAGTTGTCGATTCTTGTTCCGTTTTCTGTGACTATCTGCCTCACCCTCTCAGACTTTGAGTTGCGCGTGCTACTAAAGAGACGTGTTACCATGGAAACCAAACAATGGTGTCGCTGTATTAAAGTCCGAGTGGAAACATTCGTGTGTAAATCTGATTTTGTCAGAAATCGGGAGAAATGCGAGAGAAATATGACCCCGGGAGGAAACCGGGAGAGGGCAATGAAATCGGGAGTCTCCCGCGGAAATCGGGAGGGTTGACAAGTATGAGTGAAGGGGTCTCTGGCAAAGCCCATCACCTCTGTGGGCAGAGCAAGTCCATCCAATCTGTTAAGCTTGGGTGCACATGAATCGCGTATGAACAATAAGTAAATCAGACTCGGTATTCTCTTCAGCATGTCTCCGGTAAGTTTATTCACAGACTGACAACAGTCAACGTAGTGACGTCACATTAGGACGTACCTTCATACAAGAACAGAATAACAGTGCGACTGCTACCGTAGTACACAGACTAAGTGCGTCATCAAATAATAATACTTAACACCCCCACTCGCTCTTAGCTTACTGGGTTACCTGAGAACAAAACAAAATAAGGCTTCTTTTTCTTTTACCTTAACTATGTTAACTCTTTGCCCTTCTAGGTGCCAAACATATCCTGAGCAAACCTCTTTAGCTTTATTTTGGTGGCTGGTTTTGTCATCACATCAGCGATCATTTGCTCAGTAGGACAGTATTCCAAAATTACCTTTCCACTATTTACAGTCTCCCTTATGAAATGGTACTTAATATCAATGTGCTTGCACCTTTGCCTGTTTACTGGGTTTCTGGCTAGTGCTATAGTACCTTGGTTGTCTTCGTACACCTTTGTTTGTGCATATTTGTATTTGTCTATACCTCTGAGTAATTGTTCTAAGTAGATGTATTCCTGTATGGCTGATGCTAAGGCCATGTACTCTGCCTCGCAGGTAGATAGTGCAACCGTAGGTTGTTTCCTTGCCTTCCATGAGATCAAGGAGCTTCCTTCACTGAGACTGGCACAATATCCTGATGTACTACGTCTGTCTGTTACGTCTGATGCCCAGTCAGCATCACTGTACACTCTCAGACCTAGTCTATCTGTGTCATTTCTCTTAAAGCATAACCCCTGTTCTGCTGTACCTTTAAGGTATCTGAACACATGTTTTACTGTGTTCCAGTGCTCTTCAGTTGGTTCAGCAAAGTGCTGAGATAGTTTACTGACCACAAAACATATATCTGGTCGAGTGCATGTGGACAAGTAGATTAAACTTCCTACTGCCTCCCTGTACTTTCTTGGCTCTTTAATGTTTTCAGCGTCTGCTGTGTATTCTAGTTTTGGCTCACATGGTGTGTCTCTGGACTTGCAATCCTGCATTTCAAATCTCTCCAGTATTTTGCTCACATATCTCTTTTGAGACATTTTGACTTGACCTTCTGTTTGCTCAAAATCTATACCTAAGAAATATTTCAACTTTCCCAGGTTTTTCATTTTGAACCTTTCAGTGAGCATCCCCTTTACACTTTCCAATACACCCTCGTTGCTGGCTGCTATAATGAGATCGTCAACCCATATTATTAGGATTACCTTTTCGCTGTGCTTTTCTCTTGTATACACACAGTGATCAGCGGGGTTTTGTACAAAACCATTTTCAGTCAAACATGTATGTAACATAGCATTCCAGTTTCTGCCTGACTGCTTTAAACCATAGAGAGATTTGTGCAACTTGCATACTAACTCTTCACCTGTTTTTGACTGTTTCTCATAACCTTCTGGTTGTGTCATATATATTTCACAATCAATGGGTGCATGTAAATAGGCTGTTTTAACATCCATTTGGTGTAAGATTAAGTTCTCCTGTGCTGCCTTTTGCATGAGTACTCTTACACTTGTCATATCAGCTGTGGGTGAGAATGTCTCATCATAGTCGATTCCTGGTTTCTGACTGTAGCCTTTAGCTACAAATCGCGCCTTGTACTTGTCTGACCCATCAATGTCACTCTTGAGTGCGTAGACCCATCTACCCCCCACTGCCCGTTTGCCTGGTGGCAATTGGGTGAGGTTGAAGGTCTCGTTCTCCTCCAGTGATCTCATCTCCTCGTTCATGGCATTTTTCCACTGCCTTGATTTGGGTGACGCTATGGCGTCCTGGAAGGTTTGAGGAATGTCGCATACTGCTCTGTAACAAAAATTCATGCATGTTTGCAGTTTGTCCTCCGTATCGTCAGTCTCAAACTCCTGTAGGTGAGCTGGTCTCCTCCTGGTTCTGGGTGGGTTTTTTCTGTTTGGAGTCTCGGTGACTTTACCCGGCTGTGTACGTTCAGTCTGTTCAGGTAAAGTCCCAGAAGCACCACTTTGAGTATCTTGACCTGGCACATTTCCCACATCACATTCATCAACAACATTTTCATCGCTGTCCTTGACCCTGGGATGTACATCACTATCACCAAATTCATTGTATGACTCTGGTGTTTGTGTTTCCTTTTCTTTATCCCCCTTTGTTGTGAATTTTACCAATCTGTGCTTTTGGACCCTCTCTGTGTCTGGATAATACACCAGGTAAGCTGGGCTATTTTTATCATAGCCTATGAAAACACCTTGCTCACACCTAGGGTCGAGCTTTCCCTTCTCTTGTTTGTAAGCAAAACACACTGACCCAAATTTCTGAAGTTTGGATATATTTGGTTCTTTGCCTGTGAACAGCTCGTATGGCGTTTTCTTTGTGCGCCTACTGTAACACCTGTTCCTTACATAAGCTGCTGTCTGTATGGCGTAGTTCCATAGTTTATTTGGTAACTTGCTTTCTATCAGTAAGCATCTGCCCATATCATAGAGAGTTCGCCAACCTCTCTCTGCTGTACCATTTTGGTGGGGTGAATAGGGTGCAGACGTCTCGTGTCTAATCCTATTTTTGGTTAACAGTGCCTGGAAGTCTCGGCTTGTAAACTCAGTGCCGTTATCTGAACGGATACACTTAACTTCTCCGTAAGGTGCTATGTCTGCTAAGAACCTTTCTGTGGCCTGCACTGTATCACTCTTGGACCTTAGAAAATACACAAAAATAGTACCAGAGTAGTCGTCTGTAAAAGACTGTGTATATCTGTGCCCTTCTATGCTTGGTGTTGACATGGGACCGGCTAAGTCTGTGTGGACTAGTTCTAAGGGCATCTTAGCCTTTTTGTCTGGCTCCCTATTTCTCGTTTGGGTGAACTTGCCCTGTGTACACACTTCACACAACTGAGCTGGTTTGACTGCACTTCCTCTTATCTCCAGGCCTTTCACTACACCTTGTAAATTTTGTACATCTTCGTAATTGCAATGACCCAAAATTTCATGCCAAGTTTGCATGTCGTGACACCCTTTACATTGGTCAACATTCCCCTCAACAGTTGGTAAGTAATACAAATTTACACTTTCATGGATGTCAAACCTGCTGCCGTCTTTGGTAACCATGTGACTGTCCCCTTTCTTGAAGGTGATTGTCGCCCCTCCGTTTGTTGCTCTTGCCACCGAAAAGATGTCATGTGGGTATGAGGGCATGTACTGTGCATCCCGTAGCTGTGCTCTGTGTTGTCGTCCGGCGTCGTCTAATAGACATATCACCGCCGTTCCTCTTCTCTGTGCTGTTCCATTGCACTTGGTCCCGTCAGCTAACTCCACTGAATGAGACTCGGGCTGGAATGAATCGTCGAAGCTTTTAAACTTTCCGATGTCGTTCACGATGTGGGATGTCGCTCCTGCGTCCACCATGATGCCTTTCATCTTCACGTTGTCTGGTGGTTTCCCGCTCTTTGTGTGCTTGGCCTTGAAGAGATGGTCTTGGTCGCCATTCTGTTCCTCTGCGACTTTTCTGGCACCATCTTCTCCCCCCTTTTTCTTACAGAGTGATTCATCGTGTGTATTCCTTTTGCAGTAACCGCACCACACTTTTCGAAAACATTTTCTTGATATGTGTCCTTTTATTCCACACTTGTAGCACGTCACATTGGCATCTTCATCTCTTCTGTTGCTAGCGTGCATCTTGGTGCCTCGGCCTTGCCTTGCACATGTTTTCATCACATTATCTGTGAATTCTGCTGTGTTCATTTTCTCCGACTCTTCATAGACCCTTAATCTTCTTCTAAAGTCTGTGAACGTAACGTTATCTTCGTTCTGTGTTACATGGACGGCGAATGGCTTGAAGGAGTCTGGTAACCCATTTAGTATCATGGCTATGGTCAGTCCATCACTCATGGTCTCGCCTGCATCTCTCAGGGCTGTAATCACGTTCTCTGCCCTTATCATGTAGTCGGTAACACTCTCGTTGTCTGCCATGTGCAGCCTCGTTAACGACGTGTATAAGTTTATTATCCTCGGCTTGCTTTTCCCTGAATAATGTTCTTTCAGTATTTTCAGAGCCTTCCTGCCGTCATCTGCGGCCTCATGTCTTATTAGCGACAGGCTCTTATCATCTATCAGCCTTATTAGCTCAGCATAGCAATCAGCATTCTTCCTTCTATCTGCATCTAGCTGTTCTTGATCAGCACCGGTGGGCTGATGTAAGATAGTCTCTTTTAGCCTCAGAGTATGTAAGCAGCCTAGGAATCTTGTTTCCCAAAGGTCATACTTATCTTCACATCCTTTGAATAAGAGCTGCGGTGCCAGGAGACCTGTTGCTCTGCTTGCCATTTTTGCGCGCCAACTTTACCGCGAGGGCTACTAGCTTGCTAATATACTTCACTTGCTAAGCTAGCTTGTTAGCTTAATTGGCTAACGCGTAATACGTCGCGTAACACTTCTTCCGATAATCTAACTCACTTATCTCCAAGTCGGTTTGTGTCCAACTCTGCCTGGGCCCATAACCTGTTAAGCTTGGGTGCACATGAATCGCGTATGAACAATAAGTAAATCAGACTCGGTATTCTCTTCAGCATGTCTCCGGTAAGTTTATTCACAGACTAACAACAGTCAACGTAGTGACGTCACATTAGGACGTACCTTCATACAAGAACAGAATAACAGTGCGACTGCTACCGTAGTACACAGACTGAGGGCGTCATCAAATAATAATACTTAACACAATCGACCGGCAAAGTTCTCTTTATACTTCGCAATGAAATCTGTCATCACATCCGTGATTTGTGCTGGAGATGTGATGTGTTTGGGGAGCGTCGGAAAATGCAGCATCCGACCCGTGCTCAAGTCGGTCGCGAAAAGGTCCAGCTTGACTTGGATCTGCTCCACAAGATCAATGACCGTTTTGTCTCTGTTTATGCTTCAGAGTTGAGAGAGACATGTTTTAGAGTTGCTATCATAGGACCACCGTTACTAGATGCACTTTCAAAAAACGTGCTGCGTTGTGGTTTGGTGGTTTCTATGCAACGCGGAGTGTTGCGTTCATGGTCTGTACTAGTGTAGGAATTTGGCTATGGGAGGCTGGGCCACTCGGGAGTTGGTTCTGGGCCGCATCTGGCCCGCGGGCCGCCAGTTGAATAGGCCATGTGAATAATGTCAATCACCACAATAGATAGGCCTACGTTATTTTCCCCTGTGCAATTCTCCATTTACTCAACAATAACACATAATTATCCTTGTGTTTATTTATTTGTTTGATTAATAAACACAAGTTGGGAGTCCGTCAGGAGTCAGGACCGAGGGTCGGAGCAGCTCATTTGCTTTACAGAATATTACACCCGGAACTAAGTATTCTCTCCGCTTCGCTTGCCAAACCCCGTGATAGTCCTCAAGCTCTGTGATTGGAGAGTGTGCTCCGAGGGTTACGCCGAGCGTCGAACAGCACTTGAAATGGGATGGAACCACGGCAGACTGTCCAAAACTGGATTTGAACGGGTCCCCCCCTCCCCCACTCCGTCCCCAGAACTACACATGCTGGCTATTGTGTTTCGCAACATGTTCTCTATCTATGGCACGTCTCTACTGGGAGTTGTAGTTTTAAAAGACGTTTTCATATTTCCCATAATAAAAAGTTGCCAGTATTAAACTGTGTACATCCCTGGAGGTTTAGAGAATAGGAAACACTCAAATTTAAAACATAAACAATTAATAAATGGGTGAAAATTGCTTGTGCCCATAATGGGCAGCATTAGTATACCCACATGACAGCTAAGGTCAGAAGAGCTTTATTTAACAGCTGGTCTTATGTTTGTGACCCCTCCTGTTGTTAATTGATAAGCCTGTAACATGCACTTGTCAAGGTTCAGAGGCAAATTTAGCAAATATGGCAGTAGCAATCGATCATCTTAAGATAAGATATACTTTATTGATCCCAAGTTGGAAACATTTGCGTTACATCAGCATGTGTAACAGTTGTAAATATGCAGTCGTGTTTATTTGTAAATCATTTAGTATAATCACACAAATTCTGTGTTTTATATTTAATAATTCTGTGTTCTTTATTTATTGATTGTTCAATACCTGACAAGGCCGGAGATGAAAAAATTGGGTTGCAGGTTCCTCAACAGTGCATCACAAGACATCAATATTTGTGTATACCTCCACCATTAAACTGTCATATTCTGCATATTTCTTATACTATCTACATACATCTTATATAAGAGTATAATACATTATGTATAGTATCAGTTAAAATAAGTGCTTCATTGCCGGAGGTATACACAAAGTTTTTCATTCATTGCATAACTACACCGTTTGTGTATATATGTCAATAAACCTTAGAAAATCTTGAAATCTTGAAAAGGATGTGCAAAATAGTCATTATATACAGTCTTTAATTAACTATTATTAGAGAATAACGAGTAATGAATATACTTTAGGGATCCTATTAATATCTAATAATAAAAAAAATGAAATTCAATAACATGCTTTAACCACTAGGTGTCCCTTTATATCAGGATTGCACGTTTATGGTGTAAATACAGCCTATCTACCAATTGGATCAAATATAAAAGTCAGCCGAATTAGTTTTGATACTGTAAGTTGATGTATTGTGTGAAAATAAATGTAAGATGTTGTTTAATTGCTGATATATTTATGATCCACGTCACGTTTTCAGTGTTGGCGGCAGTTCCTCATGTTTGTCTAGAAGTCTTCTCATCAAGGCTCTATAAATAGAGAATTACAGCAGATATGTAACATTTAATGCAGCCGAACCGTGTATTACAATGCCGTTATGTGATGACTTCCAAAGAGAAGAGCAAGCACACTCGGAATAAAGTGTTTTCGGTCTGTTTCCGGTATTTGTTTATGACGATGTGATGTGAGATGTGACATGTGAGACTGGAATTGCACAGGGGAAAATAACGTATCTATGCCACCATTTTAGATGCGTATTTTGTTAAACTAATATTTGCGCTGTGGACCAACACTATACATTGACGGGGAAGGGGGTAAGGCAAGGCAAGGCAATTTATTTGTATAGCACAATTCATACAGTGATGCAATTTAAAGTGCTTTACAGGATCAAACAGAGAAAACACAATACATTGAGAAGAAATACAAAACACATAAAATAATTAATTAAAAGAAAGAAAACCATGTTTAACAGTTCGAAAATTAGAACATTTAAATTTGAAAAGCCATATTAAAAAGAAATGTTTTTTAGACCTGTTTTAAATGATTCTAAAGTGCTAGCCATTCTCAGATGTTCTGGGTGTTTGTTCCATGCATGAGGAGCATAGATGCAGAAGGCTGCTTTCCCACGCTTTGATCTCACAAATGGAACAGTGAGCTGGCCTGCGCCTGAAGACCTAAGGGGTCTGCTGGGTTCGTACCACTGAAGGAGGTCCTTGATATATTTGGGTCCTAGCCCGTTTAGTGCTTTATATGTGTGCACTAAAATCTTAAAGTAAATTCTCTCACTAACTGGAAGCCAATGCAGCGATCTCAGCACTGGAGTGATGTGATCAGTTTTCTTTGTCCGGGTTAAGACTCTGGCAGCAGCATTTTGAATTAGTTGGAGTTTACGGAGTGATTTTTTTGTGAGGCCTGTGAAGATGCTGTTGCAGTAGTCAAGCTTGCTAAAAACAAATGCATGGACAAGTTTTTCAAGGTCTTGCTTGGACATAAGGTCTTTAATACGCGAGATATTTTTTAGATTGTCGTAGGCTGATCTGTTGATTGCCCTGATGTGGCTGTTAAAATTGAGGTCAGAGTCTAAAATTATACCTAAGTTTCTTGCTTGACTTTTCGGTTTGAGTAATAGTGATTCCAGGTGTGCAGAGACTTTAATTCTTTCTTCTTTGGTTTCAAAAACAATTACTTCGTTTTTTTTTGTGTTGAGCTGTAAGAAATTAAGGCACATCCAGTCATGTATTTGTTTTAGACATGTGATCAATAAATCAGTAGGACCGTATTCATCTATGGAAAGTGATATGTAGATTTGGGTGTCATCCGCGTAATTATGATAAGAAATGTTGTTATTTTTTATTATTTGAGCAAGTGGCAGCATGTACAGATTGAATAGAAGGGGCCCGAGGATCGACCCCTGGGGAACTCCACATGTCATTTTGGTTCTGTCCGAAGTACAGCTACCAATTGAAACAAAATACTCTCGGTTTTCAACATAGGATGTACACCATTTTAGGACAGTGCCAGACAGACCCACCCATTTCTCTCGTCTTTCTATTAAAATGAGGTCTAATAGAACTAAAACTGTGGATTTCCCACAGTCGGTATTCCAATGAATGTCATTTAAAATCTTTAATAAAACCGTCTCTATGCTATGACGAGACCTAAGACCAGATTGGAAGGTGTCTAAAATGTTATTGGAGGTCAAAAAACTGTTAAGTTGAAGGTAGACAACCTTAAAAATGGTACATTTGAAATTGGCCTGTAATTACTGATTGTCAGTGTATCGAGGGTGTTCTTTTTTTAGCAGTGGCTTAATAATTGCAGTTTTCAAGCCCTTAGGGAAGTCACCTGAATGGAGCGACATGTTCACAATCTGCAGTACATCTGAGGCAATATAGCAATAGACATTTTTAAAGAAGTTTGTCGGAAGACTATCAAGACTACATGTAGTTGTTTTTAGATGGAATATAACGTCTTCAAGTGTTTTATGGCTGACTGGAACAAACTCTGACATGTTTGCTTAATTAATTATTTGTCCTTGCAATGGGAACATAGGGTCAAGACTCGGAATTAAGGAATTGATATCTTGCCTGATCTTTAAGATCTTTTCTGTGAAGAATAAATCAAACTCTTTACATTTCTGAGTGGAGATTAGTTCAGGGGCTATTTCCATTCTGAGGTTAGTTAACCTATCAATCGTGGAAAATAATAAACGAGAGTTGTTAATATTTTTTTTGATAAGATCAGAGAAAAATGATTGTCTAGCTTTCTTCAGTTCAAGACCATAGGTGAATAGTTTTTCTTTGTAAATATCATGATGTATCTTGAGTTTTGTTTTCCGCCATCTACGTTCAGCTTTCCAGCATTCTGTTTTTTGAAGTTTCACTGATGGCGAATTTCTCCATGGTGCTTTCACTTTTCCACAGATTTTTTTAACTTTCTCGGGCGCAATGGCGTCAATGATATTCGTCAGTTTTGCGTTAAATGTATTCACCAGATTACTAACAGGGTTTGGTGTGAGAGCCGGCGCAGCTAAAAAGGCTTGGATAAATGATTTACAGATATTTTCATTTATATACCTTCTCATCTGACCTAGTGTGGATCACATCAGTGACAGACTTCTCAAAGGAGATACAGTAATGGTCAGAGAGAGCGACATCAGAAACAAACACTTTACAGATATCAAGACCTTTGGACATAAGTAAATCCAGTGTATGGCTTTTAGAATGAGTGGGCCCTGGGACATGCTGAGTCAGACCAAAATTCTCCACAGTATGGAGCAATTCTCTAGCATTTTTATCATTGGTATTATCCACATGAATGTTAAAATCTCCAGCAATAATTAATGAGTTAAAATCAATACATATGACAGAAAGCAGCTGTGTGAAATCATCTAGAAAGTTTGCTGAGTATCGGGGGGGCCTGTATATGGTTATTAATAAAACATCAGAAACAAACACTTTACAGATATCAAGACCTTTGGACATAAGTAAATCCAGTGTATGGCTTTTAGAATGAGTGGGCCCTGGGACATGCTGAGTCAGACCAAAATTCTCCACAGTATGGAGCAATTCTCTAGCATTTTTATCATTGGTATTATCCACATGAATGTTAAAATCTCCAGCAATAAATAATGAGTTAAAATCAATACATATGACAGAAAGCAGCTGTGTGAAATCATCTAGAAAGTTTGCTGAGTATCGGGGCGGCCTGTATATGGTTATTAATAAAACACGTGATGAAGATTTCAGTATTATTGCAAGATATTTGAAAGTGGTGAATGTTCCAACGATATTTGCTTGCAATTTAGAACATCCTTGTTCAAGGAAGCCACTCCACCACCTTTATTCTCAGCTCTGACCTCACTCATAATGCTGTAATTAAGTGGTGCTGTTTCAATAAGAACTGCAGCACTATTGTTTGTATCTGTTCAAGTTTCAGTAAGAAACATAAAATCTACTTGTTGTTCTATTATAAGATCATTAATTAAAAATGACTTACCTGCTAAGGACCTAACATTAAGTAAGGCCAAATTAATTGTATTCTCTCTATTTTTAGCTGAGGAAGCCACTGTATCACCATCAGCACAGGGAGCTTTGACTATTTGTACAACTGGACTGATCACTCTCGCACCACGACAGTTGTTATTACAGCAAGGGCGTGACCGCCGGTCAGTGATTCTGACCGGGATGTCGCTCGGCATTAAAGTGGGAGCTGAAATACGCACAGTGACCGTTGTTGTGACTAGCCCTGGCGTGGCTACAGGGGACAGCGGAAGATGGCAGGGGGCGCCAATCCCCAGGTCAGCAGACTGTCCCGATACCCCAGAAGAAGATGGGTTTGATGATAGTCAAGCACGAGGATAGGACAGCACTGTGTGTTGAATATTAGCGGACAACATCTGAGAACCTGCTCTCTTTGGATGTACGCCGTCGTTGTTAAAAAGAGACCGGCGATTCCAGAAAAGGTTAAAATTGTCAATAAACCCAACGTTCTGATCTGTGCAGGTGGACTGCAGCCAGGTGTGAAGACTAAGCAGTCTGCTGAAGCGAGCGGTGCCGCGGCCTACAGTGGGAATCGGCCCCGAAATAAAAACAGACATTCCACGGTTCTTTAGGAAGTCAAAAAGATGGTTAAAATCAGATTTGGTCAACTCAGACTGTTGATGAGCTGCATCATTTGTGCCTTCGTGGATTATCACTCTTTTGATGTGAGCCTCATCAGGGAGAACAGCAAAACGGTTCGATGTCTCCAGACGAGGCCAGGGTGTCGCTGCAGCAGAGCAGTTCCTGCCGCCACGAACTACCTCGGACCAGGATGGCTGCACCGCACAGTGGGACCGATTTGGTGTGGAAGTAAGAGTTGGGGCCTTGGGTCTGGCTCCCGTTTGAGCCCAGTCACTACCCGGTTGCGCAGGGGCCTCCGCCGGAGGAATGACATCGCACGGCTCCACGGCTCCAACAGCAGTAGCGACACCTGATTCGGTCACGTTGGATAGTCTATCCTCCACAGCTACCGGGCTCTCCGTCTTTGGATCAGGAACAGCACCAGCATTGGTTGTTGACAGCCATGGAAGTGTATCCGCAGAGTCCGAGGCCGCGGCCTGTGACAGCCGGGAGGACGGTGCCAGGACGACAGACGCCTGCATCTGTGAGATGTGTATTGACTGGGCATGGGCAATCGATAGAAAATGTAGATCATTTTTCCTTTTTCCCGGACTTCTTTCTCCAGCCTGTGAATGTTACCCTCCAGTCGTGAGTATGCAGTATGACAGTTCTCACACACAGCCATGCTTGTAACCAAACAAGGTAGCAATAAAGATAACACCATTAAACAGTTACACAACATAACAGAAATAATATCGATAGCAGGGTCCCTAGCAACCACCTTGGTAACAATGAAAACGTTGTATAGACACAATTTCCTGAAGTAATCTTCGTAATAACTAGCAAACTAAAGATCACGTACATCCACTGCACACATAATCTGAAATAACAACTCATATTTCTCACATCAAATGAGATCAAAACGCATTTTAATGGCCAAACTAACTTTAAAATAGGTATTTTACACCGAGAATAAAACGAAGTTCGGCCATGTTTTATTTTTCTGCAGGGAGAAATGTGAAGATCACGTGACATAGACGCCAGCCATTGGAATGAATGGTGAAAAAAAACGTAGGGATCTTAGAATTTCAGAGGCGTATTGTAGAAATACTACGTCCTACGTTGTGGACCAATGTAATTATTACACGTTTTTTTGTGAGACTGGGTTGGAATGACTGCATCCCAGCACATTACCCATTGGAGTTGTGTGAGTGTCAACCAATGTTTTCTAAAGATTTGAAGTCAAATTTGGCTCCCATTTATTTCAAGACATCAAGGCCTTTCTCTATTTTCCTAGTCTCCGTTCATCATGGCTCAAGAAACAAAACCTTTCTTCAAAAGTTCAAGGGGAGTCGTTTATATATTAATGGTCATTTTGTTGGTTAGGTATGCCTACAAATTGAAGAAAGTCATCGATCAACACAACAGAATGTAAGTGTTGACAGGATGACTAAATGCTGTCTGTTTACCTCCACTCCGCTTTCTATTCCCCAAATGAGTCTGATCTAAATCCAATATGGCCGCTGTGTGTCTGTCCACATTTTTTATCTGTCTCAGTCTGGAATGCACGATCATTCCTCTCTCTCTGAGTCTTTCTACAGCCTCTCTATTTTCACAGCTGAGAAATAATGCATTTTGTCTTCATCCATCTATTATTGGCTTCTGTGTGTTTCTGTCCCTGTGGACAACAGACAGATAAAGAGACATCATTCTGTCTGTGCAAAGCTGACTGTCTTCCTATCTTAATATGTCTCTCTTAAGGCCACTACACATCAAACTGACACCAAAGAACACGGTTATGTCTAGAAAGGATCCGTCTAGTGTAAATATGATGTCACGTTCTCATTGTAACTCTCGTTGTAATCGGAGCGGCTCGGAAGCGCTCGGAAAGGGTCGGGGTGGGCGGGACGCGGGAAGATCGGCCAATCGCGGGTCTAAGAAGAGGAAGGATGGATGACAGACAAGTTTGTCAGTTTAAATGTCTAGGACATTTAAACAATAGTTTGAGCATATATGAGGAGGAAACAAAGACCACATTTGTATCAACAAAGAAGGACAAATGTTTTGGCAAAAGAGGTGAGTTTATAATTGATGCTAGCTTTTAAACTGTCAGACATTTCAAAGGTTGACTAAAAGAAGGCAAACAAATAATCATGTTGTCCTTCTCAGATTTGAATTTGTGTAAAAAAATACAATGGGACATAAAACATGTCCCATTTGGTGGAGAACCATTGATGGTGGTTGGCAAAAATACCTATGCTTGCCATCAAGGCGAAGATAAGAATGCCAGTGCCAAAAGAAACCGGGAAGATCAAATAGTGAGTATATCTGTGTGTGTGTGTGTGTGTGTGTGTGTGTGTGTGTGTGTGTGTGTGTGTGTGTGTGTGTGTGTGTGTGTGTGTGTGTGTGTGTGTGTGTGTGTGTGTGTGTGTGTGTGTGTGTGTGTGTGTGTGTGTGTGTGTGTGTGTGTGTTTGTGTGGGAGAGAGAGAGAGAGAGAGAGAGAAGGAATGACAGCTTTTCTCATGTGAGACTGATATTTTAGTTGAAAATACATAAGTTATATATATGTAAGTTATTTTATTTCTCTTTTGTAATTGTTCTATTTTGCAAAAAGGCCACCGAAAGGATCACACTGGGTTCCCAGGAAGGCGATGTCTGGTGCAAAACACCAAGAAAATGGATTGCCCAGCTACGATCAATGTTGTGCATTTGATGAAGTCCCCTGAATATAAAGTAGGCACTTTAACTTTATATTTCCTTTCCTAATGATCATGTATTTAATGTGTTTACACAAACACACATGTTTCTGTATTTGTAGATATCTGTCAACAATGGAAAAGGGAAGCGGGAGGCATCCCGACAACTGAAACAGGCAATTAAAGATGACCAGAGCAAAGTAAAGACAGTAGAGCCCTTCGCAGCATACTTTCCCAAAAATGAAGAGCATCCAAACCAGACAGTTTTGGGACAGGTCAGTGAAATACATTTGTCATAAAAACTTTTTGGGAATTAATATTTATTTTAAGAGCATTTAAAACTTGGACTTACCGAGTCCACTCTGCCTCAACTTAAACTTCCGTCCGTCCTTTGCCTTCACGAGAGAAAATATTACAAATATAATCCTTTAGATTTAGATTTAGCATGGCTGTCTCACTGAAGTTTTGATTATTTAATTAGTTAATTTATTTACTAATTTATTAGTTATATAGGTTTATGTTTTTTTTTGTTATATTAAAGAAACCAAGACTGTTCTAATCAATGAAAACAGGTATTGCCAACTGTTTTTTTCCATTATAGCCAGCTGATGTCCGATAGCCTGTTGATCCAACGGTGGAATTATTCATAGAAAGGCTGGCATTGGCAGGAGCGAGAAAGATTGGAGAGATCAGAAGGCACATTATGACATTTGTAATGTATACAGGCCCAGTGAAGAGCAGGATGATGGCTCTGTGACCAAGTTGCTGTTCTGCTTGCAGACCTCCTGGCAACAGCGGCTTCTCCTATTGTACGGACAGCAAATGTGTCTGCTTGATGCAACATATCGCAGATGCCGATATATTCTGTTCCGCTTTGTTTTTAGTGTGTGAGGACAAATGTGAACTATGTTATAGTGGGAGTGTTTGTCACACAGTCAGAGAGCACTTCTGATATTAAAGAGGCACTTGAGGTGTTCAAGGATTGGAATCCTGATTGGAAGCCCTCCCACTTCATGGTGGACTTCTGTGAGGCAGAAATCTGCGCCCTGAAGGAAGTGTTCAATGGTAAGATGTGAAAGCATGGATGGAGGTTTGAAATAATGTGACATACCTCATACAGATGTAACGATTCATTTCAGACAGTTTGAAACGCGAGGGCCGTGATTGGTACATGATCTGCTCTCGCTCAAGGGAAAACCTCCAGCTTGACTTGAGACCGCCCCCGTGATAGATAAATGTAATTATAATGAAGCCAGCTGCAATGGATCATTGATCCACCAGGGGGTGCAGTGGGGTTCCACACTGGAGCTCATGTGAAATAAAGTCAGATACAGTATGCTGGATGTACAGCGGAACTTTGTTAAGATCCATATGTCACGGATATCATACTCTGTGCTAAATAAGAGACATGTAATCATTTACAAAACATCACCATGTTGTTATTTAACAAAATAATGTTGTTTAGTCGAAAAAAACGAACAGGAAAAAATGCAGCCCGGCTCTCGATTTTTAATCCTAATTGAATCATCGTCTTCAACAAGATCATTTATGTTTATGTTCACCGAATTGACATGAAATCACTGACACATATGAATATACTGTGTTCAACTTCATTAAAACGTTATTAACGTGCCTAAACTCAGTAATTCACCAAAAATATTTATATTTTAATGGAGCCTCGTCGGCAGATCAGGATCCCAACGCGCAGCGGAGGGATATTGGTCTGCATGACGGGTGTTATTTTCCCCATAAGGAACAAGTCGCTGCAAATTATCCCGCTTATTACATGGCCACATTCTCAACAAAGTAACGACATGACTCCCAATATTAATTTAAATGCTTTTATCGATTTAGAAAATGTTTTTATTGATTTAAAAAATAGTTGTATGTATTGATTTAAATTGACATGCATCCGCTAAGAAAAATAATCCGTTGTTACCGTTTTTTAAACAGTGTGAATGAAACGGCAGCTCTCTCCCCCCTCCCCCCCTGATCTTTCTTCTCCAGCAGCTAAATTAACTGTAGGTTACTCTGAGTGACCATAGACTGTATGTGACAAGCTTACAGTTAGTGACGTAACAACACCATAAAAGCTGGTGGGTTGAAAGCAATACGGGAGGTAAAAATAACTACAATAATTGTGATTTATTTATTGTGGCTTTTATGTTTTTAGGTATAAAATGTTATGTAATTCAGGCTTATAGTTCATCCTTCTCTAAAAGCCTTCAACAATGACAATATTCATAGTAATTTAATAAATCCTTCCAACACACATTGTAAAAAATAGCCTACTGTAAGTTAAGAAATCATTCCAATATGTACATCTTCGGATGTAACAACAATAACATTATAAATAGTAACATAGCTGAACATGGTATTGCACATTTAGCTTTGAGTGTTACTGACCTGAGATGTTTTTATTACATGAATTAAGGTGACTGAGGCTTTGGGATGCAAACTCATCTGTATGAAAAAGGTGACAAGGATCCGAGCCCCCGGCTCCCCCACCCCACGGAATATCGGCTTTAAAATGAAGAATAACAGAGGAATTCAGCAGTCAGAACAACTAAAGCAGCAGTGTTAACAGAAACGCCAAAGAGTCGAATCTAATAGAAATATATAAAAGCATTTATTTTAATTGTGTAGCAGTCAGTTTATAATTTTGGCAGCACTGTTGAGCATTTTGAAAATGTATTTTCATGCCTCTGTGCAAGGCTTAGTCTTTCTATCTTTATAGCCACATGGTGTAAAGTAACTAAGTTCATAAACTCAACAAGTACTATACTTGGGCACAAGTTTGAGATACTTGTAATTTATTTAAGTATTTCAATGTTTTGCTACTTTGTTCTTCTACTCCACTACAGTTCAGACGTACATGGTGTACTTCTACTCCACTACATGAATTTAATACCTTTAGTTACTTCACAGATGTGGATGAATGATGTGAAATATAATCAAGTGTTAAATCAGACTTTAGTTCCACCTGGAGTAAATCCACAAGCTACCCTTTAGTATACAAAGTCATTCAAACTAGCTGCACCTTTACCAGCTTTGAGAACACTTTCATGATCGATCATGATAAAACATATAATATATATTATTCTGAAATGGACCAATCTGCAAAATGAATACTTTTACTGTCGCTACTATCACTATATTTTGATGAGAATACTTTTTTACTTTCACTTGAGGAACATTTTGAATGCAGGACTTTTACTGTAACAGAGTATTCCTACACTCTGATACTTCTACTTTTACTCAAGTACAAGATCTGTGTACTTCTACTTTTACTCAAGTACAAGACCTGAGTACTTCTACTTTTACTGAAGTACAAGACCTGAGTACTTCTACTTTTACTCTACAAGATCTGTGTGCTTCTACTTTTACTCAAGTACAAGACCTGAGTGCTTCTACTTTTACTCAAGTACAAGACCTGAGTGCTTCTACTTTTACTCAAGTACAAGATCTGAGTGCTTCTTCTTTTACTCAAGTACAATATATATATATATATATATATATATATATATATATATATATATATATATACCACCTCTGTTTATAGCCTATGAAAAAAACTATTAGAAATAGAAGGCTAAAGCTAACGTTAGCAGATAGTGAAAATATATGCTAGCTAGCTAGCTCAACGATTCCTTAAATAATATTGCGACAGAAAAACGTTTCAGTTCACATCACGCTCTGCCGCTCCGACAGGGAGCTCTGCTCTGAACACCTGAACGGCCCGTTCTAACAGCTGTTCACCAGCGGTCCAGTCTGTGCCACAGTGACTCCGGACGCGCAGTTAATTTTAACGAACGCACGCGTACGTAATGTAGCTGCTGAAGCTAGACCATCATCTCGGAGCAGCAGAGCCTTATTATACATCCACCATGAGCAGAGCCGACAGGCAGGAAGACTCGAGCACACAACTCGCACTTCGTTATAATATATAAAAAAAGAACACCATGCGTGTCATGATGGCACATAACAGCTCACGGCCGCAGATTACTCCGGGTCCCAGACCCCCCCATACCCCACAAATATTTTTATTGCAGGTCTACATGAATCACACAAACGACCTATTTTGGATTCAAAACGGCGAATTTCGACAAGTTTGCATCAAGCACAACTGAAACATAACATCTGAAACGATGTAACAACATAATACACTTTGATGCAGCTTGTGATGTGAGGAGTGAGGGACACGGCTTAGAACGGGCGCATGGGCGCGGGAAGGTGGGTGCTGAGGGCGCTGCAGCACCCCCTAGCGGCAGGCAGGGGGTGCGTAGCTCCCCTGCCTGAATTATTATTTGACGGTTATTGCTGCTCCCGCTGTGCATAATCTGTGTAATATGTAGCCAATAAATTCCACATTGTTGGTAAAATAATATTTTGGCTTGCCCCGAATGTTTTTTCTGTAGCCCCGGACAATTCTACCTCAATAATATAATACATTAACCGTGCTTTACGTGAACCTCATCAAGACACTAGAAAGGACGGCAGGAATGTAATTTCCCGTGTTCAGTGAATGCAACAGAGGCAAGACACCAGACCAATCAGAGAGTTGCATGGAAATAAAAGTGTGCTTGTGTCATTCAAGCTTGCGGCTCTGTGTGTGTGCGGAAATAGCGCATTTAGTGTGTGTGAGAGAGGGGGAGAGAGAGAGGGACCGGTGCCAGCAGCAGGGACCGTGTTGTTAGCATCTGGTTAGCTAGCTGCACTAACGGACATATGGAGCTGTTTGTTCCACAACAAGCTGGAGGAGAGCTCTCCTCTCAGACTGAGAGAGAGTCCTTTAGCTCACCTGAGCCTGAGTGTTTAGAAAGTTAACTTTAGTCTAAGTTATCTCAGTGGGTCTCAAACGGTTTGGTCAAAAATTATTCAAAAGATTATTTCCGCGGCACACCTTCATATGATCATTATAGTTATAAAAAAAATAAGAGAATAAAGGAAAAACAGTTATGAAATACTATATGGCAGTAAAACAAGAATACAGTTTGAAAGGGGAGTGATTTGTAAAATATCCATAAAGAAAAAGAACATCTGCTTACAGTTGTGTTTCATCTGGGTGTTGAGAGATGTATGCCTATCCATAGATCTCTTAATGTTGCTCTCAAAGTGCACCAGATCGATGCTTTTAACTTCAATATTTAAACATAATCTTCCCGGGGAAGCATCCCCCCGGACCCCCCTAGAGGAGGTGAGGTCCGCTCCCCACTCGTAAAAAATAGCACTTTACCCCTGCCTATATGCCGTGAGCTGATTATCAAGCCTTCATTGTAACAGTTGCGGGTTTACTGTGTGTTTGCGTGTGGGGAGTTTTTTTGTGCATGCTCTATGTTGCCCGTAATTACGGTGGCTGGGAAGTGCAATGGACAATTACAAAGTGTGAAACACTTTAACAAAGCTTGAGACAAATTTACATTTTATAAAACAAAATTACATTAGCAAAAACACTTTTACCAAGGATAAAACAATTTAACATTAACAAAAACAAATTAAGAAAATGCAAAACACTTTAGCATTTCCCGAAACACTTTAACATTTCCCGAAACACATTAACATTTCCCGAAACACATTTACAAACCAGAATCAAACCGGAAGTGACTTGACGTGACGTGACGTGACCATAGGACGTGACGTGATTGGCTCAAATTTAAATTTGTTTTGGCGGAAAGACCGAAGGTGCGAGTGTGTTTCATATACAGTCTATGGTGTGTTTACGTTCGGTAAACATGTTTTGTCCGTTTTGTGGAAACAACCTGGAACAAGTGACACGGTTTTGCCTTTCGTGTGGAGGATCTCTGGAGTGTTTAAAGGACACGGACCAGACGGGTGTACCAAGCGCACAGGGGACATCGAAACAGCCGGAAAATGCGAAACAAAGTAAGTGTAGTATTGCGCTAGCTTTGTGATGCTAATGTAAGACATGCAGTAAATAAAAGTTCAATCACAGTTTCATATCAGTCAAATACCAATCCATGTCTTAACGGAATAGCAACGCATTGAGCTAATATGCTAGTTTTTATTTTTAGGTTTTCCGTAAACTTTAATGCACACTTGCTTTTGCTGATTGTTGGAGCTGCTAATTATTATATTTTTATTGGAACTATTCATAGCAGAACAACCAGGCCGATCCTATAAACTTTTCATGGAGTACAGAAACTCAAAGTCAAAAGAGAAACAGTCTTTTAACTGTGGGAAAGGAAGACTTAAACAAGAAAAGAGACGAGTCCAGGTAAGCTGCATTAACCGTTTCATAGAAATCTCAGTGTCTCTGTGTGTTTCATTACTTATATCTCTGCTATTTTACTAGATAAACATAGGAATGATGTCGCCACAAGGAGTTGATTTAAAGCCTCGGAGAGGGAAAACACTCCCGTTGTTTACAGACCCGGAGGTAGCAGCACCTGCTATACTGGAACGAGCTGTCCAGAAAATGAAAGCCTTTAACAAGGACATGGATGAAGGACCGTACGTCCTTTTGTATCCAGACTGCTCAGAGGTTGTCAATGTGCCTGGTTCAGAAAAGCCATTCACATTGGCAGAATATAAAAAGGATTTAGGAAAGGCATATGCCAGGATCACCCTTTTCATTTGCCTTGAGAAACATTTTAGAGGAGGTTTGTGGATGTTATTATTCAATATTTTAATTGTTTACATGTTAACATCCTCTACTGCAGCATACATAATAATGTGTTGAACGTTTTGCTTTTACTACAGGGGATGATACCTCAGACTCTGATTCGGATATTGTCATCACATCTAGGAGCACAGCTGAATTCAATCAGGCTGACACTGTGGTGCGTAAATGATTTTATTTTAATGTTCATTTATTTATTTTTCATATACATTTGATTTTAAGCAGGAAATCTATATTCTGGTAAATATTTTAGAAGAACCAACTTGGCAGTTACAATTACTATCAGAAACACTCACAACGTTTCACTGTTGATAGACATATGTGGTAAGGGAACAATAATGGAAGCTGTTGATAATTGTACACTTTTACTCTCAGGTATTTGAATTTGAACCACGAAACAAAAGTACTCCAAAACACAAACCGGAAAATGAAGGGTAAGTTTGTACTTATTTTTACAAAATAAGTAATTTATCTTTAAGTGGATGATAAGAATAGGCCACAGCATTTTCTCTGGTGAACATGGATACAAAAATACCATACATGTCATGTTTAATCTAATTTCAAACAAAAATAATCTGTTATTTATAAATCTTATGGTTCCTCCTACCTCTAAATGTTACTTAAAACTCAACTATACCCTGTATCATGAAGTTAATAATTTTATCAATTTTATCATGTTTCAGGAAGGCACTTGGACATTCATCCACAACTCAGCCTGGACAGGTATTGAGGCAGATTGTGGAAGCCTGATGTTTCTAATGTTCAGTGTTGTTTTGTTACAGAAATTTGTATTTGTATTTCAGATAGTAATATCTGATACTGAGGATATGGGTCCACCCAAAACAAATACAGACAAGACTACTTGCTACAGGTAAGTACAAATGTTAGTAACTCACTTACACGAGAAAGACATTTTTGTTTGTAAGATGTTTTAACATGGGAATGATCACTTCCTAACAGTACATACACAGACCTGTATGCACCATGTGTTGAAGAAGAGGACGAAGAGCTGGTTGCAGTCAACATGACGAGTTTATTGGACACTGAAATGTAAACGGACAGCTATTACAGTGACATTACATTTTTTTTCTCTGTACAATATTTCTGGTACAACATTTTTTTTTTTAAACTGTTTGTGCACTCTCTGGAATATCCACTAATAAGGTCACTTTTTTTCCTTTACAGGGAGGAGATGAACATTACATTACCTGCCATTATTGCTAACCTCTCACAGCCTATTGATCATGGAAGAGTCAGCCGGTTCAACATTTCAAGGGCTAATGTTTGGGATGGAGCAGTCAGAGGTTTCAAGCGTACATCGTATTCAGAAAACTGTGACATGCTGGTAAAATTCACTGATGATGTTGGTGTTTTCGAAGAAGGAATTGACTCAGGTGGTCCCAGGAGAGAGTTGTTATCTCTACTGATGAAGAATCTGAAAGACCGGCCCATTTTTGATGGGCCAGACGGACGCCGCTTCTTGGTCTACAATGCAAATGGTATGCATACGGTTAGAAGTGTACTAATACAATTGTTAATGATCATTAACCATATATATCACATGACATATGATTTGTTGCTTGAACAATTTTTTCCAAAACGTTGAGTTTCATTACAGTACATTAAAGTATATACTAAATAAAGTTTTAATTTTGCAATATGAATACCTTTATTCACAGCTGTTAGGGAGGATGAATACTACTTGGCAGGAAAGATGATTGCAGTGTCAGTTGTGCATGGAGGTCCAGGGCCACATTTTCTGTCAGAAGATCTTGTACATTATCTTGCAGGCCAGCCTTCATTCAAAGCAACAGTTGATTTAATAACTGATGAAGAAGTAGGGAAAGCTTTACAAGAGGTGAGAATTGCATACAGCAACAGTGTGGTAGGGTGGATTATTATGTAGTTCCTGCAGTGTTTTGAGACATCTTTACTTTACCTTTATCACATACACCGAATTGGCTTCATTTTTTGTTTTGTGATCAGAATCAGAATACCCTTATTAGTCCCACAGAGGGGACATTTACATTGTTGGAGCAGAATAGAGCCAAAGACAACTTAATGTTACCTAAGAAGAATGATAAAAAACTAGTAAAGATACACAAACACAATTTACAAAAAACACATCCTGTAATAGAGGATTTAGCAGCCAGGTATATATTGTACAAGGATAGTAGTAATAGTAATATATAAATCTTGCAATGGAAAAAAAATGGCAAGAATATACAGTACATGCAGTTATTGACTGGATTGTTTATATCCATTTTATAATCTTCAGATTGAGAATGCTGCCTCAGTGGATGCCTTGCGAGAAATGACCATGAGACACAGCACAATGTTACAGACAGCAGGTTGTCTGAGACATGTGGCTTCTGTTGAAGGAAAGAATGATATTGTGTCAGACTACCTCCAGTGGTACATTATTGGCCGAAACTCCTCTGTAATTGAGAGGTAAGATCATATTTGTATTCATATGATTTTTTTTTAATGTATGTAAGAATTTTTTGTTTAAAATTCCTCATGGTCCCCCTCTTTGGTTTATTCTATGTTTATCTGTTAGCAATTAGTCAGTGTCAAAATGTGTGCCTGTGTAGTATAACTGATATGGGACGTCCGTCTCTCCTTTCCCTGCCTGTCTTGTGCCAATCTTTAAGTGCTCATGCCACCCCCCCCTTGTTTTAGGTATTAGGTTATTTAAATGTGACTTTGTGATGAAATATTTTTTTTGTTCACTCTTCAGATTCAAGGAGGGTCTTTCAGCCCTTCAGTTTTTAAACGCACTACAGCAGCACCCTACTCTGCTGGCCCCGGTCCTGTGCCACTCTGAAAAGCGACTTACTGCTCTGGAACTTGAGCGACTCTTCAAGCCTGACCTCAGTCCACCAGGGAGTAACAGGAGGCTTAGGGAAAGTCAAACTTTGGGCTACTGGGCAGACTATCTCCTCGATTGTGAAGGTTTGTAAATCGCTGTTTTTATAACTATTTCAGGAAACACATTGCCAAAATGTATCTGAACATGTTTTCTTTGCAGAAAGCCAGACTGCTGTGTCTTTGGAAGATGTTTTGATGTTTGCGACTGGGCTGACTTCACTTCCCCCATCTGGATTTGAACCATCGCCAGGAATAGAGTTCCTTGATGATTCTCCATTCCCAATGGCAAACACATGTTCCAACACATTAAAACTACCTCTCCTTGACGCATACAATGTGTTTAAGTCCCAAATGGACTTTGGAATGCAAAATTCTCCAGGATTTGGCTGTTTTTAAGTCATGTGACTGGATGACCCATAGAGTACAGACTCTATGAAGGTTTTTCATAGAGTAAACACTCTATAAAGGTTGTTCATAGTTGTTGTTGGATGTGAACGTGTTTTTTTTTCTTCTTACAGCTCATGTTGTCCATTTAGTTTGGGACAAAATCAAAGTATTGTTCTATACCTATACAATTTTTATAAATACTCTGAACTTTGCTATACATATTTCACATTGCCACCCATAGCTTCTTTGTTGTAAATCAGTCATTCATTCTCAGGTTTCCAGTGAGTCCACATGGTTGAAATAAGACTTATACAGAAATGTTCTTTCTGCACACAATTACACACACAACATAACCTTGTTTGTGCTTGCTAATTGGAGCGTTGTTTGTTGTTATTCCGGTTATATTTTATAATGATTAAGATATTTATGCTGTGATTTGGTGCTGTATAAATGACATTGAAACAAATATGGTGATTGGCTGGAAACAATGTTCATTTCAAAATGCTGTTTTTATTTAAAAATGTATGGGAATATCTTTTTTCTAAATAGGACCAGTCTTCGGATGAACAGGTACCATAATCATTTGGATACGTCACAGGGGAAAGAGTAAATGCAGTCTGACAAACCATGAAACCAAGCATTGTTGAGCCCTGAAATCTGATTTGGAGTGGTGAAACAGTGCTACTGTACTTCTGAATACCTTTTCGATTACTTTATAACTGAGCATATTCTTTCAGCTTCATGTACAGTTCTGATGCAGTCTCCCAGTTCTCTGGCTTCTGTAGGTCATTGCGCTCCATAGCAAAGTCCAAGTACTCTTGCATGTTTTGGTCCCCACATGGAGCTATTGACAGGCTTGTCTCAGGAACAGCATCCAATTCTGCCTGTTCAATCTCAAATCCACAGTCCCTGGAGCCAAATCTATGTTAAATAGAAGATATAGTATTTATTTACATTTAAGATAAAAACACAAAGAAGTATCAATCCATCACCAATGTATTACCTGTGTGGCAAGTAGTACAGTTCATTGGGCACTCCTCCTGGACATGATGCTGTTCTGGAAGGGCGAATCCTGTGACTGTTCCACAGTCTCACACACTCATCCAAGTCCTTCTGAATAACATCAACGAAGCAGAATCTCAGAAGGCACTGATGCTCGTGACTCCCGTTGAAGTATCCAGCATCTCGGAGGTCTGCAAATAGCTCCATCCAGAACTGAGACCTATAGAAATTGATATATTTTCAAGTGAATTATTAAGCAATATACAACAATTCTACAAATTACATTAAAAGGTTACCAGTAAAATCAACAACAAATCATTGAGTGTCTATTTCATAATTTATTTGCTTCACAACCTACGTCCCCTCAGGGGCCGCTGTTCAATCCAAAACCCACGCTTAGATGTTCACAGTTTCTAACTTTATTTCTGCCAAAAAGAAGTTCTAAAGAAAGGCCTTGTATAGTCTGGGTCATAGACTACAGGCTATATATTATATCTATTATAATAAAAACTGATACACTTTAGCTAAGCAAATGTTGTTTGTCTGACAGGGTTGGCAAGTAATAGAAAATAATGATAAACACTTACCTTCCCTTTCTTAATATGGACCACCAGGACTCAATGCGCTGATTAGTCATGGATGTGCCATACATGTGGCTGGACGCTCCAGAGTAGTAGTCATGGTGATGGTGACGTAGGGTACACTGAATTGCAGCCATAATTCCGTTCTCCGTGCCACAATCAGTCCGCAGCCTCATGGGGATGACACCGAGGGTTCGCACACATTTGAGGAAATATTGAGCGATAACTCTTGGGTTATTGTTTGTTGGACCACATTCAAGCCATAGTACTTTACGTGAAAATCCATCTATGCATCCTGAAAGGGCCACACCGAATGGCTTAAGTTTGTCATAACCGTCAGCATGCCACATATAGTTCGGTCCCATTGAGTGGTAGGTTCTCCTTATAAACCTTCTGCGAGATCTCCTCTCGCAGCCTCGAGGGTTAAGCTCCCGGAGCAAATTCATAACATCATCTCTCTTCACTCGAAGACTGTACTTTTGTTTTAGTGCCTGCCACATTGTTCGGTATCCAAACAATTGTCCAGGTCCACGAAGTTCCAACCTGATGGCGTTAATTACAGCGATTTGAGAGGAATAACCCTTTCTGCGGTAAAACCCGGCTTGATTCAGTTTGCTTTTAAGAGTCCGCAAACTGATTTTTACACCGTGAAAGGTAGACAAAATGTCCACGATTACAGCATACGAGTGACCTTCATTAAAATATTGCACGCAATGATGCAAGATATCTGGTCCTTCTGTCTGACCCGTGTCCTTTAAACACTCCAGAGATCCTCCACACGAAAGGCAAAACCGTGTCACTTGTTCCAGGTTGTTTCCACAAAACGGACAAAACATGTTTACCGAACGTAAACACACCATAGACTGTATATGAAACACACTCGTACCTTCGGTCTTTCCGCCAAAACAAATTTAAATTTGAGCCAATCACGTCACGTCCTATGGTTACGTCACGTCACGTCACGTCACTTCCGGTTTAATTCTGGTTTGTAAATGTGTTTCGGGAAATGTTAATGTGTTTCGGGAAATGTTAAAGTGTTTCGGGAAATGTTAAAGTGTTTTGCATTTTGTTAATTTGTTTTTGTTAATGTTAAATTGTTTTATCCTTGGTAAAAGTGTTTTTGCTAATGTAATTTTGTTTTATAAAATGTAAATTTGTCTCAAGCTTTGTTAAAGTGTTTCACACTTTGTAATTGTCCATTGCACTTCCCAGCCACCGTACGTAATAGTGTTCACTGGAGTCCAGCACCTCAGCACCCCCACTCAAAATACCTTCCCGCGCCTCTGAACGGGCGTGTCGCCTGGCAGGACAGGAAAGTGTGCACCAGTCTGCCTTGATCTATGAATTCATGTCCGTGACACTCACTGCTGCCCACAGCTGTTTTATAGAAGGAAAACCTCCTTCACTTCATGAAAGTGTTTTAACCACACACACCTCTACACACACACACATGCACGCACACACACACACACACACACACACACACACACACACACACACACACACACACACACACACACACACACACACACACACACACACACACACACACAGTTGACATGAAATCACTGACAAATATGAATATACTGTACTGTATTCAACTTCATTAAAACCTTAACGTGCCTAAATTCAGTAATTCACTAAAAATATTTATATTTTAATGGAGCCTCGTCGGCAGATCAGGATCCCAAAGCGTAGCGTATGGTTAAGTTATTTTCAACAATGTCATGACTTTCTCTTCAGAGATGGGTGAATGTCTACAAGATGGAATCCCTCAAGGTAGCCATCTACACCAACAATGCTGTGGAGAGGCAAAACAAGACCCTCAAGAACACGTTCCTTGAAGGCTATAAGAACTGAAGTCTGAGTGAACTGCTGACAGTGGTGGTCTCAGACCTTCTGCCCAAGGCTTACCAGAAGTAAGCACATGTTGATCATTTGATTTCTTCCCTTATTACATTGCTTACTATTAAACTCATAAATTGTATCTATCATATTGCTTATTTATTTTTAAAGGTACATTGAGCTGAATGTTATGTTCTCCGATGGGTATCGGAAGTACAATACAAACCTTCCACAGTACCTCCAAGACACACCACGTGCCATTGCACAACACATCCTGGACAGACACATTCGGTCACTCGACTTCAAAGGAGCCGTCACAGGACGGGAAAAAGGAGTGCACTGTGTGAAAAGCCTGACAACATCAGCCAGCCTGGTGTCTTTTAGCCGCGGTTCCATCAGTCCATCATGTACCTGCCAAGACTGGAAAAGACATTTACTGCCCTTGTCAGGATTCTTATGATATGTCACGTTTGTAATTTTGTATGTCGGATTATGGGTGTTTTCCTCCTTGTATATTGTCTGGCCTTTCTTCCTGTGTTTTTCCTCCCTGTCGTTAGTTTCCCTGGTGTGTCTAATTGTCTGATTGTGTTCACCTGTCACCCTTGTGTTTCTCCTCCCCTGCCCGGCTGTTTCTCGTCTTGTGACTACCCCTCCCTGTATTTAGTCTTGTCTCTTCCTGTTTTCAGTGTTGGTTCGTCTTTTGTTGGTGACTGAGTTCACCGGTGAGTGTTCTGTTTTGTCCGAGTTATTTTCATTATCCTTGAAATAAAGGTTAATCAGAGTTATCTGCATTTGGGTCCTGCTTCGTTCACTCAACCGCAACAGTACGAACCAACCAGATATGGGCCCAGCAGATCCTTTTGAGCAGGAATTATTGGATTTTTCCTTTTATTTGGCTAACTGCTCTCATCGATGGGGGGGAGCGTCCGGGGTTCAGCAGCGAGAGGCTGCTCTGGCAGAGGCGCGCCAGAAGACTACGGAGAACCCAGGCTTGGTGAAATTCTTACCTGGCTGGATTTTGAATTTCCTCAAGGTCTGTTATCCCCTGCCTGCTAGCCCTAGGCATGCTAGCTCCCTGCCTCCCATTTCCCATTATGACACCACACGCATCGGTGTGTTCCGTTTGGAATCACCCCTTGCTTCTGCCCCAGTTCCTGCTCCTGTCCAAGAGCCGTTCTCTGGAACTCGTCTGGCTTTTGGAGGTCCACGGAGCCACCAAACGGCTCCTAAAAGAAGGAGTCGCAAGTCCAGACTAGCAGCCCGAGCCCCAAGAGCCATGGTTCCGGCCCAAGTTCTGGCCCCAGCAGCCATGGTTCCAGAACCAGTTCTGGCCCCAGCAGCCATGGTCCCAGACCCAGTTCTGGCCCCAGCGGCCATGGTCCCAGGCCCAGTTCTGGCCCGAGCGGCCATGGTTCCGGTCCTGGTTCCGGCCCCAGCAGCCATGGTTCCAGACCCAGTTCTGGCCCCAGGGGCCATAGTCCCGTCCCGAGTCCCCTCTCTAGTCCCTACTCAATTCCCTTCTTAAGTCCCTCCTCTAGTCACTTCCCTAATCCCTTCTCTAGTCCCATCTCTAGTCCCTTCTCCAGTCTCTCCTCTAGTCACTTCTCTAGTCCCTTCTCAAGTCCCTACTCTAGTCCCCTCTCAAGTCACCTCTCGAGTCTCCTCTTGAGTTCCCTCTCGAGTTCCCTCTCAAGTTCCCTCTTGAGTCCCCTCTCAAGTCACCTCTCGAGTTCCCTCTCAAGTCCCCTCTCAAGTCCTCTCTCAAGCCCCCTCTCAAGTCACCTCTCGAGTTCCCTCTCAAGTTCCCTCTCGAATTCCCTCTCAAGTTCCCTCTCAAGTTTCCTCTCAAGTCTCCTCTCGAGTTCCCTCTCAAGCCCTCTCTCTCTCTCTCTCTCTCTCTCTCTCTCTCGAGTCCCCTCTCGAGTCCCCTCTCGAGTTCCCTCTCCAGTCCCTACTCAAGTCCCTACTCAAGTCCCAACTCAAGTCCCTACTGAAGTGCCGTTGGAGGTTCCGCTGGGGGGTTCTGCCAACCCTGTGTCCTGTGCCGTTGGAGGTTCCGCTGGGGGTCATGCAGGCTCAATGTCCTGTCCCGTTGCGGGTCCCGCCAACTACGCTTCCGCTGGGGGTCCTGCCAAATCCATGTCCTTTCCCCTTGGGGGTCCCGCCGACTACTCTTCTGCTGGGGGTCCTGCCAACCCTATGTCCTGTGGCGTTGGAGGTCCCGCCAACAACTCTCCTACTGGGGGTCCTACCAACCCTATGTCCTGTCCCGTTGGGGGTCCCGCCGACTACTCTTCTGTCGGGGGTCCTGCCAACTCTATGTCCTGTGCCGTTGGAGGTCCCGCCGACTACTCTCCTGCCGGGGGTCCTGCCAACCCTATGTCCTGTCCCGTTGGGGATCCCGCCGACTACTCTTCTGCCGGGGGTCCTGCCAACCCTGTGTCCTGTGCCGTTGGAGGTCCCGCCGACTGCTCTCCTGCCGGGGGTCCTGCCAACTCCATGTCCTGTCCCGTTGGGGGTCCCGCCGACTACTCTTCGGCCGGGGATCCTGCCAACCCTGTGTCCTGTGCCTCTGGGGGTCCCGCCGACAACTGTTCTGCTGGGGGTCCTGCCAACCCCTTGTCCTGTTCCGTTGGAGGCCCCGCCATCACCTGTCTCGCCAGCTCCGGTTCCTGTTCGGCCGACACCGGGCCCTGCCCGGCCTCCGGAGCGGTCTGGTCTTCGCCCTCGAGCCCTTCCACCTGTGTGCCGCGGTCCTCGCCCTCGGGCCCGGCCCCCTGACTCTTCCTGCCGCGGCCTTCGACCCTCCATGGACTCTGCCTTGCCCCCGGGCCGTCCGCCCGAGTCCCCCTACTCGGCCACTGCCTTGCCCCCGGGCCGTCCGCCCGAGATCCCTTCCGCTGTGCTCTTGGGCTGTCAGCCCAAAACCCGTCCTCCAGACACCCTCCACCCACCCTGGTGGCCCTAGTGTGGTTGGGAGAGTCTCAGTGAGACCTACAGGGAAAACCCTCTGTTTTATCTGGATGTTATTTGCTTAACTACATCTCAAACAGATGCAATCACTACCTCCTTAGAGGATGCCCTTGTCTGCATGGAGGACACCCCCAACACCCCTGTCTGCACGGAGGACACCCAGAGCACCCCTGTCTGCATGGAGGACAACCCCAACACCCCTGACTACACGGAGGACACCCATTCCAAGAACAGTGGTAAACACTCAAAGTCCTCAAGAGATAGGAAACAACCTTATTGTGGGAAATTACTGAGCACACATACCACCTACAGGATGAGACGTTCATGTGTACGGTGATATCAAGACTAAATTATCTTTTGGAAGACGTCCAACACAGCCCACATGACAGTAGTCTCCCTCTCACCTTCACGCCCCCCAAATACAAAAGGGAGAAGAGGGCCGTCCATAACACCTCTTATTACCAGCCATTGTAGACATTCTTTTTCAGGCCGGGTGGGTCATAAAGCTGAGGTCATGAGGTCCAACTACAGAGTGGACAGCTTGAACACGATTTTAAAAGCTAAGTCCCCAGAGTCTAATGCGGGAGGAGCAGGCAGGGGTACAAAGAGGAGGAGAGATGCTTTAGGTGAGAAAAAAGTATATTTACTTTTGCCATATCCTCTGTGCTATGCAACAGTTGCGTACCTTTATATTCACACAACCCAGCCAATCATCCATTCCAACCCTTTGTGACATGGCACAGTTAATTTCACATTAAATTGTATATTGTTTCCAATAGAAAGTGGTATAAAAGAGAAGACCATTAGTCCTCTCATTGTGCTTATTGTTATTATTAAATCGGCCCGGTGTGTCTGGGCACCAACTCACACCAAAGAACACGTCCCGACGGAACATGACCGTTGTGTCGCCTCATGTCTCTGCGTCTTGGCCATGTGTCGCACTGGAACACACCGCAAAGACTTCAGCCAACGGCCAAGCAGCACGTAGGAACTGCGCATGCGTGAGTGGCAATAACTCTCCTTACCAGCAGGCGGCGGTAGTGTGTATTTGTCATTCAAAAGAGGCAACAACCGGAAGACAGACTGGGTGATACACCGAGAGAAGAACAGACTGCGTGATATAAACAAACAACAAATAGCATGTGCGTTGGTCTTCGGTTTCTTCATTCCAGATCTCTATTATGAAAAATAAACTCTTGCGTCCAGCTGAGATGAAAATGAAAAAGAATAGCCGTCTGTGTGTGTCTTCTTAATCGTTTGTTTGGGTCCCTCTCTTCCGTTTCGCTTCTTATGCACTGATTCGCTAGCTAAACAGCCAATCAGAGTGATTTATTTGACCGACAGCCTTTGGCCAAAAAGGTGTCGGCACGGCCGAAAAGACACAACGGTGCGGGACACAACAATCTGAGTAGGGTGACACGACGCTCATCGACGGCCAGACATCTATCGACGGCCAAAATCGGTTTGGTGTGTCTGGGCCTTTATGCGTGCGACAGGAGGAGGAGGAGAAGGGAGGAGGAGGGAGGAGGGAGGAAGGAGGAGGGAGGAGGAGGAGGCTCTCCACGGTCCTCCCCTTCATTAGCCCTGCTGTCAACACCATTTAAACAGAGCCCTAAACATGCTGAACACACACATATACACAGACACTTTCCTCCAATCGCTGCTCTGCAACTTTTCCTCACTGTGTATGTGTATGGGTGGTTTAACACAGGGGTTCCCAACCTTTATTGTGCCAAGGACCGGCAGATACATAAAAAAAAAATCGCGGACCAGTTGTCAATTTTAGCTGATTTTAATCTTTACTCGCCAGCAGGTGGCAACAGAGGCTAGTTGTATTTAACAGCCTGAAGAAATACCAATATGCATCCAAAACATATTAATAACGTTTTAAAACCAGGATACAATACAAAAATAAAAATAGGACCGCTTTACAAATATTAATATAATATATAATATAGGTGGCAACAATGGCTGATTGTATGTAACAGCCTGAACAAATAATAGAACAATATGCATCCAAAACATATTGACAACATTTAAAACCAGGATACAATTAGAACAAATTAGGACCACTGTACACATATTGATATAACTGAAATGTCAGGGAGACCCCTGGGCTTGTTTGCCAGCCATAATAACGTCATACCGGGGCGTTCGTTCCGGTGCACTCCGACAGCATTTAGCACTACATCGAGATTAAGATTAAACTAACTTCTTTTGGGAACACCCACATACCTATGGAGTTGGCCAGATGTGTGTAAATTACTGTTCATGGTAATTTGAAAACAAATGCCGTTGTTGGACACACACAAACGCACCGAATATACACACACAGACAGCGGAGCTGAGCAGAGCACATACACACAGACATCATAAGCCTTTGTGACCGGACATTTCCTTCATACAAGGAGTAATAGGGGGAATAATTGGGCCATTCAATGTGTCTGTGTGTGTGAAACGTAGCAGCCTGCAGTGGGGAACAAAGTGAAGGCGGGTGTGTACGCGCTGGTGCTGCACTTCTCAGAGGCTGCCTCCTGATGCTGCAGCCATTTCATGAAGTGAAGGAGGTTTTACAAATAAAAAAAATAGCTCTACACCCCTGGCCGCAATGTCCTTAAAATGAAGTCCGAGTTTGAAATATATCTCAAATAATGTATTCACTGCCATTTCCCCACATAAACATAACAGTCTGCGATTAAACGGTTGTCTCCTGTGTGCTCCACTTCCTATTGGCGCACCTGTAACTTTCTCTGTGCACGAGAGCCTGAGACCTTATGCTAACCAATTTTGATTTATTTTGTATGTTTTGGATAAAATAATATGACTGGTATAGGTGCGAAAATAAAAATAAAAATTAATTTGATAAAATATTTTAAAATATTTATAATTCTGCAAATATTACAATAAACTCACAGCTATTTCGCGGCCCGGCAGAAACACCTCCGCGGCCCGGTACCGGTCCGCGGACCGGGGGTTGGGAACCCCTGGTTTAACAGACACATTTTGAATTTTTTCTAATGTGTTGAATTAGCATAATCTATGCAGCCAATTAAATAACTTTTTTTTAAATGGGAAAAATACTGGTGTGTGCTTTATTTGAAGGGATGAAAAGCAACGTTTTTAGCTGTTTTATTTGACTTGTAGGTATTTTTATTTTGTAATGAATCTAATCAACCAGGAGTACGAGCTGTGGCAGTTTGATATTAAATCTGAAGGAGCTGTTCGTTTTCAGAGGGAAGCTGGATAAAAAGCCACTCCATCAGGAACTGAAAAATCGTCAACACCTGCAAAGTTAATATTTTATTTTATTTAGGATCAAGGTAGTTGAATTAGGCGTTTGGATTATCATCAGTTACACAGTTACCTTTTCTTTGGTTCCTGACGATGTAATCACATTACATGTTATCTGTTACGCTCCAAGAATGGTTGTTTTTTAGTTGTTGTACACAGAGGCCAACAACAGGCTCGTATTTTTAGATGCGGTAGTTTATATGGCACGGTGTTCCAATTCCATCATTTTGCAGTAGCTCTCAGCTTTTCTTGCCATCATCAGTCACCTGATCTGTACACATGTACCTCATTATTTTTAATCAGCCACTCTCTATATGCACCTGCCCTTAACTCCTCACACACAGGTCAGGTTTGTGCAACACAACTTTAGTGATTCAGCCCTTTTTTGCCTGATCATGCTCATAACATGTGTTTTGTTTTTCCTCTTGATTCCGTTTTGCTGACAGCCTTAACTTGTCACACGGGTGATTTTTGGCTATAGTTGTGGCCCTTTGCACATCTTTCCATCAATTCATTAATTAAAATCAAAAGAAAAGTGAGTTGCATTACACAGTAATGAATAAAAGATATCCCAGTGTCTATTGCATTTGCCAGAGTGAACTCAATATGATGGGGATTATAATTATCAACACAATTAATCTCAGTCCTAGTCCTTTAGCTTTACAGTTGCAGCTAAAGCATGCATATATAAAATGATCCAAGCATGTTGAAAGTTGCTCCAATAAGCATCCTTCTAGAATGCAGAGGATGCAGATTTAAAAAAAAAAAATGTTTCACTTAAAGTTAATAAGCCCACGAGTTAAGTCACATTTTAGTTTCCTTCTACATGGATTTGAGAGAGGTATGCGAGGATGGAGGAATTGTATTTCTCACTCCATGATGAGAAGATTCCTTGAAATGGACTTCTCAACTGTCATCTCAAAGTGTTTAAAGTAAATACAAATATGATGACTATTGCTCCAATATTAATTATTATATAATAGCCGTCTTGATGGATAGAACTGACACCACGGTTCAAGTAGACCACAAGAAAAAAAAACGATAGCTATAAATAAAAAGCTACTGTATAGGCTCATTAGTTTGTTAAAAGAACGCAGGTAAAGTGAGCCCGACATGTTTTTCAATCTCAGGCTGATGTTATTGGACTAATGATGAAGTATTATGCACAAGCAGCCGCTTCTGTAATTAAATGCCACAGTCTGATGAGTTCTGCAGAAGATAAGGAAGGATGCACTTTGCAAGTCTTTATGGTACCGGAGGGTCCTACAGCTGTTACTGCAGTTCAGAATTTACACAACGCTAAACTACTGCCAGAAAGTTACTTATAGGATTTAATGAGTTTACCAGTTTTTGCAAGATGTTCATTAATTTCATTAGAATGATACACTTAATCCCTTTGTACCTGTCCATACCGTAATGTGCTATTGAACTTTGTGCGGTAAAGTCCTTTGTTTATAGTTGCATTGAGATTTGTTCCGCCTGAAACAGCAGGACGAATCTAGCGTCTGTGATTTGTGCTTCTGTTTAGTCTGTCCTTACAGCTGTTAGACATGTTTCTTACAGTAATTCCCCTCTGAGACACAGCTTTTACCTACACAGGGATGTAAACTCATGTGAAGTACATTCCATTCTGTTAAAAAATATAATAATGTGTGCGGCGATGTTTTTTTACATATAATATGATATATGGCATTAAAGCTAACTTTTCTTGAGAGACAACTGCTCATTTGCAGGTATATATTTGCATTTTGTGCAATACTATGTCATGTTTATATGCTTTATTTTACTCATACTGCCTGTGCTGCAGCACCTCTTTTCACCCTCAGTCCAAAACCAGAGCCCAGTCTGCTCTGATTGGTTAGCTGGACGGCTTTGTTGTGATTGGTCAACTGCTTAAAGATGTCCCGCCCCCTAGCCTATCACGTACAATGTGTTGGAGTTTTAGCCAATAGAAGTGCGAGTGTTACACAGTGATGTCACTATGTTATAGAGGTAAACAAAGGAGTCCAATCGAGGCATTTCCGGCAGGGGGTGTGTGGGAGAGTTATAAGGATATGGTGATCTTCTGTGATCTGAAACAGATTTACTTTAACTGTTTTCCAATAGTTTTAAAAATGTGGAAGTTGTGCGGTTTCTTTGGAATAAACAGAAGAACTAAGTTTTTGGTGTGGACAGAAATAGAACAAGTGCCACCAGTAAAAGCTGACTAAATGTGTTTTAGTTTAAACTGCATTGAATGTGTCAGAAAAAGGCAAAAGATTAGACAAAGCAAGAGGCTGTTAATCCTGTATTCAGACTTCATCTGTTCACTTATCACAAGTCCAACCACCTGAAACATCATACTTCACAACTAGTCTTTTTTTTTCAAAATGTTATAAATTCTCAGGTCATAAAAACAATAAAGATCACAGCATGAAGCTGTGTGTGTGTGCGTGTGCGTGTGCGTGCGTGCGTGCGTGTGTGTGTGTGTGTGTGTGTGTGTTTTATTTGATACCCAGTGAGGGAAAGAGGCCAGTGGGTTCAGTGTAGCAAAGAACATATTTAAGATACAAACACGACACTGCACTGCATGAAACCTGCAAGTTACACAAAGATCCTTCTAACAAATATTTTGTATAGTGTGGTGCAGTGTGATGACGTATTTAGTAGGCCTACACGGAGTAAGCATAGCAAGCGTTCAAACCCACTTTAATAATATTCAGAAGATTTGTACAGCGGGATAATCTCTACATATTAACACCATTTTCATGCTTTCTGCAGCGTAACTAGAAGTTAAAAGCTAAAGTTCAGCTACAAAAACAACATCACAGTCGCATGTGTTCACCTCAGCACCGCTAAGCTAAAGGTGGCTAAAATTTGGCGTGATGATATTTAGTTGTCTCACTCATTTAGTAACTTATTAGCCTTTTTTAAAACACGATAAGGTTTAACAATCATGAATGATGTATTTAATGATGTTTTTGATGTCATAGAATATAACGTGAAAATCTGTTAGACTTGTGATAAGCACAGATCTTATATCAGGCATCTAACCAAACACACGAAAAAAAACGTTGACTTCATGATAAGGGAAACGGATTTGGTAAAAACTAATTTCTGGGTTTAGGACTCATTCATGCACCACTCTGTAAAACAGTTGAGATTCTAGACCATCCCTTAAAGAGAACAAATGTAATCCCTACATATTGCCAAACACCATGAAATGATAATTACATTTGACCTACAACAGAAACAGCACACGTCTCCATTCTTAACTACAGATGCACGGTCTTACACAGGAAAGATGTTCTCATTATTTGCCATCTAGTTGATCTACTTTTTAATTTGTCATTTGAACACAAAGTATGCAGACAAGAAGAATACTGCTAGCATTAGAGTCAAAACACATGCACACATATATTCCGCACATGGCAGTGATTATCAATAGAACATTTGGGAATTCTATACTTCATATTCAGACATAAAGTCCTAATGTCCCTCAACCTCCCCGTTTCAACTTCCTTTAACCCTTGCGTCTGAATAATTTTGCTTTAATTTATGCATTTCTGTCCAACGGCCAACATATTTTGCTTTGCATCAGTGGAACCTGATACCTGAAAAGGGAGAATGCATACAGTATACATTATGTGGCACAGCATGTGAAATAACACTGTAGCTCAGCAGGAACATCATCTCGTTTGAGAACTGCAATGCTGCCAGGATTGAGGGGTTCCTGAATTGCTCTGAATTTTTTTAGCATTTTGCAACTTGTTCTTGTTATCAGGCCACTTGGAATAAGAATATGATGATTTATTCTTGTTTTTTCATTTTGTATAACTCACTCTTACTCAGCCAAATGCTTAAGGTATAAATGTGTAGCTACATACTGTTTTTCCTCTCGCATGATTGAATCTACTTGGCATAATGTAGGCCATTCAAAGGTCTCTGTTGGGTTAGCTATGCCAATCTGGAGTTTCAGCCAAGTGTGAAATGGAAATTCTCTTTATGCCTCCTGAGGCCCAGAGCATTTTACTCAGACAAATGACACTTGTAGGGGGGCGTCCCAACTCAGCAACAACTCAGCAACGAAAATATGTCCAAAACCACAGCACTTGTTATTCATTTAACCTGAGAAAGGTGAATTGCACTTTATCTTCTTGTGTGAAGCTTGAGAAAATATATGGTTTTTAAAATCTTTTCCAGGTCCCTTCCCTTTACAGGAGTTATTGCAAAAACCAGATGCTAAACTGCAAAACCATTTAGACCTGCTTCGTCTTGGCACTCAAATAAATGAAAAAGTGATCCAGAATCCTTATTTCACGCTCCTGTAAAAGTCAATGTGTAAAATTCAACTACTTATTATCAGATGTTATTATTCTGGAACCACATACAAATTTAGACAACTTGCGTTTGCACAGACTACACAAACTAGATAACTGACAAGTTCCATTTTAATGGTCGAATTAATGTTTAAGAATTAGCAGGTATGATCGGCAAAGTTTGTAATAATTCAAAGCTTGAATTGATTAAACTGTCTGTGTCTGCGAGAAGCTGCTACCTTGAGGTTTCTTATTCTGCTATTTGTTAATAACAATTAGCACAGAGTTCAGCATACCTGTGCATTTAGCCATGCTGAAGGTCGGAACTCTGAGTCATCTGACAGTGAACTCAAATATTTGTATAAGTGACTGTAATCTGTATTTGTATTATAATAATACTATTGACAATATTAAAACATAACTATGGTGTCTCGGTTGAATCTATAGATTACATAGAATAATAAATAGAAAAGCACACTAACTGGGGAACAATGTGGAGCATTTAGCAGCTAAAGAGACACATATTACCCTCAGTAGATGGTGGAGACCACAAACAGAGCTAAAAGAGAGAATTAAATTCGACTTACATTCATCAAGTGGACCCAAACACAACTCCAAAGTAATGCTCTGGGTCTGCTAGAAATAAGAAACTAGCCATATCAACACAAAATGTGATTGTATCGGTTTGAACAGACTACTGACCTGTCATGGATAAGAACATGGGTTTGACCTTTGACCCTGTTGATCAGTTGCTTGTGTTGAAAGCAGAGAGCAGTGTGTTGTGTCAGACTGGACTCGTGGGGCCTGTAGATCCATGTGGAGCCTGGATGAACTCAACAGAGTTTGACCTTAAAGTGTGGACTGACGTGTGACTCTCTGTCATCTGTGTGAGTCCTAGCCAGTGTTAAATATGTTCTTTATTCTCGCGTCCAGGAGAGAAGCTTTAAAATGAGACTAAATGGAGTCTCTGAAAAGATTCAAATGGGATACTTTAATTAAAAAAGGCGCGGTAGTGTTACAGACAGAATATTGTTCCGGCAGAAAACAGCTGTGATCTGGCTCTCCTGAGCAAGAAGAGAAGAGACCGGATCTCTCCTCCGGCGCTCTTATATATCCTCTGCTGGCTCCTCCCCGCCAGCCGGCTCACCTCGTCTCCAATGTCCGTTATTGCATTTCAACAGAGGATAGGTTCTTTTCACATTCAATATATGCTTAACACGCAGTTTCTCCTCATATTCTCTTTCATCACTTTTCATTTAACACATTCTAAACGCTGTAATCAATACTCTAAACCAGGGGTGTCCAAACTACGGCCCGCGGTCCAACTGCGGCCCGCCAACCATTTTTAATTGGCCCGTTTCAAAGTCTAAAAGTATAATGGACTATGGCCCACACATAATATTTGCGTTTAACTGTATTGTACTTCTTAGTTTCAACACTAGATGGAGCTACTGTCTTTAACAAGGCAGCGTCCCTACAAAGCAAGCAATCAAAGAAAAAATTTGCTCAGGGTCACCAGAAATGGCGGAACCAAAAAGACGCAAGATCGCAAGTGAGTGCAGAAAATTTCAGACTCGGTGGAAAAATGAATATTTTTTCATAGAAACCAAGGGGAAGTGTGTGTGTTTGATTTGCAATGAAACGGTTGCCGTTATGAAAGAGTACAATGTACGACGACATTACGAGACGAAACATCAGACCTTCACGTCCTACACTGGCGCCGAGCGGGAAGAGAAGGTGAAGCAAATGACAGCTAGCCTGCTAACCCAGCAACAGTTTTTTTTCCGTGCAAACAAAGCTCAAGAAAATGCTACAATAGCCAGTTATGAAGTAGCTCAACTCATTGCCCTACATGGGAAATCTTTCTCAGACGGTGACTTCATCAAACAGTGCCTCACTAAAGTCGTGGGAATAATGTGCCCGGAGAAAATGCAGGATTTTAACAACGTTAGCATGTCTAGAAATACGGTTGTGCGGCGAATTGAAGACTTGTCGGCTAACTTAAAGCAGCAAGTGTCAGATAAAGCTTGTGCTTGTGATTTTTACTCGATTGCATGTGATGAGAGTACAGATGCCACGGACACTGCACAGCTGTTAATCTTTTTGCGGGGAGTTGATGATAATTTTTGCATTACGGAGGAACTGCTTGATCTTCGGAGTCTAAAGGGGACAACAACTGGTAAGGACATTTTTGAAGCTGTGTCAGATGCAATTGACTCGATTGGACTTAAATGGGACAAGCTGTGTGGACTAACAACGGATGGGGCTCCAGCAATGACAGGCGAGCGCAAAGGAATGGCATCTATGGTATGCGCCAAGGTGCGAGAGAGCGGAGGGGAGGCTGTCAAAATGCACTGCATCATCCACCAAGAAGCCCTCTGTGCCAAGTCAGTCCAGCTTGGCGATGTGATGAACACAGTTGTGAAAACTGTCAATATAATTCGGGCACGAGGGCTCTACCACAGAGAATTTCAAGCGTTCCTCTCTGATGTCGATGCTGAATACGGGGACCTACTCTACCATTCTGATGTGCGCTGGCTTAGCCGTGGCTCTGTGCTGCAGCGGTTTTATTCCCTGAGATCAAATATCGACACGTTTTTGAAAGAAAAGGGCAGACCTCTGCATGAGCTCAGTGACCCTTTATGGTTGGCAGACCTGGCTTTTTTAGTTGATCTCACTGATCATCTCAACACCCTGAACAAGAGACTACAAGGCAAAGAGCAGCTGGTATCACAGCTGTATGCGCACATGAAAGCATTCCGTGCGAAGCTCCGTCTCTTCGAGTCACAACTGCGCAACTTCAATGTAGCGCACTTCCCCACGCTGACCGAAATCAAATGCGCGTTTCCAGATGCCCTCTCTGCTAAAATGGGAGAATATGTGTCTGTGATCACATCTCTCATTACAGAGTTCAGTCGGCGCTTTCAAGATTTTTCTGTCATTGAGAAGAAAATCACACTGTTTGCGGCTCCGTTTTCAATGGATGCAGAAGAAGTGGAAGAGAGTCTGCAATTAGAACTGATTGAAATGCAGTGTGATGATTCTCTGAAGAATCAACATCAGCTTCTCTCCCTACCTGACTTCTACCGGAGCTTGGAAAAGGCCAAGTTTCCTCTGATGAGACGCCACGCAAAACGAATGATGAGTCTGTTTGGCTCAACATACATCTGTGAGCAGACATTTTCTCTGTTAACGCTGAACAAAAGCAGATTGAGAACCAGAATGACCGACAGCCATCTCTGTGACGTCCTTCGCATCTCAACCACCAAACTTACTCCTGACCTGCCAGCTATCCTTCAGACCAAAGCGCAGCATCACTGCTCCCACTGAGTGCAACATTCTTCCCATTACTGGTGAGTTAAAAATATACACACAGTTTTCATGTGTTAATAAGCCCAAATACTTAATAAATTCAGTCAATTAAAGTTGAATTTTTTAACAAACATTAGTTGATGTGTTAACAAGCCCAATTATTTATTTATTTGTAAAAAACAAAATTAAAATCTACTAATGGAGAGCTGTGATGGAGGCTTTTTTTCTTCAAACATGTTCAATTATCAAACGTAATTTATCTGCATTTGATTGATTTTACCAATATTAGTGCATTAGAAGTGAGGCAGTATACTTCACGTCTAGTGAGTGGCCCAGTCCTTCGTATATTTTTCTGTATGTGGCCCTCAGGAAAAAAAGTTTGGACACCCCTGCTCTAAACAATACTTCTCGGCTCGTTTGGTTTCCGGTCATTCCGGATGTTGTCACATGCTACTCTCGTCTGTAAACAATAATGTATTCAAATAAACTGTACTTTCATTTAATATTCAACATGGTAGTACCTCGACATCTATAGTTGTAGTGTTAAATCCGTAGGTTTCGATTTGCACCACTCCATATCATTTCGCTACTCAATTCACCTCTTTAGGAAATCGTATATTAGCCACATGCTAAATGCTAACCGTAGATGAAGGATTTTCAGAATAAAAGCTTAACTGCTTGTACACAAGAATTTCTGGTTTTTCAGTATAAAAGAGCGTTTAACTTGACAGTATCTTTAAACTACATTATACCATCAAAACATTGATTTTAATTTCTAACACCAGTTATCCTAGTAGTACATGTCTATGTGCATGTGAGTGTGTGTGCGTTTCAGTGTTTCAAACTTTGCTTTATTCAAGCGGTAACTTCTGGTCCTGATAAGTGAAGCCAATGCAAAAGTGCCTAAACGCTGTATTCTGTCTACTGTGAGATATTGTATTTAAGAATGCGAGAACACAGCTTTCTGGTTAGAAAAGGGGCAACCATTTCCAGCCTAAAAAGTAAAGTCAAATGGTCTTTTGAGCTTTATCGAAACTACTCTAAAAGTTTAACTATTCACATTTCAAAAAGAGTAACAAACAAGTATAACAGTCACATTTGAAAATACATACCAACACAAAGAAGTTAAAATGTCTGCAACAGCTGCAACAGCTGGACAAGAAAACGTCTATTTAGGAGGTTTATTTATATTTCCAAAACAAAAGTAAGAGTAGTTGGTAAATGATTCCCCTGCACTTTAGTTTATTCAACAGAAAAAAGAGGCAGACTGATGTGGCTGAGTTCCAGTTATTAGATTGGACCCCCGGGGGTCTGTGATTTACTGAGTGAGCTGTCAGGCCCATATGATGGTTCTGTTAAACAAATATTTTCTCTCTCTGCGTGGGGACAATAGGTCAAATAAAATACACATTTAAGAACGATTTAGGGGTTTCATTCTGGAGTGAGACAGAGAATATAAGTGGCAGAGGCAGTGCTTACATATCTTACTTAATACCATAACGTAAAAACACATATGTTAAAGTATAGAAATATTATCAGCAGAAACACGAAAGATAAAGTACTTGTTGTGCAATAAAATATCATATTAATATATATGATATATGACATTACCAGACTGTTAATACTAAGACGTCAATTTACAGTAAGAGGAGCATTTAAGAATTGTAGCTAACGTTTTCAGGTTCATATTTGTATTTTGTGTACTGCAGCACCTCTTTTCAACCTCTGTCTGAAACCAGAGCCCATTCTGCTCTGATTGGTCAACCGCTTAAAGATGTCCTGCCCCTTAGCCTATCATGGGCAATGTGTTGGAGCGTTAGTCATTAGAAGAGTGAGTGTTACTTAGTGATGTCCCTATGTTACAGAAGTAACAAAGGAGCCCAATGGGAAGTGTGTGGGAGAGAAACTCCCTCTGGAGAGAACTTGTAGGCTTTGAAGACCGTTTACATGCACAAAAACCTTTATAACAAACTACAGGAAAAAGGAGAACCCCAAAAAGTAATAATAGTATAGTAAGTTAATAATAATAATAATAATAATAATAATAATAATAAATTCTATTTATATAGCGCTTATATTTAACACTAGGGAGCATTAAGTGTTAGTCCATACGAAGATATTTCTGTCTAGAACAGGGATTAGTGTGGAAAAACAACGTCCTAATTCTGGTCCCAGTAACACTCATGCTTACAGAAACGAAAGACGTATTTTGCTTTTAACTGATATGAAACTCCTAATTTCTTACTCTTTGATTGTTTACTTCAGCATCATGCTTACCAAGTTATTTATTTTAAACTATTTTAAACTGTTGGCTAATAACAGCTTATCCTAATTGTGGTCAATAGGAGTAGTCTGAGCCTTCACCCATGCTGTGAGAAAAAGTAAGAAACTATAAGACTGAGGATCATAAATAGAGAGGTTTTGACTGCGGTGACGAGGTTCTTGCTTTATTGGGCAGCACAGAGCCGTGAATTGCTACAGGAAATATGTTTGAGAGCAGACTGAGCCACCTCTTAATGGCTGTGAACGGTTAAAAAACTACAATGTGCTAAGTGTGTCTGACTGCACAGGAAACCCTAAATCTAATATATGTGACACATGAATATGACTTTCTGGTCGTATTCACACATTAACGATTTGAACACCTAACCATTTTAGTCAATTGACACATGGACAAAGTTGCGTTCTTCCCTATAAATGGACTATACCAGAGTTGTCAACTTCTTGTAATGAAGTATATAATTCCTATTTGGATCCTTAGCTGTAAACTTTACTGTCCAGGTAATCAGTGACTGAATAAAAGCATGTCGTAACCTGGTTCTGGTCTGTCTTGTAGTAGGCGGGATCCTGGAAGGTCGCCAAAAGACCTGTGAAGGTTCCCACACGGGCAACGTTTTGAGACCTGTGTATACTTGGTTTCGGTGCTAATAATGTGTTCAACCTAAACCCTGCTCTTTCCGTCCCTCTGTGAGCGGAGAGGCTCACAGTGGCGCCTGAACAGGGACAATCATGTCGGAAGGAGAAACCCCGCTGGGTCAGGCCCCCAAACGTCTCGCCCACATGCAGGACACCACCACAGCATTGCAGCGACAGCAGAGCGAGGCTCTACTCGGGATCGCCTCGAGCCAGCGTGAGGACCGGGCTCTCCTACGGGAGCTGCTGCAGCGTCCGGCCGCCAGGGAGGCCGATCCCGCTACCAACCCGGCCCGACCGCCTTCGATTGCCCTCCAGCGGCAGCGTGCGGGTGGCCGGAGGAGGAGTGGGCAGCGTGGCTATTGCCTCTGTTATCTGGGGGTGCGCAGTTAGCCGCCCACAGCCTGCCAGCGGCCTCTCGGCATGTGTACCGACATCTGAGGAAGGCCATCCTGGACCGGCTTGGCAGCACGCCAGAGGGACATCGTCGCCGGTTCCGGGCCCTCCCCTTGAGGACGCTGACCGGCCCTCCCCCTACGCGCAGCAGCTCCTGGATGCAGCGAGCCGCTGGCTCCAGCCGGGAGTGGGTCCACTGCCATCGCCCCGACAACCTGGAAGCAGCCGTCGTCCTCGCGGAGGACCACCTCGCGCTTCCCCGGCGGAGCATGAAAGAGGAGCTCTGACCACCGGCCTTCTCAGCGGGCAGACCCGTCCCAGCCCCAAAGAGGAGGTTTCCTGGAGCAGCTGCCCTTCCCTCCCCACCACCACACGGCCCCAACCCCGCAGCCCCAACACTTCCCCCGCAGCCCCAACACTTCTTCCCCAAGCCCTACCTTACCCTCCTGTTTTTATCTCTCCCCAGGGTCCGGCCTACGCTTCTGGTCGTCCGACACCACAGGGGGCTCCTCAGACGTCAGGGCAGGATTGCTGGCGGTGCGGGCAGCCCGGCCACTTCCGATGGGAGTGTCGGACAGCTGGTTCGGGCTGCGGGATCGCCAGTTGCCTCCCCCGATTTGGAAGGGACGTACCATATACCGGAATGTATACAGGGGGGTACACACCAGGCTCTGATGGACATGTAATCAGACAATGATCCATCAGCGCTTGGTTCGGCCTGGGGCTTTGATTGAAGCATCGTGGGTGAAGGTTAGGTGTGTGCATGGGGATAATCACCAGTGCCCGGAGGTGACGCTGGAAATTTCTTATAAGGGGAAAAAGCATAGAGTCAGGGCTGGAGTTAGCACTCGCCTTACGCACCCTCTGATTTTGGGAATGAATTGGCCGGGGTTTGCTAAGCAAGCGGGGGCTATGCAGACCCGTCGTCATGGGCGGGCCCCATGGGGCCGGGCCCGCCCATCCAGGATTTGGGCCCGCCCATTCAGGATTTGGACCCGCTGTTTTAATCAGGGCTGAATACAACATTTTAATTGTTTTATTATTATGTTTATTGTTGTTATTTGTAGGGCTTTGTCCTAATATTTATTCTTAAACAATGTTGAAAGATTAGTTTAATATCATTTTTTAATTTTGCAAGGAAATTCTGAATGAAAGACTGCGCACGAGACTGTTTTTTTTGCTGGGTTGAGTGGTGTGGGTTTTTGAATGAGATACAGTACAGCAGCCTGTCAGTTTACTCTTGCTAGGTTAGTTTGGCTTTTATCATTTATATTTATCTGCAACAATGCAGTGCTTGAATTGGGCCGGTACTCACCGGTACGCAGTACCGGCACTTCTGATTTTTACCCATGTGGTACCGGCACTTCTTACTGAGTACCGGCAAGGTGCCGGTACTCAGTAAAATGCCGGTACTCAGCCGCCGGCAATATACGTATATATTGTAAACGCAACGCAGTGCAAATGTGGGTCTGACTCTGCCTCATAGAGGGTGACTGGCTGTCTACATGACGTGGCCTGCCGACATTGCCACTTTCATACAGATCATACTAATGTCCTCGATTGGTCTCTGTGTGTCATTCAAGCTCGGGAGGGTGTGTGTTGGTGTATGTGTGGCGCGAGCGAGCGAGAAAGCGCGCGCACCGGTTACGTGTATTGTTGTTAGCATCTGGTGCTAGCTAGCTGCGCTAACGGATATAAGGAGCTGTTTCAACAACAAGGTGGAGGGAAAGTCCTTTGCTGTCAGACTGAGAGGCTGAAAACTACAGCTCTGGTGAGGTAAATTACTCTCTGAGTCTTTAGATAGTTAACTTAGTTTAAGTTATCTCAGTGGGTCTCAAACGGTTCGGTCACCATTTATGTAAACACATATTTCCATTTGAGGGGGTAGTGATTAGTAAAATATGCATGAATAATACAAACAAAATGTTAACTAGGTGAAAAAAGGTAAGATAAACTTGTTGAGAGCTAAAACTAGTCTTTGCTGTTGCCTCAAAGAGGAGCAGGGGGGAGAGGAGGGAGACAGGAGAGGCCGATTCAGGAGCCCAGACACACTCACAACTATAAATGAACCAAAAACAAATAAATAAACAAGTTTCAATGTTTTTTCATATTGGATATTGTATGTTATTGGCTATGGCCATGTACTTATGATTTTATGATTATTTAAATGTATACATTTTTGTTTCATATGGGTGTAGTCTCTTTATTTCCCCCTCAAAATGCACCAGATTGATGCATTTAAGTCCAACATTTTAAAAAAAATCTTACCGGGGGAACATGCCCCCGGACCCCCCTATAGGATTTGAGGCCCTGCCCCACTGTTCCCAAATAGATTTCCAATTTTTTAAATAGTAACCCATCTCCATATGTTTCTTTTTGGGTAGTAGATTTAAACTAGAGGGCTATCACTTTGTGCAGCAACGCTATTGACAAATAAATCCAGCAAAATGGCACAAAAAACTGGTAGTGGCCTTAGGGACGAGGAGTCATTTAACCAGCCAGTAGGAGTCAAGCTTTACTTTCTTTTATATCCATAAAGAAAAAGTAAATCTGTTTACAGTTGTTTCATTATGGATGTTGAGAGGTATCCATATATCTCTTGATTTTGCTCTCAAAGTGCACCAGATTGATGCATCTAACTTCAATATTTAAAAAAAAATGTTCCCGGGGGAGCATGCCCCCGGACCCCCCTAGACTAGAGGGTGTCAGGTCCACTCCCCACTTATAAAAATAGCACTTTACCACTGCACCCCCTCTAATCTCAGATGCACCCTGAGTCATTTTGTTTAAGTACAGTGAGCCTTTCTAAAATATACAGTAAAGAGACAAACCCACCAGCATTATAGGATATACTATGACTTTGTGCCAAATACTTGTTGCTGATTTAGAGTACTGGCAGCTTTTTTATTCCAATTCAAGCACTGCAACAATGGATATCAGGAAGTGGTTCATGAAAGGAATATGGCAACTCAGCGCCAGATGCAGGCACATTAGAAGACATCAGTTACGTTACCAACGAGCTAGCAAGCCAGCCAGGGACAAGGGGAGGCTGGCAATCAATTATATTTTGAAGAGAAATTAACTCTCAAGCCGGCTCTCTCACAAACTCCGGCTCTGTGCGCAAGCAGACGGCTGCACACGCTCTCTGCCTCGCTCAACATAAAAGCACGTCGTAACCTGGTTCTGGTCTTTCTTGCAGTAGGTGGGATCCTTGAAGGTCGCCAAAGGACCTGTGAAGGTTCCCACACGGGCAACGTTTTGAGACCCGTGTATACTTGGTTTCGGTGCTAACGCCTGTGTTCAACCTAAACCCTGCTCTTTCCGTCCCTCTTTGAACCCTGCGGAGAGGCTCACAGTAGTTTCTTATTTTTCCTGTTTTCAGCTTTTTAATAGAGCTCGCCTTTTGTTACTTTACCTTTTTTAGTCCTCTTACTGCATTTGGGTCCTATTTTTCCCCAACCCTGACAGTACAAACAGACCAAGTATGGACCCAGCAGTAATTTTTGAGGATGCTCAAGATTTTGTGTATTTTTGGAGGGTGGAGGAGGGCTCCTTGTAAAGAGGCTCAGGAGGCCGCTCTTTCACATGCATGCCGGGAAGTGGCAGATAAGCCCGACTGGGAAGCTCACTGCCAGAAATGTTGAGGACATTTGTGACTTCCCCAGACAGTCTGCATGCCTGCCTCAAACCCCGTGCCCCAGCAGCCAAGCGACCGGCCCAAGCCCAAGCAGCCTTGGTTCCAGCTCCAGTTCTGGCCACGGCAGACACCTGTTCTGCCGGGGTCCTGCCAACACCAGCCCTTGTTTCGTCGGGAACACCTGTCCCGGCAACACCGGGGACTATCCCACCGACACCTGCCCGTTTTTGTCCATGTTCCTTGCTGCCTGTAAGTTTGTTCTTGTCGTGCTCCCTGGTTTTGTTTATGTTAAGTAGTTCCTTGTTTTTCCTGTTTTCAGCTTTTTAATAAAGCTCGCCTTTTGTTACTTTACCTTTTTTAGTCCTCTTACAGCATTTGGGTCATATTTTTCCCCAACCCAGACAGAAATGTTGCTTTCCAAAATCTGATATCCACATTTGAAAAATAAATCACTCCTACTCTTGAAGGAATTATTGATAGTTTTCTAACCTTTCGTCACTTAACAAATAGTTTGCCATGTTGGGAAATAAGCTCATTTGCTTTTTGCTGGGCATTAGGTGAGAAGTTTGATACCTCTTGTATGTCTTTACGCTTTATATGAGGCAACCATAGAGGCAACAGCCAGAAACAGGTTAGGTTAGCTTAAACAGCTAGCGTTGCTCTTTTTTAATGTCAAAAAATACATCCAGCAGCACCTCTTGCTATGGCACATTACGTTATCCTGGACATAACACCAAATAAAACCACATGTCACTGTATTTACTCTTCAGTGTTTGCACAGATTAAACAAACTATACAAGATTCTAATAAACTAGCTTAACATAGCTGTTTCCCCCTGTTTCAAATATTTTTTCTAAGCTAAGCTAACTGGCTGTTTTTTTGTTTTTCTCACGGTCTTGTTTGGTTTGCATTCATAAAGATACAAATATTATAGTTATGTAAAGGTTGTTCTGTCGTTGGTTTGGAAGGACATGGCCTCCAGGTATGTTCCTAGAAATAATTGAAAACGTATCTGCTGTTAATCTGCTGTCTCAGTACAGAGCAGCCATTACATCTGTGCTGCTGGACTACTTCCCTTATTGACACTTGATATTTGTTAGCAATTGAACAGCTTTATGAAATCTTCTTCTGCCAAAAATAAACACTTAAAATCCAGTCTTATAAAAATGTAAGAAGATCTCATGTGGAGCTTCAGGAGTGGATGTCATCCTGCTGTGGATTCTTCTCTCAGTTCATCATTACTCCAGAGGGTTCAAGACCTGGAGGTCACCAAGCATGGGGCAGGATAATCTGTACGTGTGTGTTCACAGGTCATTAGATGATGTCACGCAACTAATTGGAAGGTAGGTGTGTGTGTGTGTGTGTGTGTGTGTGTGTGTGTGTGTGTGTGTGTGTGTGTGTGTGTGTGTGTGTGTGTGTGTGTGTGTGTGTGTGTGTGTGTGTGTGTGTGTGTGTGTGTGTGTGTGTGTGTGTGTGTGTGTGTGTGTGTGGGGGAGGGGATAATAAATGGTGTTGAAGGCATCAGGGAATAGACCTGCTTTGTTGACATGATGAGCTTGTAGGCATCAGGGAATAGAGCTGCTTTGTTGCTACAAGTCACTGAGGCTGCAAATCTGCACACACACCCAGCAGCCACTTCAGATAATTATGTGTATCACACCTTGTTAAGAAATGATTAATCCAACAGCTGTTGATTACACAAGATTAATACAGATACAGAATCTCAGACCATACAGTAGGCAAGAACATTATAACCATGATTGATTATCTTAACTCCTCTTATCTTCGATCTTTCCTTGATTTCTGCCCTCAGGTTAAAGGTTTAGTTCACCCAAACACACATAAAAGTCATCCTATTCTTAACTTCACCAGCACTGGAAACTTTTCACAGTAAACTTATAAATGAATACGTGGATAATTAATCGATCAATCTTTTAGGCAGTTATTACATTTTTTGGGTGAGTTCTACATCAAACTGTTGTATTCCCATATGAACAAACTCAGGAAATACTTTGCATTATTTAACGGATTCCCAACTGAAAAGGGAAATAATGGAGAGTTTGAGTTGAAGTTACATATTAGCCCACTACAGAGCAAGTTCATTAAAAATAGCTCTAATGACAATTAAAGGTGGGGTAGGTAATTTTGGAGAAACCAGCTCGAGTGCGCTAGAATTTGAAAATAAACAGCCGGAAAAAATCTGCCACTTCCTTACAGAGCCCCTCCTCCAACACACACGAACATGCACATGACCAATGAGGGCACGAGATAAGTTTGTGCACAGATGAAAGGCTGACAGGCAGGTAGGCCATCCAGTTATTTTAGCCGGGGCGGCTAAAATGATTGGTCGTGCTTTTTACAGTACTACAATTCAATTCAATTCAAAACCTTTATTTAACCAGGTAAAATCCCATTGAGATCAATGATCTATTTTTCAAGGGAGACCTGCAGCAGTAGGTTCCACATGAAAACATAAAAACATAAACAACAGAACAACAAAAGGACATCATACAGCAAAATGTACAGGGATTACAATTTACATATCTATCCACATGTACAGGTACCAAAAGCATCTTATTTTGTAGCATCCAGCCGAGCTTTAAAAACATGTAGTGGTACTCGCTTGGTCATTTTCCATTCTTTTTGCAGACTGTTCCAAGTTAGTGGAGCTGCACATCTAAAAGCTTTCTTCCCTAAGACAGTCCTAGCACTTGGCACATTTAATAAAACCATAGCATGCGATCTCAGGCAATAAGTACTTTCAATTCGCCGAGAGATCAGGGAGCAGATATAAGATGGTAGTTTATCCAACAGGGCTTTGTAAATGAAAAAGTACCAGTGACTGAGCCTCCGTACAGTAAGTGATGGCAAAACCGCCTTGGTATACAGTTTACAATGATGCGTAAGTGCTTTACAATTTGTCAAAAATCTCAGTGCACTGTGATACGCAGCATCTAACTTGCTCAGGTAATTGGCAGGTGCATTCATATATAACAAATCACCATAGTCCAGCACAGGTAAAAAGGTCACAGTGACTAGCTTTTCCTGGCCTCAAGCGAGAAACAGGACTTATTTCTGTAAAAGAAACCTAGCCTAACCCTCAGCTTTTTAAGCAGGTTATTTACATGAAATTTAAAAATAAGACAGTCATCCAGCCAGATACCCAAGTATTTGTAACAGGTAACCACTTCAAGTTGTATTCCTTGCGTAGATACAATATCCAAAGCAGTCTCTGGTATATTTTTAGCTTTAGCTTTAGAAAAGAGCATTACCTTGGTTTTATCCACATTTAAAAGAAGCTTAAGCTCAGAGAGCTGAGCCTGAATAATGTTAAAAACAGCCTGTAATTTAACAACAGCCTCGTTAATTGAGGGACCTGCACAGTACATAACAGTATCGTCCGCATAAAAATGTAAGGTTGCTCCTTCGACATTTTCACCTAAACTATTAATATAGATAGAGAATAATAGCGGACCTAAAACAGAACCTTGTGGTACACCATTATTGATGTTTAACCACTCAGAAGACAGCCCATCAAACTGAACACATTGGGGCCTTTCAGAGAGGTAGTTCACAAACCACCCCACTGCATGGCTGGATATGCCAATACTGACCAGCCTCTGCTTCAAAATGCGATGATCGACGGTATCAAAAGCTTTGGATAGGTCAACAAATAGAGCTGCACAACTCTGCTTATTATCTAAAATACTCGTAATATCATTTACCACTTTCATTGTGGCAGTGATGGTGCTATGTTGCTTTCTGAAGCCTGACTGATGTTTAGACAGGATGTCATTGTTACATAAAAACACTTCACATAAGCTGACTTCCATACTTTTGGGATTTTGTTCGTGCTGAGGGAGAGGTTAAAAAGAGTAGTAAGAGGTGGAGCAATAAAATCTGCAGCCATCTTTTAAAAAAAAAAGGTTCTACATTGTCCGGTCCAGCCGGCTTTTTAGGATCTAGCTTGGTTAACACTTCACGAACAACATCAACAGTAAAAGGAGTAAAACTGAAAGGGTTTTCCAGACCACATTCTTCTGAGTCACCGACTGTGGTGTTCACAGAAGCAGAATTAGAAACAGAATGAAACAGAGAGCCACAGGACACAAAATGCTCATTAAAACAATTTAGTATGGTGGCCCTATCCGATATAGTGCCAGATGCTGTGGTAAGGCACGGAGGTAGCTCATTACGGATATCACCGGTGGATATCAATTTTATGGCTTTCCAGAATTTTCTAGGGTTGTTCAGGTTCTTTGTGGTACAGATGTAGCACCGAATTTCTGACTCCAGTTTACAGCTTCCTGCCTACGACCTGCCTAAGACCAGTATTGAGGAATGTTAAGCCCTCCCACTATTTTCCAAGAGGGCGTTGCCAGATTTTCAATTTCAGGTTTTAACCAGGAGATGGCGCTCATGGACTTTTAGTTGAGTTTTGAAGCGCATTTGAACACATCAATATTTTAGATCAACTAAAGTATATCTAATCTTGTAATTCAATAATATATAGTCATTATATATTAAATAATCATAATTATAATCGAAATGTTTACATTACACTTCTTTATTTGTTATGCTCATACTTTTACCTTTACAATCGTTTGCTTTAATATGCAGTATATTTTGTGTATATTTTTGTGTTTGCTTCCTCCTGCTCCCTTTCGGACACATACTGTATGATTTATTATTATTATTAATATGAAGATATTATTAAGATAAGATAAGATGTTACTTTATTGATTGAACATTTTAGTTTAGAATGTGCTGTCCCACGGTAATTCAGAAGGCTCACAGGTCACATTCCGACCATTATTTAAAACAATAGGTGCTTTCACACCGTCTACAGTTTGATTTGTATAGAGGGAGCTCTGTGGCTGAATGGCCAGATTAGGTGTGGCGCATTTATCATAGGTGATCAGAGCTAACTGCCTGCCGTCAGATTTCATTTAAAAAACAGATCTGATTTTAAGACTACTTCTGCGCTCATAAAGAATGATAAGAATAAGAATAATGCATATTGAACTGGTTTCATTAATTAGTGAGTTTATTTAACACTAGAACCGCCAATCGGGTCAATTTGTGTGATGTGTGTTGTGTGTGTGCAATGTAACTTTTTTTCAATAAAATATTAAAGTCTCCCAGTCCGTGACTTTTCCTGAAAGTGTGTTATGTAGCACCCTATGTTGTTAAAAATGGCATTCTAATAGCGGGATTTGACAGGTTTAGGTAGGCCTATACAAAAACCTCTGGCGGTTCTAGTGTTAAGATAATTAGGTACAGTAGAAGACCTTTTTTATCAGCAACGAATTTAGCAGTTGAATATAAAAGTCAACTAACTGAGGGTCACTTGCAATGACAGTGTTGTGTCTAAATGTAAGCTTGTCACTCAGAGTAACCTACAGTTAATTTAGCTGCTGGAGAAGAAAGATCAGGGGGGGAGGGGGGGAGAGAGCTGTGGTTGATGGGCCATTAGTTGTGTAAATACACAGCTGAGAGCTGCCGTTTCATTCAGACTGTTTAAAAAACGGTAACAACGGACTATTTTTCTTAGCGGATGCATGTCAATTAAAATCAATACATACAACTATTTTATAAATAAATACAACTATTTTTTAAATCAATAAAAACATTTTCTAAATCCATAAAAGCATTTAAATTAATATTGGGAGTCATGTCGTTACTTTGTTGAGAATGTGGCCATGTAATAAGCGGGATAATTTGCAGCGACTTGTTCCTTATGGGGAAAATAACACCCGTCATGTGTGTGTAGAGGTGTGTGTGGTTAAAACACTTTCATGAAGTGAAGGAGGTTTTCCTTCTATAAAACAGCTGTGGGCAGCAGTGAGTGTCACAGACATGAATTCATAGATCAAGGCAGACTGGTGCACACACTCTCCTGTCCTGCCAAGCGACACGCCCGTTCTAAGCCGTGTCCCTCACTCCTCACATCCCAAGCTGCATCCCCACAAGTGTATTATGTTGTTACATCGTTTCAGATGTTATGTTTCAGTTGTGCTCTGTCTATGCAAACTTTTCACCTTTCGGCGAAATTCGCCGTTTTGAATCCAAAAAAGGTCGTTTGTGTGATTCATGTAGATCTGCAATACAAATATTTTTGGGGCATGGGGGGGTCTGGGACCCGGAGTAATCTGCGGCCGTGAGCTGTTATGTGCCATCATGACACGCATGGTGTTCTTTTTTTATATATTATAATGAAGTGCGAGCTGTGTGCTCGAGTCTTCCTGCCTGTCGGCTCTGCTCATGGTGGATGTATAATAAGGCTCTGCTGCTCCGAGATGATGGTCTAGCTTCAGCAGCTACATTACCTACGGGTGCGTTCGTTAATATTAACTGTGCGTCCGGAGTCACTGTGGCACAGACTGGACCGCTGGTGAACAGCTGTTAGAACGGGCCGTTCAGGTGTTCAGAGCAGAGCTCCCTGTCGGAGCGGCAGAGCGTGATGTGAACTGAAACGTTTTTCTGTCGCAATATTATTTAAGGAATCGTTGAGCAAGCTAGCTAGCATATATTGTCACTATCTGCTCACGTTAGCTTTAGCCTTCTATTTCTAATAGTTTTTTTCATAGGCTATAAACAGAGGTGGTATAAGTATATATATATTATACTTGAGTAAAAGTAGAAGCACTCAGGTCTTGTACTTGATTAAAAGTAGAAGCACACAGATCTTGTACTTGAGTAAAAGGAGAAGTACTCAGATCTTGTACTTGAGTAAAAGTAGAAGTACTCAGATCTTGTACTAGAGTCAAAGTAAAAGTACTCAGATCTTGTACTTGAGTACTCAGATCTTGTACTTGAGTAAAAGTAATAGTCCCAGAGTGTAGGAATACTCTGTTACAGTAAAAGTCCTGCATTCAAAATGGTCCTCAAGTAAAAGTAGAAAAGTATTATCATCAAAATATAGTGAAAGTAGCGACAGTAAAAGTAGTCGTTGTGCAGATTGGTCCATTTCAGAATAATATATGATATGTTTTATAATGATTGATCATGAAAGTGTTCTCAAAGCTGGTAAAGGTGCAGCTAGTTTGAATGACTTTTTATACTGCAGGGTAGCTTTTGGATTTACTCCAGGTGGAACTAAAGTCTGATTTAACACTTGATTATATTTCACTTAATTAATCCACATCTGTGAAGTAACTAAAGGTATTAAATACATGTAGTGGAGTAGAAATACACCATGTACCTCTGAACTGTAGTGGAGTAGAAGAACAAAGTAGCAAAACATTGAAATACTTAAATAAAGTACAAGTATCTCAAAATTGTGCCCAAGTATAGTACTTGTTGAGTTTATGAACTTAGTTACTTTACACCACGTGGCTATAAAGATAGAAAGACTTAAGCCTTGCACAGAGGCATGAAAATACATTTTCAAAATGCTCAACAGTGCTGCCAAAATTATAAACTGACTGCTACACAATTTAAAATAAATGCTTTTATATATTTCTCTTAGATGTGACTCTTTGGCGTTTCTGTTATTATTAACACTGCTGCTTTAGTTGTTCTGACTGCTAAAATCCTCTGTTATTCCGTGGGGTGGGGGAGCCGGGGGCTCGGATCCTTATCACCTTTTTCATACCTGATGAGTTTGCATCCCTGTATGTTAAAAAGCCTCAGTCACCTTAATTCATGTAATAAAAACATCTCAGGTCAGTAACACTCAAAGCTAAATGTGCAATACCATGTTCAGCTATGTTACTATTTATAATGTTATTGTTGTTACATCAGAAGATGTACATATTGGAATGATTTCTTAACTTACAGTACAGTTGGCTATTTTTTACTATATGTTTGGGAAGGATTTATTAAATTACTATGAATATTGTCATTGTTGAAGGCTTTTAGAGAAGGGTGAACTATAAGCCTGAATTACATAAAAGGTTATACCTAAAAACATTAAAGCCTCAATAAATAAATCACAATTATTCTAGTTATTTTTACCTCCCGTATTGCTTTCAACCCACCAGCTTTTATGGTCTTGTTACGTCACTAACTGTAAGCTTGTCACATACAGTCTATGGTCACTCAGAGTAACCTACAGTTAATTTAGCTGCTGGAGAAGAAAGATCAGGGGGGGAGGGGGGGGGGAGAGAGCTGTGGTTGATGGGCCATTAGTTGTGTAAATACACAGCTGAGAGCTGCCGCTTCATTCAGACTGTTTAAAAAACGGTAACAACGGACTATTTTTCTTAGCGGATGCATGTCAATTTAAATCAATACATACAACTATTTTTTAAATCATTAAAAACATTTTCCAAATCCATAAAAGCATTTCAATTAATACTGGGAGTCATGTCGTTACTTTGTTGAGAATGTGGCCATGTAATAAGCGGGATAATTTGCAGCGACTTGTTCCTTATGGGGAAAATAGCACCCGTCATGCAGATCAGGATCCCTCCGCTACGCTTTGGGATCTTGATCTGCCGACGAGGCTCCATTAAAATATAAATATTTTTAGTGAATTACTGAGTTTAGGCACGTTAATAACGTTTTAATGAAGTTGAATACAGTATATTCATATGTGTCAGTGATTTCATGTCAATTCGACGAACATAAACATAAATGATTGTGGTGAAGATGATGATTAAATTAGGATTAAAAATCGAGAGCCGGGCTGCATTTCCTCCTGTTCGTTTTTTTCGACTAAACAACATTATTTAGTTAAATAACAACATGGTGATGTTTTGTAAATGATTACATGTCTCTTATTTAGCACAGAGTAAGATATCCGTGACATATGGATCTTAACAAAGTTCCGCTGTACATCCAGCGTACTGTATCTGACTTTATTTCACATGAGCTCCAGTGTGGAACCCCACTGCACCCCCTGGTGGATCAATGATCCATTGCAGCTGGCTTCATTATAATTAAATGTATCTATCACGGGGGTGGTCTCAAGTCAAGCTGGAGGCTTTCCCTTGAGCGAGGGCAGATCACGTACCAATCACGGGACTCGCGTTTCAAACTGTCTGAAATGAATCGCTACATGTGTAACTGACAGATAATACTTAGATTTAGCACTTTTGACATGTGAAGTGAAGCTATTTCTTAGCTGCCTAAAACGCAGCCATTCTACCTCTGAGCCTGATTTCCTAGCCTTTGCCCAGGCCTTGTTTCTCTCATGCAGGAGACTGGACAGTTCAGCAGAAAACCAAGGATTGTCTCGTCCCTTCACTCTAAATTTACGCAGGGGTGCATGTCTATCTATAATTTCCATAAAACCAAGATAAAGATAAGACCATGCAGTTTCAACATCAGCACACAAATCGATTTTTCCCCAATCAAACCCAAACAGATCATGCACAAAACCCTACTCCACAAAATGTTTTATGTCTCTCTTGATGATAATACGAGGTTTAACCTTTTGAACCTTAGTGTCCTTAATTGTGGCTACAACACAGTGGTCACTCAGATCATTCGCAAATACTCCCATAGAGGAGTATTTATAGGGAATATTAGTTAGAATGAGATCAATTAGGGAGAATTTATTTGGGGACTTAATATTAGGGCGAGTAGGACTGTCGACAATCTGAGTAACATTTAAAGAGATACAAAGGTTTTTAAAATCCTCTGACACTGTAGTTAACCAGTCCCAGTTAAAATCTCCAAGTAGCACTATTTCCTTGTACTCTAGTTGCGATAAAAGATTTGCTAGCGAAGACAAGGAGTCTTTGACAGCTGAGGGGGGTCTGTAACAGCCCACGACCATGACCTGTTGACCCTTTGCCACTTCTACATTTAAGGCTAAAAATTAAAATGGCTTACTGATAGATTTGGAAACTACTGTGGTTACACTGAACTTATTCTTAACATAAATGGCAACGCCACCACCTTTATTAGGCCGGTCGGTACGATACAAATTATAACCATTTAAGGCAATGTCAGAGGCCAAAGTAGATTTATTTAGTCATGTTTCTGATAAAACAATGACGTCAGCGTCAGTCGAGCTTGCCCAAATGCGGACAAAATCTAGTTTACCTAACAGACTGCGCACATTCAAGTGGATGAAACCCAACCCAGACCTAGCTTTAAAATCAGCAGGAGTAGCAATCTGACTACTACTACTGGGCGGACGAGGGTTAGGTTGTACATTTCTTGATAGTAATAGCAACAAAAAAAACTGGCATCTTTTCCTCTTAATCGACACACATACATTGTCATCTACTTTAGAATCACCGGAAAAGTCTGCGAGAGTGTGATTAGAGCTTAAGAAGCAGCAGTTTATTTTGTCGAGCAGATTGACTGTGACAAGGCAACCGGTAATGTTTGTGTAACACATCCGAACCTTTGCAGGGGATGCCGACTTCGGGTGGCAGAACAGAAACTACGGCTTCCACAGATGACATTTTGGTAACACTTTATATTAAAGTGGACCTATCATGCTATATTTGAATAATATAGTGTAGGACCATACCTATATAAGGCATATTTATACTTTTTATTTTTCAAAATACCAAACAGATCATGCATTTTAGCCATTCCTCATTTCGCTCAATTTAACACTGTCTTTGCATGGGCTGATTCTGTGAGAACAGCACCATCTACAGGCCTGGCATATGTACTACAGCGTCTCCAGCGCTTTCGAACGGCAATGTCCGTGGCTGTCTCCTCTTGATTGGTGGAGTTGGCCCAATAGCCGTAGCGCCACTTCTGTGACATCACAGAAGTGTTCAAATCTGGATCAGTCTGTATCAGATCCGTTGCAGCCCCTTTTTAAGAGATTTGTGTATGGAGGAAAATAGAGAGGGTTCTGTTTTCTGACACTTGGTGAGTTCCCTGGAACACCGGGGACACATATTCATGTATAAAAGACGTACAAAAGTTCATTTTGCATGATAGGTCACCTTTAAGGTACACAAATTCACCAACAACTAGTTGTTAATGAACTTGCATATTAGCAGTATATTGGCTCTTTAGTAGTCATAATAAAACACTTATTAACCTGTTAAACCCCGAGCCTGTTTTTCAGGTTTCAGGCTCGAAAATGACATTCCCAGAACAAATGACCATATCTTCCCTTCTAAAAGGGTTAAATTAATAATCTTTTTTCTCAAAGTAATGATAAACCTGTCAGTTGGATGTAGAAAAGTCAGATTCAATATAGATGTTTTTTATTTTAAAGAAAATTCCGATTGAACATGGTAAAAAACTGTAAATTATAGTGTCCGTCCAAATAATATTTTGTACTTATAGTGAAAACTAACTTTGGATGATGGGTTAGTAGACTAAAAGCTTTAGGAATCCAAAGTACAACATATAATAAGTACCCTGTATCAAGATTGATGCAAAACAAGTTATATTTGATATTTTTAGACAGATTTAGCAAATAAAAACCTCTTCTGGGGCCATTTGGGTGGATTTGTCATATCTCTGGCTCCCCCTGCTGGATTTTGACATGTGACATATATTTCTAACCGTCAGAGCCAATGGAATCGAGGGGTACTCCCACATAGTCCTTATTTGGTCATGTGTGTGTATTATACTGCCGCATAGCCAAGACCGGAAGCAGCAGCCACTCTGGTGGCTACCATTAGCAGCTAATTTTTGCTCTGCGATTTTTACATAAATGAAATTATGTATTATAAATAATTCCAATTATTGCCCAGGAACTTTATCAACCTTTGGATTAACCGATTCAGCCGCGTTTTTACTCGTTTTAATGCCATTGAACACGTCTTTTGATCAGATTAACAGCTACGGTGAGACGATCTCCCTAGAAGCTACGTAAAGGTACGTGTTGTGATGTCTGTCTTTGCTTCCCCTGTCGCAAGTTCCGATCACTCAGTGATGATACTGTATACCTAAATAATCTGTGGAACCTCAGCTTTAATCGGAGATCTTGTATATGCAGCTACGATAAGTAATAAGGGTACTTTTATCTTGAGCTCTGTGCCAATGTCCGTTAGCATTTTTCGCTAAGGGGTCATTTAGATGCTTCTTATGAGACTTGTGTTTTGTTTTGATTATTTCCGTTAATCTGGTATAACACATTAATAGGTTCTTAAATATTAAGATCCCCTGAGACACAGTGTCCTGAAAAAAATAGCCAGGGTCCCCGCCGGCGGGGACCTTGGGGCTTATTAATGCCTTATTCTACATGACCATATTCTACAAGTAATAAGCCATTAGTTGAGAGTTTTTCCTCAATAACCCTCTAATTAGTGCTTATTTGTTGCAAGTAAGGAATTTATTGGCATGAGTTCTGGTCTTAATGCTCTGCTCAAAATGGGCCTAATAAGGCAGTAATACCACAAGAATAATAATTCTCCCATAATAACACTTAACAAATATGATCTATTCTTATGGAACAAGACATGAAACTACAAGGGTTAATTCAGTCTAAACAACACAAAATTAGCTATTTATATCTAAGAACATGTTCCCTATTTTAAAGTGAAGTCTTGTTCATAACCAATAAGCTAGTTTGACTCTAATTAGGTATTTCTATCTAAGAACATGTTCCCTATTTTAAAGTGAAGTCTTGTTCATAACCAATAAGCTACAGTGTTTCCCTTAGGATGGAGTCATAGCAGCGGTGCTAAGGCCCGTGGGCCCAGCATAATGTGAGCGCGGAGCACATGGACATTTTTAGTGCGTGCGAAGTGCGCCCCGCCAATTTGTTTCTATGTGTCAGCACAAGAAAGGCTCTTGAGGCCTAGTACCAGGGCCGGTTCTAGACAATTTGCTGCCCTTGGTGAGATTTTAGGCGACATTTTATGTGTAAAGAATAAATGAAAAATCTCTACAAAAGACAAATACACTGCAAAAACAGAAACTTATTGACATAGGTAATAGACGTCAAAATGGCTTCAAATGTATTCAGTATTGTATGAACATGTTTGAATTGGGGGGTGGATGTCACATCCTCTAGGGTGGTCCGGGGGTATGCCCACCCGGGAAGATTTTTTTTGAACATTTTACAGTAAAATGCTTCAATCTGGTGCACTTTGAGCAGAGAATTACTAGAAACCTGATCTAGGGGGTACAACTATAAAAAGGCCCATATGAAAAAGATCAGTTTACATTTTAATAATCAAATAAGTATGTGAACATAACCAATAACCTACCATAGCCAATAACAAATAAATGTAGCTTATTCTAATTTTGTTGTTCGTTCATATCTTATTTTACCTAGTTAACCTAGCGCCCACCGTACAGGGCAAATTAAACGTGTAACCGGGGTGAAAAGGGTGTTACATTTACTTAATTATGAATGTTGTTACATCAAGGCCGAACATTTGGATGAGCGCCAACGTTCAAAAATGTTTTTCCCCAGAGCTACCAGCGCAGCGCCCCCCAGATCTGGCGTCCTAGGCGACTGCCTGTGTCGGTTATGCCAGTAACACAAATACTACAAATCCACATAACAAACAATCAAAAATGAAAAATGGTCGCCACTTATTATTATTTGAAGAAAGAAAAAAAAGTTTAAAAAAATTATTATTATTATTTTTGTTTTTTGGGTACCTGGCTGGCGCCCCCTAGCAGCGGCGCTCATATTTCAGCAGCGGCGCTGCGCCGCCACTATTTGTATATAGGGGAAACACTGAGCTAGTAGTTTGACTCTAATTGACCTGAACAGGTTCCCTATTCTAAAGTCGCCTCCTCTTCACACTAAGTAAATACATTATAGCACACAACTACTGAAATTAACCTCAACAGTACATGAACAAAGTAGGCACACGTTGAAATATCTGTTTTATTAATGAACCACTAAAGAGAGGTTCAGACACATACCAACACATGTCAAGTTTCTCCAAGAACACATAGCAGCCTGTACTTTTGAATAAAAACAGATTTTTAACAGAGTTTATGTATTTGTGATCATACTTTGTGAACTGCTTGTATGTTCTTACACAATAGGTGTACTGTTCTCTCTCTGTGTTGTACTGTCTCAGTGTGAACATAGATTAAACAGCCAGCCCAACTCTTTTGAGAGCCAGGGAATGAGCAGCCATGCTCCTTTATTGACTTATTTGCAGTCCACTGACATTCAAATGGAGTGAAACTATACAAAAATAAATTGCAAGGCACTTAATTTTCTCATACATGCAACACACAAAAGGAATTGACTTGTGCAATAAAATAGCTACTCCCCTAGATTTCCCCATGAAAGAAGAGTGGTAGGTATGGCCAATCCAACTGGCCTTTAATCTGCTCTGATCAGAGACTCTAAAATGAGTTTCTTGTAGAAAAATTATCTGTGCACCCAGGTGCTTGAGATGGTGCAACACTTTGCTGCGCTTAACAGGATTGTTAAGGCCCCTACAGTTCCAGGTACAAAATTGAAGCCCCTCTCCATCTTGTTGTATTAATTTAGGTGAAACCATAGAAGCATCTTAAGAGGCAAGGAGTGAAGCATTATATAACATAGAAGCAGAATGAGGTATAACGAATAACAGCATTTCAACATGTACGATGTTGATAAACCAAGACACGAAAAAAACAAAAAAGAAACAACCAAAAAACACACCATATAGAACAACCCTTTGTGGTAAAAGAACCACGTTACTCCCTCCCACCTTCGCAGAAGTGCCTCCCCATGCGAGACACGCCGATCAAACCTTATAGGAATTGCTAAACGCTCCGTCATGGCTACTACCATCCTAGGCTACTATACTAACACAGCCTAAAGCTACCCAAAGAGAAAGGTGACTGGGTAAAACAAGAGTAAACACGCACAAAATAAACAGAACATTAATACGTTCGTCACACGTTTAGACATGTTGTCAGTGACTAATTATCATGGAAAGCTATAGAGAGCCGCAGTGACGCGTCGTAAAACCCGGAAGTAAGTTAGCATTTTTAGCACTTCCGGTTCCTTCCTCAAAAAGCAATGCATTTTTTCCATAGGGTTTTGGAAAATAGCTCGAAATAAGGTCTGTGGTTGACACAAATTTAAGAGGTAATTGACGTTTTGTTCTACGACATTAAATACATCAGCAGTGACCCCACTGGGGATTTTTGAAGAGTTTACGTGTCTGAAAAACGATGGTTGTTACCGAATGGCTGAATAGGACTACAGAAATTGTCGAGGCCGTTGTACGTCATTACGCCGAACACGTAAACACTCCCGCTAAGTTTGTTTTCCCCTGTGTTCAGCTTAAAAGCAAGTACCTGCCTATCTTTAGTATCTGTATATCTATATCTGACCATTAGAATCTGTATTTTTGAAATTGTCGTTTTTAACACCGTAGTTTTACAAATGATAGAATAATTAATTACCAGTGTTTTCCAATTTTACTCGGCAGTTCGTTTCGTTGGCTAACGTTAGCTAAAGCTAGCGCTACTAGTTAGCTACGCAATGGTTTGTTGCTTTGCTCCGGGTTGCAGCCACAGGTCTTCGCATGAAACGTGCTTGTTCTATCGTTTCCCGGCCAATGTTTTCCAAAGGAGAGTCTGGATTCGTGCCATGAGGTAAGCTGACGTTACATTTTTGTCCATGTCACGGTGAAATGTAAATAATGGGTAGTGACTGTATCGCCGTTATAGAGATGGCGCTGCTGAAAAGACCGCAACACAAGTAAAGATAATGAATACATCCTATTAAAACCTGTGTGGCTTATATGATAAGTGATATGATATGATATGATATGATATGATAAGTCTTATTAGTACAAGCAGCATAACGTTTCACCATGTAATTAAAGATTGTAGTCAGGGAAATCAGTTTGACATATTGAACTAATAACAAATCACCTCTGGCTGGCAGAGAACTCTCTGCTCCATAGCTTCTCTTGGACGTAAAATCACATGTACATTTTACATTTATATTCAATTTAATATTCCATCCCTCACATACTTTTGTATATATAATAACTTATATTTTGTTTTTCTTGTTATGCTGCTGCAACACAAACATTTCCCAAATTGGGATCAATACAGTAATATCTTATCTTAATTAATTAAGAAATATAACTATTATAATTAGTGTAGCAGCTGACACCTATTTTCAATATGGATTAATCTACTATTTATTTCTTTAGTTCAATTTTCATCTATAAAAATGTCAAAATAGTGAAAATGTTCACGAGACTTATCAAAGTGCAAGGTTATATCTTTAGATGTTTTGTTTTAGCCTATGTACTGTATGTCTTAATGCTCTTATATGTGACGGTGTGACTTCCATGAAACTATATTTTATATCTTCCCAACAGACGAGCTGACAGAAAACCTAACACTCTAACAACCACAACATTGCAAAGGCGAGTAAATGTAAATTAAAAACAATTCACAATTTTATTATTTCTTCTTCTTTCTTGCAGTGAGGTGAAGCTGACCTTGCACCTGGTGCCAGTAAGGATATTCCTCACGCAGGCTGAATGTTTCTCCTTCCTTACTGACAAAGAAGCCCTTGATTTGCAATGCTTCACTAATTGTCATTTCCCTTGCTCCGTAGGGACACTTTACCTCAAGCACAGCGGAAGACCCTACCAGACCATCTGGAGATGCCCCCAACAATCCTGATTGGGAGAGCCACAAATCTGACTCATGGACCTGCATCTGAGTTGCAGTGGTGAATGCCCTGACACCCTCACATTCATTCATAGTCCCCCACTGTACAGACAAAACACCATCAAGGGCCTGTTGTTGCCTTAGCACCCTGGCAATAAAGGAAGCAGTCACACGCTTTGACCTCAGGACAGCTCCAAAGTTGCTGGCAGTCAACCTTCCTTTCCTGAACAAATGCCAGTTTGGGCTGGTTCGCTGACCAGTGGTAGCCACCTGAATTGCCCTCTGTTCCTCTTCAGACAATGCCATGCTTGCCACAATTGCCTCAGGTCCCTGATGCCCAACAGATTTGATAATTTCAGGAACAGTAAGTGTTTCCAAGCTGTAGTGTTCCTCTTCTGGCTCGGGGGAGAGAAGCCAAGAAATTCCTGAGAACCTGCCCCCGAGTCTGTCCCTCAGCCAGTCACGATCTTCGGAGGTAGGCTCTCTTGTGAGCGGGTTAAATTAGTTATTGGTTTCAACAGTCACATTAAAACAGTTACTAAATCAGCTTACTATCACCTAAAGAACATATCTAGGATTAAAAGACTAAAGTCACAGCAGGATTTGGAAAAACGTGTCCATGCTTTTATCTTCAGTAGACTGGACTACTGCAATGGTGTCTTCACAGGTCTCACTAAAAAATCTATTAGAAAGCTGCAGCTGATTCAGAACACCGCTGCTCGAGTCCTCACTAACACTAAGAAAGTGGATCACATCACTCCTGTTCTGAAGTCTTTACACTGGCTTCCTGTGTGTCAAAGAATAGATTTCAAAATACTGCTGCTGTTTATAAAGCACTGAATGGTTTAGGACCAAAATGCATTTCTGACCTCCTGCTAAAGGATGAACAATCCAGATCTCTTAGGTCTTCAGGGACTGGTCAGCTTTCTGTCCCCAGAGTCAGAACTAAACATGGTAAAGCAGCGTACAGTTATTATGCTCCAAATATCTGGAACCAACTCCCAGAAACCTGCAGGTCCGCTGCAACTTACTACTTTTAAATCTAGGCTGAAGACTTTTCTTTTTGTCGCTGCTCTTAATTGAACTATTCATATCTTAGACTGCACTGTAACTTTTATCCATGTATTTTTTCTTTTAATGTTTATTTTATTAGCTTTTCTTTTTAATGACTGATTTTAAATGCCATTTTCTTAATGTCTTTCATTTTTTGTAAAGCACTTTGAATTGCCTTGTGTTGAAAAGTGCTATATAAATAAACTTGCCTTGCCTAATAAAGATTTCATGTGACACATAAAATTAATTTGTTGATGGGAATTAATGTGAATAAATTAACTCGGTCTTAAAAGGTTAACGGTACTCTTGCTATCACTACTCACCGACACTATAAACCTTGTCCCTCATGCTAGCCCTGACAACACCGGTAAGCACACCTTCATCGAGGCTGCACTGTAACGTGTCCTGACTTGTAGTGGTTCTCTCCTCTATCTACACTCTTCTTGTCATCTTTGTAAAACGATATCAGACTGGTAATTGACACAGCCATGACTTCTAGTTAAATTCAGTGTGGCTAAAATGAAAAGCTTTGTTAAAATATGCAAGCACGCGAAAGTCAAATTCAGCTTTATTGTCAAAAATTCTACATGTGTTATACATCCAGAAATATCGAAATATCGTTTCCCACAGTGTGACATGTATACATAAAACAAAAAGTGCCTAGATAAACGTGGTATACATTAAACAAAACGGGCCTAGATAACCGGGGTATACATTTTAAAATGTTAATATATTTAAAGTTTTCAAAGTGCAGTTTCAGTGCAAGTCAGTTGAAACGATCTTAAGTTGGCGTGACGTTGAAGTCGTGCGACCCTGCTGCTGTACTGGCTTGTAGTTCGTTTATAGCATAACGTTAGCATTTTGCTTCTGCCGACTAGATTTATTATTCAAAAATTATAAAAGTAGGGTTGACATGTGGATATTATCCGGCTGAACAAAACGTGATCCATCTCTTAAATATGTGTCAACCACAGACCTTATTTCGAGCTATTTTCCAAAATCCTATGGAGAAATTGCATTGCGTTTTAGACGAAGGAACCGGAAGAAGTTTACTTCCGGGTTTAAGGACGCGTCACTGCGGCTCTCAATGACTTACTGGGAGATGCAGTCCAAGTTGTCATGAGCAAAAAAAAAGGAGCTCAGCCCTGCTCCGTCACACAGCACTTGGACTGACTGCTTTCTTGAGTTTTGTATTGACGAAGTCATTTGCAGCTGTAGGGTCTTCAAACCGATGTGTGTCTCCGCTCGGCAGCGTGATTCGGAGTACCGCTGGGTAGAGAAGTCCAAACTTAATGCCCGGACATGAGTGCAACTGACGCTTGACAGTCCCAAAAGCAGCTCGCTTTTTAGCAACGGTGGAGGTGTAGTCAGCAAAGATAGAAATCCTCTTACCCTGGCAGAGGAGGGGAGACAGTTCCCCGGCCCGACGTAGGATCTCATTGCGAATGTGAAAGTAATGAACTCTTACGACGAATGGTCGGGGTGCATCTCCCTCTCTGGGCCTGTCCCGCAGTGTACGATGGGCTCGATCTAGCAGGGGCTTTTCATCCACGCGAAGTATTTCCTGAAGTAGTTTGGCGATAAACTCAGTAGGACGAGGTCCCTCCAATCCCTCCGATATGCCCACCAGCGTAGGCTGGAAGACAAAGAGTCAATTTTGCCAAAAATGTCGGCTTTCAGGAAGTCCATCATACTTTGTTATAGTTCGGCGTCGAGTGCGTTAGCTTCAGCCACCCCTCGAGCAGCGTTAGCCGGGTCAGGCAAAGGCGAGGTTTTGCTGCAGCCTCCTCTCTGTGCTTCGGATTTTTGGGGAGCAGAAGACATTTCGGTTGTTTTGGTTAACAAAAGTCACGTATGACGAATCCTTAGTTTATGTTCTATTTCATTTCAACAATAAAAGACCAAGATTGTGCAGGATTTATGAAATTAAGTCACATTCTCAGGAACAGCGGAGAAACACGTCCAGTGCATGACATTAAGGATTTTGGGAGATGGCCCTGTGGGCCATCTAAGCTAATTTACCGATGGCCCTGAGCCCAATAGAGATTGCCCTGAAAGATGCGCGTGGACGAAATTGCACGAAGGGTTTGGGGGCCCTCCCCCTAGAACATTTAGATTTTTCCAGGTCTTACTGTCGATGCTGTCTGGTGCATTCTCTAGACTGAATTATAAGATGAACCACCACAATATTATATTGCACAATTTCAATTTTATTCTTCATTTCACTTGTTTGTTTGCTCTTGTTTGCTCGCTTGCATGCCCTGCATAGCTATAAGAAATACTTAAGTTGTTGGTCAAGACACTTTCCATCTGATGAAGGCAAATGCCTTCCCAGATATAAAAAAGTAGAAAACATTACATTCAGTTATAACTGCCAAAACAAACATTATTTACACTATTATGGCCCCTGTTAAAAATATTTGGAATGTTATCTACTGTAAGTTGGTCGAATGAATGCTTCCTCATCCGGAAGCTGACCGAGCAGACCCGAGCAGCAGTCGAGAGGAGCCGAGCGCATCCGCGAAGCACACAACATGGTGACGTCGGAGTTCCCATTAGCTGGCAAATCTAAATCTCTTCGGTCAAAATAATTTCCCTTTAGCGCAATACCGCGTCAGTTGCGCCACTTATGTGACAGACTAGAAGAGTATGTGACAGACAATAATAGTCAATTCTGATGTCTAACACTTAATGTGGAGAAAGAGATGTCCTGTCTGGGTTGATTGTGCGTTGATCTGTTGGTAATGCCTCTGGGCTCCGGTGGGCATGTAAACAAATGCATAATGCTGCGCTATACTTTGTGGCCTCACCCGATTGCATAGCAACACTTATTGTTTAGGTGGTTTTTAATAAGCAGGTAGTCATATCATTAGCTAGAACTAGCTGGATCTGATCGATATGGACATAAACGCGAGTGAAGTCTAATCTGACGGGAGAGAGAGATCAGCTGCTGCTGACGAGTCGACACACAGCTCTGCATGATCACATGCAGCGGTGAGCGGACAAAACACACACTTCAGGTTAGAATATCACTCGTAGCTATTTTAATTACCTCTCAAACTACCTAAACTAGTTATAGATATGTTTAGTTTTACTGTCGGGTCACTCACTACTGGATCCGCAAGCTGCATGATACTGGCATAATAGATTGCCCGATCGGGCAACCAGCAGGTGAGGCTTCATTGCCCGAGCTAAATACTAGATGGCCCCGGGCCATCGGTCAGTCCTTAATGTCGAGCCCTGACGTCTTACATCCTCAGAGCCCGCGACTCCCGACCTGCCTTTTAACTGGACACAGAAAAGATTGAGTGAGTGGAATGAAAGGTATCCATGGCTTTTCATAAATAAATAAAAAATAGCAGTGTTTTTATAGCAATTGATCGCATCCGCCCTGCTGCGCCAATCAACAGAGCGTGCGTGTGACATATTTAGTAGCAGGATGTGCACTGAAAAATAGGGCTCCCCCGAAAGCAAATGGGTAATTTGAACACTGCAGTCATATCATTAGCTAGAACTAGCTAGATATGATCGATATGGACACAAACGCGAGTGTAGTCTAATCGGACAGGAGAGAGAGATCAGAGATCAGCTGCTGCTGACGGACAAAAAGAGCCCTGCCTCTCCTGCTAAATCCACCGCGGAGAATAAACTGAAGGGCAACCATAGAAACCATGCTCAGAAGTCTTCTTCGTTGCTTTTGGTGTATTTTGTGGCAGAAGTACAGCGCCACTTACAGGCCCGGCATATGTACTACAGCGTCTCCAGCGGGTCGAGCGGTCTCATGTGGAAGGGCACGTTTCTGGTGCCTATTGCGTGTGGGTGGAAGACTTTTTTGATATCGAATTCAGTTCGTTTGCGTTACCGTTCCTGTGTGGCTCCAGCCTAAGACACTTGTCTTTTGTACATCCCGACCTCCTCTTGTTCAGTTCAATGCAGTTAAATGCAACATGACATTTCCCTAAAGCTTTTTAATATGGTATACAATGGAACCAACAGAGATTAAGAGATTATGGTAAACAGAACCATCATCTGTTATTTACAGTACGAACAGTGTACATCATCCAATAAAATGAGTTTATTATGTTTTATAAGTCTTAACCCACCCTGTCATCTGCCCTTTCAAGATCACTTACACACTTCATTAAAGTGCAAAGGGGGCCTCCTCTGTATTGTCTCGAAACACACACCCCAGCAGTTAATGTGTATCAGTGACATTAAAGACATTACACAACACCAAACATCTGCAGTGCACGCTTCATTAGACCGCAAACACACACTCTATTAATCTCATCGAGGTTTCATTCACTCGACGTGTTGGCATCCTCAGCGCTAATGAAACCATTGTTGAGGCGTCAGGGCCACTTATAGTGACACCAGTGAATGTGTTACAGATTTACACTTCACTCTGCACAAAGGCAACTCTGCCCCACACACACACACACACACACACACACACACACACACACACACACACACACACACACACACACACACACACACACACACACACACACACACGCACACGCGCGCGCACACACACACACACACACACACACACACACACACACACACACACACACACACACACACACACACACACACTGTCCTTCGTGACAATTGCCAGCACTTAATTTAACAACAATTGAACCAGTGACCTCTTACTGAGACCATTTAATGACACACAAGGCCAGACCCCCCACTTCTGCCAGGACACACACACACACACACACACACACACACACACACACACACACACACACACACACACACACACACACACACACACACACACACACACACACACACACACACACACACACACACACACACACACACACACACACACACACACACTGCAGGAGAACAAATTGAACTGGACATAACCATGAACTTGAGAAACCTTGAACTGCAGCACGACTCAAAGCTATCAAAACAAACTAAGTAGTAGATGGTGGGAGAGAAAAAAGAAAGAGAAGAGGAGAATAAAGGGGGGAGAAAGAGGGAGGAAGGCGGAGAGTAAAGGGGGGAGCGAAGTTTGTTGTGTTGATGTTTTCTCTGGCAGCGCGTCGGTTTGAGCTGCACTCACCGAGGGGGATCATGAGAAACTGACGCTCATCTGGCTCTGAGAGCAAAACCTCAATCCAACGGGGGGAGGAGGGGGAGGAGAGGAAGAAGAGGGGAGACAAGAGAGGTTCGCACCCACACAAATATGAAGGGACATGTAGAGAAGTTTACGTTTAAGGAACACTGCTAGATTTACGCTGGATTTGTTTTAAACATGTATTTAGGATGTTACGGGATAAACAATCTCGAACAGAGAAAGGGAATCCCTTAAAGCAGTGCAGTGGGATGCAGACATGTAATGTGGTTTACCCTGCCATTTGAAGTAATCACATCCTAATTCTGAAACTGAAACAAAATACTTCAAAAAGCTGAGAGTACGCCAGCTTTGGGTAAAAGGGGGTGGGCAGGGGGGGGGATCTGATCACTGACCAGTTGCTTGTAAATGTGGGTTTTAAAGTAATCAGCTCATTGCAGTTGATGTAAACTTGTTCTCCGATTTCCTGACTTAAAACTAATACTTTCCTAACTGCAAACAGAGAAAGACGGGAACTCTTGTGTGTATGAAGATGTGGTGACTTTGAGAGAGGGGGAAACATATTAGAAAACATGAAATGAACACCTATACAATATTGACCTGGTGGAGAAAAACTTAAAAACTGTTGACCTAGTCTTTCCAGAATACGTACAGGTAGTGTTTTTTGTTATATTTTACATTATGCTACAAAGGCGCATTTTTTGCATCACAAAGAATCCGTAAAAAGATTGATTGTTGTTTTTCCATTGTTTTTTAAAACATTGAAGAATATAATATCTTTATAAGATTCAAGTCTAATAATTTCCACATATTAAGGCTATAAAGGCGGCAAAAAAAAGATGACTTTGAGAAAGGGGAAACAGAAGTCGTAAAATGCTAACTAATTTCTGGATTTTAGAACTCATTTCTGCACCACTCTCCACTCCCTGTACTGGCACTGTTGCGAAAATAGAATACATGTGTTTAGAACAGAGAGAAGATTGAATGAATGTGAAGCTGAAGATAAAGAGATGTAGTCAAATTGAAGTTCAGCCAAAGCTTCTACAAGAAGAATCATGTTTCTGCTGGTTTTCTTTGGAGATGTAACTCAAGAAGACATGAACATAAACTGTAACAAGCGTGCAGGGTATAAAACTCATGTTGGTTTCTCAGCAGTAACAGCAGATCAGAATGGATACGATAGAATAAAGCAACAGACACACCAACAACATGGGAAACCTGAGAACCAGCATCACTGCTATGTCACGTTGATCCTCAGAGCAAACTCATGATCACCTGTGGTTAAAACTTTACTTAAACTTCAAATGCAAACAACATCTACTCACATAGGTTTGTTTGCTTCTAAATGTCATTGTGCCTACTCAAATGTATTTACTCTGCTTTTAAAGTTAAAAACCTATATGAAACCTATTACCCATTACTTCAATCATCTTTTATGTCCTTTAAACTGACCTTATCGATAACCTCCCTATTCTCTCAGTGGCAAAACAAATGAGGAAAGGAAGGAGAAGGTTGTAAATATTTAAATGTTTACAGTGGTGGAATGTAACTAAGTACATTTACACATGTACTGTAACAAAGTATAATTTTGAGGAACTCTACCTGAGTATTTTCGTTTTATGCTACGTTTATTCCACTCCATTTCTCTTTCCTCCTCTACATTTTACAGCTTCAGTTAACAGCTACCATGCTGATGTATATTAATCAATCAAGCTAAATAAATGATGATATATTATTACAGGTTAAGCTATCAATACATTCAAATCAACCCCACCTTTACCAAGGTAGGTGCAACATTGACATTAATATCTCAATGATAATATTTCTTCAAAAACATTTATAAATACATATAATTTTGAAATGTACTTTTTTTGTTTTAAGTATATTTTGATGCCAATAATTTTCACTTACTTGTAGTTAGAACAGAGAACTTTACACAGTTGTATTGCAACGTTTACTTTAGTAAAATACCTAATTACTTCTTCCACTAACTTTAATAAATTAAAGAAAGTTTTTCAATAACAACCACAACAAAAAAAAAGCTTATAGAACTTACCTGACTGGATGCCGAACCGGTTATTATTCCCAACTATTATTCCCAACTGTCACTCCGAGTCCAACACACCACAAGAGTCATATCCAGTGTGTGTGTGTGTTTGTGTTTGTGTTTGTGTTTGTGTTTGTGTGTGTGTGTGTGTGTGTGTGTGTGTGTGTGTGTGTGTGTGTGTGTGTGTGTGTGTGTGTGTGTGTGTGTGTGTGTGTGTGTGTGTGTGTGTGTGTGTGTGTGTGTGTGTGTGTGTGTCAATGGGTTTGGCAGCAGCCTGTTAGGCACTGATAGCGTTCAGTCCTGCAGCTGGAGAGGTTTTCACAGTGAGAGAGAGTCTGAAAACACAGCGCTGAGTTAAGTTCCTCCTCTTCCTCTCACTCTGCTCTCCTCCTCTCTCCTTCTCTGTCTCACTCTGTTTCCACCTCTGGTCTCCGCTCCTCTCACTCTCCTTCAGCTTATTATCCACTCCCTTTTTGTCTTTCTCTCCTCCTCTTTCAGCACTTCCCACTCTAACATCTGCTCCTTTCTTTTTGTCAATTAAAGCACCTTTATTTCCTCCTTCTTCATGCTCATGCCAGAATTCCTATTTTGATATTGATTGTTTAACTCTATAACTTTTCTTTCTTCCTTTCTTCTTTTTAACTTTCTTTCTTTCTTCTCTCTTTTTGTTTCTTTCTTTAATTTCTAACGTTCTGCCTTTTATTTCTCCCTCTTTCTGAAATTTCAGTGCATGTCATTCTTAATTTCTTATCTGTATCTCTAGCTCGCACCTCTCACCCTCAGCTCCTCCTTTCTCTCCACTATTTTCTTCTTATTCAGTCTTACTCTTACCATGCACTGACACTTTCTTCTAAATCTTTCCCCTTTGTTTCTTCCGTATTGCCAAATCCAATGCCTCTTTTACCTTCCTTGCTTCTCTGTCTTGGGGATACTTTTCCCTGTTTCCAACAACTGTGACCTAATCATTTAACACTCCTTAAACTTCACAATTTACTGTTCTTTTCCCCGAAAGTGTTTCATTATCCCTCTCCTTCTCCTCTCTCCTGTTCCCCTCCCCCTCTCCTCTCTTAGAGTATATCGTGTTTGTCTTTAAACTACAGAACTTGGCTGCGGCTCAGAACACATACATCACTGACCCGCTGCTTTATGTCCTGATGGATGGTCGTGCCTTTGTGAAAATAAACATTGCATGCTGAACCTACTCATCACACCATCTGTATGTTTGGAGACGTTTTCTTAGCAGTGCATCGGAGAGTGTAAACTTTCAAATCATATTATAAGAAAGGAAGGCATGCATACAAATGTAAAGTTTGTGGGAGGAGAGGTTTACTGTGAACCAAAAGGGGTTGAATACATGTGAAAATATGTGATTTAAAAGATGAATGTTATCAATCTTTAAAAACGCCCTATTGTGCTTTTTTCGGGTTTTCCCTTTCCTGTAGTGTATTATACAGGCTTGTCTAAAATCCTTAACACCTGAAACGACTCGATTGGACTCCTTGGTTTACTTCGGTAGCATAATGACATCACTACACACTCAAGCTTCTATTGGCTAGCACTCCGTCATATTTAATGTGGGCAGGACACAACAGGGCCAGTATGAGAAAAATAAAGAGCTTGTTGAACATTAAAGCAAGGAAACAGGTCAGATTAGAGGAACAACATATAGAGTGGCGAAGTCCCTCCCCTTCCGGTGTACCTCCATGGGACCTTATATCGGAAAAATAATGTATTGAAGTCAATGGGGAGAGAGAGGTTATCTTTCGATCCCGTTTGAATTGTGCCACGAATTACACATATGATGTTTGTCAATTTAAAAGATAATTTTGCAAGTCAACATTTTTTAAATGTTTCGTAAAACTGTGAAGTTACACATTTCTTTGTGTGAAGCGCTCAATGAACTACAACTCTGGTCTTGCACACGTCACCAACACCAAGATGGCCGTCACGTTGGTACATTTCACCTCTTTCTTTCAGAATGAGGCGAAAAGTATTAAAAGAGGTGAAAATCACTAGAAGTCTGGGCATGTTGAGAGCTGTACATACGAAAAAGGGGAGTTAGTCGGTTCCGTAAGAGCCAGCATGCGGGACCGGCTTTACAAGGTTTCGGTGAGTAACACGAGTGTAATGTGAAACGTTAATGTCAGCTAGCTAACATTAGCTAACAAGGTACACTCTCGTGTTTTGTTTTAGTTGCTCTTCGAGAACGAGCAAGAGGTACTATTACTGGTATGATAACAACTTGGTACAAAGCACACAGGCATCTTGTTAAAGTAAGTAAGTACAGTAAGTAAATGTATTTTTAGCTATCTGGAGGGAATACATCAGTTATGACAGCACTTACGCGACTCTGGGATTTGTAGTCTTTCTAGTTGCGTATTTTTCATAATCTTATATTTCAACAGTTTTAAGACAAACTTTGAATTTTTTGACATGGAAAGTATTTTTTAAGATTGACAAACAACATATGTGTAATTCATGGCACAATTCAAACGGGATCAAAAGATACGTTTTCTCTCTCCATTGACTTCAATGTATTATTTTTTCGGAATAAGGTCCCATGATGCGGAAGTAAGTGGGCGTGACTTCGCCACTCTATAGCATCAGGGTCTAATTACAGCTTGTTAATTATCTCTATATGTTTTTTTAAAGGGACTCCAAGAAACCAAGAAAACGTTGACGCGATTAGCCTGAAGCATTTTCTACACTTATACTATGTTTTGAGTAGCTGTTTTTATCATACATCTCTTCAGAATAGCAACAATTTTACTAGAACGATACTTTATGATAACACTTTATTATGCTAAGACTAAACATTTCTTGCGTCACATTTGTATTTTCCACGAGGACAAATAAACAAATTTAACATATCATTACAATCACTAAATGAAATGTTGTAACCCCCTTTACCAAACATTTGATCTGTTAGTCAAACCACAGAGTAATAAACACGCTCCCATTTGCAGCTATGAATCACTCCTTTGTGTGTTATTCGAATGATGTCCTCTTTACTCTTACATTATTTTTGTTTTTGGATGTTTTTCTGTCATTATCACCACACATCACAGCGCCATCAGAACTTAAACTATGCATCTCCGTCCAGAAGCTTTCTCAAACTACCGTGTGAAAATCTCGTAAGACTGTATACACTGACTGAAGTCATTGAACCTCGCCTCTAACCTTAAACTGTGATGTGGGGACATTGACACCAGTTTAAGATTCATGAGGACACATTAACTTAGTCGTCCCATAATGATTTCTGTGTTATGTCATTTTGTTTGGTTTGTTATCTGAGGTTTATGTGGTAATCAGCAGAGTATCTCAAAGTCTTAGCAAACGTTTAAGTAATTTGCGGCAAAGTTAATGGAGCCAGTGGTTTATTTCAAGGATTTCTTCTGAGTAAAATCCAATTAATAACAAAATCAAGATTTATTTGAATGCCTGTTTGTTTCCTCGTTTAAATATTTACACTATATGCATGACCGAACGTACGTGTGAGTGAAAATCTTAATTCAAAACAGAAAATATGAATCTGTTCCTAACAGCCTTTGTTTCTCAGAATTCAGGCAGTGATTTCCAAGAGCTGCAGGTCTGTCAAGTTAAGTGTAATGTATGATTTAATGCTGGTCCATGTATTAATTATTGTCATAATTTGTTTCCAATCTGGCGCTTTACACTCAATTGAGAGCATTGTTTTTTTAAAGGAATTTCCTCTTGCTTCAGCGAGGATGATAATAGATTAGATGAGATAAGATTCCATTTTATTGTCATTGCACAGTGTGCAAGTACTAAGACAACAATATAATATATGATTATGATGAGACATGATACCATGTACTGTAACAATGAAAATTAAGAGTGTAGGCTAAAGCTTACGCTAGCAGTTAGAGAAAATGTTAGCTAGTTTCTAGCTAAACGTTTTATTATATAGTGTGGCAAAAAAGTGACTTTCACACATTCACTGTTAATCATGATGATTGGTGGGGAGGGAACGGGGGGATTTTCGCCAATATAACGCAATACAAGAAAGGGAAACAAAAGCATACTGGGGCCAATTCAAGAGACATTTGCCTTTTAAATGGCTCTTGTTTAGCATGGTAATTACAAACACCTACCCATAATGTGTTCAACACAACCTCCTGAGAGGAAATCTTCAGTAAGCTCACAGTGAACAAGTTGTTTGCTCTCATTGTTAGTAATGGTCAGCGGTATGGAAGTTGATTTTTCAGAAAGGAAAATTATTGTAATATTTGTCTCATAGTTTGCTTCTTAAATTGTTAGCCTTGTTGGCTTATAGACTGTGACAGTAACCAAAGTATGGCCAATGCCTTGCAGTGTACACAAAAGATGCAGCAGCATACAGTACATATGAAGGTTTCTCAGTTGCCTGTTTTTGATATGTTCAGTATTTGCTGAGATAGAAGCGCACACTTGCTAACACACCCTCACAAGGTTTAAAATACACACATATTTATGTCATAGTTTAGGGATCTCTTGCACAAATACACATTTACACACGCACATATTTACATACCGCAGACATCCACATTCAAACAGTTGGCTAGTTAACACAGAAATATATGCAGATACTTACTTCAGCTGGCACACAAACACACACACACACACACACACACACACACACACACACACACACACACACACACACACACACACACACACACACACACACACACACACACACACACACACACACACACACACACACACACACACACACACACACACACACACACACACACACATACACACACACACACACACACACACACACACACACACACACACACACACACACACACACACACACATGGCAGGCAGAGATACGGAGCAAGAGTAGTGTATCCTGTGTATCTGGAGGCCTCTGCTCCTCCACTCCCTCACTGTAACAGCTGACTGTGCATTGTGTGTGTGTATGTCTGGTATTTGGGTGTGAGTTTGTTAGTGCAATCTTGCTTCTCCTCTGTTTGGAATATTTTGCTGCCAAATTAGTAAAAAAATATAGATGAACAGAAAACAATTGGAAATAATAATACAAATAATATTAAAGGTCCCATGTCATGCTTTTCTGGTTATTGCCCGTCCCCTTGTGTGTTATGTAGCTTTTTATGCATGTAAACGGTCTGCAGAGTCACAAACCCTCAAAGTACACCCTGTAGCGAGTAAAACTCTAACACAGAAAAGACCTGTCTATGCTGCCACAACAACAACGTGTTTGATGGTGAGTGATCTGTCACCATGGCAACGGCATTTGATGACACCCCATAATAGGCTTAGATGCCTTGAGGGCTAGATCCTTACCAAACCTGTGCATTTTTGGGCGGTTTGGAGCATTTCCATTGAAGTTATGAGAAAACTGTGTTTCATGGCAAGCATTGGATTGCCATGGCAACAGCATTTGGTGAAATCTCAAAACTGACATGTAAATGTCTTCACGGCTGGACTTTTAGCACACAATTATAGGAGCTGCGTTGCCATGGCAACAGCTTTTGAGGAAAACTTCCAAGTGGCACAAAGACATGTTGAGGGCCGGACCATTAACCATTATCTGAAGTCTGTGGCTAATGGGATAATTTTCCGTGTAGTTACGACAATATTGTGTTTTATGGCAAGGGATGTGTTTCCATGGAAATGGCATATGATGAGACCTCAGATTTGATGTGGAGTTGTTGAGGCATGGATCAGTAATATACATGTGAAGTTTGGGGGATGATCGGATCTTCGACGCTCCGCGCAGTTTCGCTGTTGTCGTCGACGTCACGCAGATGGTTTCCGGACTCGGCCGTTAGCAAGCGTGGGAGGTTTCAGGCCGATGGGACTATGTAGGTCTACATGGGAGGTACAGCAGTAACATAAACATCGTGTTTGATGGCGAGTGATATGTCGCCATGGCAACAGCATTTGATGACACCCCATAATAGGCTTAGATGTCTTGAGGGCTGAATCAGCATCAAGTGATGTTTTGGACCGTTTGGAGCATGTTCACTGGAGTTATGAGAAAACCGTGTTTCATGGAGAGCGTTGTGTTTCCATGGCAATGACCTTTGAGGAAATCTCAAAAATTAAACGTATATGTCTTAAGGGCTGGACTGTTAGCACACATGTGAAGTTTGACCAGTTTATGACAATTTTCATAGGAGTTATATCAATATCGTATTTAACGCCGAGGGATGCGTTGCCATGGCAGCGGCTTTTGAGGAAAACTCAAGTTTTTACCATTTTCCTTTGAGTTGCGACAAAAACGATAAGACCGTGTCCATTGGAGTTACAGCAACATCGTGTTTTATGGCGAGGGGTGCATTGCCATGGTAACATCACATGATGAAACCTTAGATTTGACGTAGAGCTGTTCAGGGCCGCAGTGTTAACCATAATGTGATGTTTGGCGGCGTTCGGAGTATGTCAGTTGGAATCAAGACATCATTGTGTTCCATGGTGAGGGATCACCTAGCATCGAGCGAACGTGAAAATGGGCGTCGCATAACTACTACGCCATGTGGTGAAAAGTATAGGCTTGGGCGGTATGACGGTATTACGGTATACCAGGGTATTTCGAAATCCCTGTGGTATGATTTCAATACCGTGACGTCACAGACTGTGCGCCAAATCACAGATGCGTTTCATTCTATTACACTGACACGGAGTTTTGACAGGGACGACATTGGTTGTAATGCACAGCACACGCCAGCAGAGGGCAGGGGAGGGCAGTCCGTCTTTCCCGTTCTCAGAGCTCAGCACAGAGCTGAGCTGAGCAAGATGGCGGCAGCATTTGCCGGCCCCGAACCCGGACAACTAGTAAAAAAGAAAAATGCCTCTGCGCATGTTTGGGACTATTTTGGGTTTACTCGTCGCCAGTGACTTCATCCAGCACAACGAGAGACAGAGGCACTTCTTTGGGAATGTTTAAGACGGGGTGAGTGAGTGTTGACATTTTTTAATCCTATGCAACTGGTTGATGGTTTTGTAGTCGAGGTCGGACGGTTTTAAAAACGAAAGCACTTACGTGCTAAAGATTCACGCGAGTAATCCAATGAATCAAATGGAAATAAGGTTTTTAACACATGCACGGAATAATATTGCCAAACTAGTTAGTGAATATAGCAAACTTTTTCAATAAGTCAAGTATTTACTCCCGGAAAATGTTTATGTATGATGATATATTGTTGACTTAGCTCACAATGGAAACAACGTCGGACATCTACAAACGCGTCCTGTATCCGATCTCAAAATGTGCCATTTGCACAATGTGTCATGTATTCAGCCCTTGTTTTGCACTTGCGCGCACGTCGCGGCACTTTGCGAGCGTGTACCGGCTCGGCCTGCATTTTACACCAAGCATATAATATACCGTTCGAAACATCTATTTGCCGCCGAACGCCACCTCGCTCAAGTCGACCCAAGTCATACCGTATACCACGGTATGATGTCAGCAAGGTATGACGGTATGAAAAAAATGATACCTAGACTTCACTAACGTTTATGTCCATATTGATCAGATTTAACTAATTATAGGACTACCTGCTTATTAAAAGACACCTAAACAATAAGTCAGGGCTATCAAGTTTTGAACAGAGTTCAGAGTGAGATTTTGGCAGTGGTGTTTGGTACTCCAACTTCTGGTTCCCCTCAAAGTTCCCATGAAGCCCTCTGTACCGTGAATGTCAACGGGGGGGGGTGGGGTGCTAGTGGAGTATGAAGCCCACTGTATCGCGAATGTCAACGGGGGGGGGGGGGGGGGGGGGGGGGTGTGCGTGCTAGTGGAGTGCACGCGTCTCTAAAAAGCCTAGTTTGTTTACAAAATTGCGGCGCGACTTGGTGGGCGGTACCCTGAAAAGAAATCTCTGCGTGAGAAGTACAAGGTGTGGCATGTGAGCGTGTGAATGGAGTGAAATGCGTGTTTCTCACGCCAAATGCTCGAGACTTGAGAGCTCTGATAAGTGTCGCTATGCAACCGGGTGAGGCCACAAAGTATAGCGCAGCATTATGCATTTGTTTACATGCCCACCGGAACCCCGAGGCATTACCAACAGATCAACGCACAATCGACCTATACAGGACATCTCTTTCTCCACATTAAGTGTTAGACATTAGAATTGACTATTCTTGCCTGTCACATACTCTTCTTGTCTGTCACCTAAGTGGCGCAATTGAAGCAGTATTGCGCTAAAGGGAAATTATTTTGACCGAAGAGATTTAGATTTGCCGGCTAATGGGAACTCTGACGTCGCCATTTTGTGTGCTTCGCGGATGCGCTCGGCTCCTCTCGGCTCCCCTCGACTGCTGCTCGGGGTCTGCTCGGTCAGCTTCCGGATGAGGAGGCATTCGTTCGACCCAGCGCGCTGGTTGGACCAACTTACAGTAGATAACATTACAAACATTTGTAACAGGGGCCATAATAGTGTAAATAATGTTTGTTTTGGCAGTTACAACTGAATGTAATGTTTTCTACTTTTTTACATCTGGGAAGGCATTTGCCTTCATCAGATGGAAAGTGTCTTGACCAACAACTTAAGTATTTCTTATAGCTATGCAGGGCATGCAAGAGAGCAAACACAAACAAGAACAAACAAACAAGTGAAATTAAAAATAAAATTGAAATTGTACAATATAATATTGTTGTGGTTCATCTTATAATTCAGTCTAGAGAATGCACCAGACAGCATCTAAGACCTGCAAAAATCTAAATGTTCTAGGGGAGGCCCCCCAAACCCTTCGTGCCATTTCGTCCGCTCGCATTTTTCAGGGCAATCTCTATTGGGCTCAGGGCCATCTGTAAATGAGCTTAGATGGCCCTGTGGGCCAAAATCCTTAATGTCATGCACTGCTACATTAAAGCAACACACTTAAAATAAATAAAACACAAGATGTACAATGTAGTAGTAGCACATGTATTATATCACCTTTACAACAAAAGACCAAGAGCTGGAGCATTAAAGAAATGTTGGTTTTGATTTGTTACTTCATCTCTAACGCTCATTCTTAGGAGGAAATGAAAATGTGTGAGAGATTACATATTGTATTTGTCTTACTCTTCTTTGTGTTAAGACTCATTGACTGTTTGAGATGAAGTGATATGAACTGATCACAGAAAGGTCCTCTAGTATTGTAGCACAATGCCCTCTGCTGTTACTATGTTGCTACTTTTACCTTTTACACCCAAAATGTTCCACATCAGGGACCTCTGATTGAACATCTGGAGCACAACACATCAGTTTGAGTTTTCATACCTGTGTTGTCAGTGAAATAAAATCTGGCCTTGTAGGTCTTTACACCTATTCCATCATGTTGGACAAAGGATTTATAAAAGCACTGTGAACTGATAGAAATGTCGTCATCAAGAGCATCAATACAAAAAACATATGACTGTGACTGTTCATGTTATTGTATTTGGACAGCTGTTAAGTTTATTTATAATCATTTTTTGTTAAAGCTTAAACCAAATAGTCAGTGTGGAGGATTTCAAAGAGACAGCAGATGTCACCTAATCTCATTGTGCTTCTTCTGTTGCAAACACGTTACAGTGTTCTCCACGGCCGTGTCAGGGCGAGGTGCCCGGCACTCAGCAGATCAGCATCAGTTACCATGGCAACAGACTTGAGAGCCAACATGGCCGCCAGAGGGGAACTGCTGCAGCACGCTGTGTCTGTTGGTGTCAGCGACAAGCCAGCATCCTTTGTTACCTTCATGTCTTTGGGGAAACTCTATTTCTGAAAAAGGACCTTTGTCTGATCTGCTCATGAATAATACTCAGGTTTATTCTCCTCTACATTATTGTAGATGTATTCTTGACACATGCGGGACATGCACAGGGGCGTATCCTCATGGTCAATTTAGATCTGCGCTCAGGAGGTCTTTCGAGGTCAGCTGGAGGATTCAGAGGATTTATTCGCACAATAGCTGCAGTGTAGTTTTGGAAATGAAAAGGTCAAGGTTGTCCATCATTGCAACATACAATATACTTAACATAAAAGATAACATAAATTAGTGCAACCGATGAAATTGTTTAAGGTTGTTGCAGGGATAAGAATACACTTTATACAAAAAAATTGAATTAGATCAAACAGAATGTGAAATTAAATACTGTAGAACAAATAATGTATATTGTTATTACATATTTAGATATGAGGACAACAAACAGATGCCATTTGAGTTTTATTTGTTTTATTTGCATTTTAGTACGTTACATTAAATAACTACATACCAATCCACAAGTCACAAAAACAGGACTAAGACAAAGAGATAAAAGAATAAAAACTGATTGACATAACTAACTAGTTAGTTATATAACTAATCTATTTACCCATCTGTCAACAAAGATATTAACTTGGTTTCTGAAGTCTCTAGTTTTAAATTCACACAACATCCTTAACCCTATGCAATCTGTATTCAGATCAAAGCACAGTACTGTGACTGCCAGTCTGAATGTATTAGACAATATTAAGGCTGCTTTGGATAAGAAATATGTTTGTGTTGCATTGTTTATTGACCTAGCCATAACATTTTACACTGTAGATCACCACATTCTGTCTAATGTTATGTTGGTGTATCGTTTCGGTCATAATGGCATTTGCTGGATTCAGAGTTATCTAACCGACCGTACTCAATGCGTCAGGTTGGGTTGTACTGTCTCTGACCCTGTCACCTTGGAGAAGGGAGTTCCACAGGGTTCTATTTTGGGGCCCTTGCTCTTTTTATTATATGTAAACAATATTTGTAATCAGATGCAATTCTACCTATCATATGTATGGTGATGACACTATTGTATACTCATGTGCTCCTTCTCTGGATATGGCCGTCTCCAATTTAAAATCTGGTTTTATCACGCTGCAGCATGCGCTTCTTGATTCAAAACTGCTATTGGACGGTAAGAAAACCCAAAGCAATACTTTTTGCTCCCAAGTCAGCGTCCTCTTGCCTCTCCATTGACACCCTCTGTTGAGTTTGTCGATACATACAAATATCTGGGTTTTTGGTTGGACAGAAATCTAAACTTTAAACACCACATTGAAGTTCTAACTAAGAAATTGAAATTCACTGTTGGCTTCCTTTACAGACTTAAATGTTGTTTTTCAACTTCATCCCGTAAAAGGTTGGTCTCCGGCTTATTCCCGTCCCAGCTGGACTACGGTGATACCATTTATAGATTTGCCTGTCCCACTGTTTTGGCCAAACTTGACCCGCTCTACCATGCTGCAATGCATTATATATCAAATGCACCCTATAGGACTCATCATTGCAAACTGTATAGCTTAATAGCTTAGCTTAGGTCCTCACTTAGTATAGGATGCAGCCTTGGTTTTTATCATTGTATAAAGCCATTTTAGGTAAGCTTCCACTGTACATATGTGCCAGATTTGCTTCAGTTTGTGACTCTTACAACCTCAGATCCAGTGCCTGGATACGGTTCCAGGTACCTGCCGTGCGGACTGAGGTTGGGAAAAGGAGTCTTTTTTATTATGGTCCTTGGTCTTGGAATGACCTTCAATCAAGCCTCAAACTGATGGCACTTGTCCCTATAGCCTGTTTTAAATTGAAGTTGTCTGAAGTCCTTACCACCAGCTGCAAGTAGTGCACCTTACTGTCCCAAATGCGCACAATGTAGTGACTGCTTTTCGTCTTTTGTTTACTTGTATTCTCTGTATTTTATATGTCTGTGTTATGTGTGTAACGTTGCTGCCTTCTTGGCCAGGTCGGCATTGTAAATTAGATTGTATCTCAATGCTTTTTTATCTGGTTAAATAAAGGTTAAAAAAGAAGAAGAAGAAAGAAATACAAAAATAGAGCTGAGATTCATTGATTTGTACTGTATGCTTTCATTTTATCATCTATTCTCTTCAGTATTCCCTCCTATTAAGTAAAAGTGCCACACAATATAGAAGTGACAACTGTTAAGCTTTGAGAACTACAAATTGTTTCATATTATCCCCCTTTATTGACAAAAACAGCTAAGCCTTCTGAGATCTAACCTCCATGTCTTTATCGTGAATATCGATAATTTGATGTCAAAACGCGACCTAACCAACTTAAAAGAAAGGTTTTCCACAGCACAGCTACATGTGTCTACTTTCAGACTTTTAAATGTAATGAATAAATCAGGTAAAAGTTCCAGCCAAATTCCCTCAAATCCCACAGATTCACCCGGTAGGTGAACAATTAAAATGTCCAAAAAAGCTCCACCTGCTACGAGCATTTATGTGGGAACAGGATTCTTTAAACCATCACTACTCAACATTACACCTTGTGCAGCTTTGCTAAGATATGTTACAACATACTGTACGCTGAATCATTTTACTGTTCACACATAATACACTTTGATATAACATGCAATAACAGCACAAAACATGTAGATAATATACTGTCATTGTAGGCTGATTTACTAAACATTAAACCCCTTTTGTAACTATTATAACAATTATAATCCACACAGTGTTTATTCTAGCACACAATTAATTTCACTCTTGCAATATGTATATCACAACTCACATAAAGTTCATACAATCATTAAATATGCTGTTCTACTATTTTATTTATGTTGTTGGTAATTGGTTCTTTTAATGGGAATTTCAAAGCATATATTAACAACAATTTTTTTACATATGTGTGTAGATAGTAGTCCTGTCAATTCACTTATTTGTTCAGCGTTGTTTCCCTTGTTCTTCATCTTCATTCATTTTGTTTATAAATGTTTTATCTTTTAATTTCAACATATAGACAACTGCCCGGCCTAAGACCTTTAGAGACCTGTAGAAATGTACGCAATACAACATTTATGATATCTTCTGCTTTGACAATAACAAGGATAATATGACTAACAGGTGGTTAAATTAATCAGAAAACAATGTCGGACCATGGCACCTTGTTTAGTAAAAGTCCACTTTATGATGTATTAGTGTTAAATGTAGCTTTCAAAATGCAAAAGATTTTGATCAATCATAGCGGGCCGGCCATATTTGTACATAAATAGAAAATGTTAAGGGAGCAAACATCAAAAACTAACTAAAGAAGCTTGTTTAAGTCTTTTAAAACAACCTGAAGTATTTTTTATTTAAAAATTGCATTACACCTTAATTTAATCTGATGATTTGAATCTCTGATTTACTAACTAAGTCATTAATAACTCCCTTTTATATCCAATGTATTATCTCCTAATGAACTAAAGCATAATTAATAACCAGCAGTTACTTTACATTTTAAGCGTATTAATGCAGAGCAGAGCAGGGAAATACAAGACGTTGATGTTTTCAAAGGAAGAAGAAAGAGAGATTGGGAGGAGGATTGATTTGAAGTAAAGGATGTGTGGTTAGGGCACGATAATCTGCAGCCATGTGGAAAAGGCCAATGAGTTCACAGTCCTTACAAACAAAGACACCGCGTCATAATGTAGTTTATAAGAGGGAATTACAAAGGAAATCAACGCTTCACATCTGGAGAACAAAAACACCAGAAACTCACGGTCTGAGTGTTTTTGGGAGGGAGGAAGAAAAGAACAAAAAAATCTGTTCCTCCTTCCTGCTCACTCTGGGCTCGGGGCCAAGAGAGGGGAGGAAGGAAGGGGGACGAGAGGAGGAGGAGGGGGGGGGGGGGGTGAGGAAGGAAAAGCAGGAGAGCGCAGGCAGGATCTGTGGGGATTGCAGGGGTGCATGGAACAGATGCAGAATCATTTAACTCTTCCTCTGCCAAACGTGGTCCCGCTCACTGCTCTGCATCAGAAACACAGATCAGAGCTTTGTTCCAAAACCAAGAGAAACCACTGCTCTTCATTAGGTCGCTACTGTCAGTAGGTCATCTGTACTGCATATACAGAATGTATACATCTGTTCATATATTTTTATCTTTTGTGGAATTGCAGTACCAAGTTCGGCAAAAGGTCCTCACTCTGTCGAAACGTATGGTATGGTATCGTCATGTGTCTTATTTTATCGTATAGTATTGTATCGTATCCAGCTTGGGGAGAAACGGATTACATGTAACAAGATTAAGTAATCAGAACACAAACAATAAACTGGAATTGATTACAATTACATAAAAAAATACGATATCAGATTACTGTTACATTGAAAAAAGAAAATGATATGACTAGCGGGATTACAGTGTTAATACATTTTGAAATAAGTATTTTTAGGTAGACGTACTGAATTAATTTCTTTATGGTTTATATTTAGGCTACCTTGATTCGTCTTTATTTGAAATACATTTCAATGCACTAGGTACACACCTCATTTTTATTGAATGAAAATACAGTCCGTGCTTTTGATTCATGTATTAAGCTTAAACAGCATATGTAAAAAAAATGTAGTGGTTACATTTGTGATAACAAATACATATATTTATTTTTATTTTCCAAGGTTGGATTGTTAAAAAAACATCCTATTGTTTTATATTTCCTCTTGTTTTTATTTGCATTGCATTTGATATTGTGATAATCCAATAGAAACAGTTAGTAATCAGCTTGCCTTACTTTTATATTTTGTAACTTATATTAGGTTAATGATTGCATTTTTTGACATGTAACTAGTTATTATAATCGATTACATTTTGAAAGTAACCCTCCCAACCCTTATCGTATTATCTAGTGTCATATCGTGTCATGTTGTTCTGTATCGTAACGATTGCAACGTATCATATCATACCTTATGAGATCATATAATATCATAACATAGCCTATTCTATATAGTTCCGTATGGTGTCGTAACGTAAACTTAAACTCAAAACACATGAAATAACACATGGAGTATGAGCTTGATGCCTTGTTTGACTAACTTTCAATTATCAACAATAATACATCGATACATCACTTTCTTACAGTATATATAATGTTAGGTCGGTGTTAACCTTCTGTTTAACTCACTCCAAACTGCATGTGTAAAAGTCACATTTTATGTCCTTTAAGCCACAGCAATTACAGTGTAAACTGCAGTCTAGTAAGCCGTAGTTTATCAATTCATGTGTTGAGCTCTAAACTTTAATAAATGATGGGCTGCAGAGGTTGTTTCAGTGTTATTGAAGGACAGCTGCAGCTTCTCTGATGTCTAAAAAATACACCAGGAACGACATAAATACAGAAAAACAGTGGTTAATATTCACACCCACCCTCAGGTCAAACAGAAATTGTAGTTTTTACATGCGTGACGCAGCGCTGCTCTCATCCCTCCACCCCCAGGAGAGACACCATTTAGAAAATGTAGGATAGGCAGAGTCAGGTAAACATCCACAATGGCTGCACACTCATTATGTATGCATGGGTGCCTGTCTGCCTCAAACATTTGCTGCACTGTGACTACACCTCTCAACGTTTAGCACAGTGATTTCAAAAAGACTCATCCTTTATTTTAAGGTAATATACAACCTCTTAACTATGATAAATTGAGATTTCTCGTTTTTGTTGGTCAGTTCTGTAGCAATAAAGCTTTTAGTTTGTGTTTTGCACAATTTTCCATACATTTAACCTTGAAAAACGTTTAAATCATAATCACGTTAGTGAGGTAGGTTTACATAGAGGGAACTTGCTTTGGTGTATAATGGTGCATACATAAACACAGTAGGAATAAGGTTTTAAAAAAAGAGAGGCAAATATAGCAGTCAAAATATATATTTTTACTGCTATATTGTCAGAACAAAATATTTAATATTTTTAATTAAAAGGAAATGTTTATAAGAAACAGAAATATATAACACATATTTGTTTAAAAAGTAATTGCAACAATACGGAGGAGGATTCGGGCCACATGAGAATAGTTTTTTGGGATGTGACCAAAATATATATATTTTTGGGAGTTTTGACTTTAATCTCAGAATTCTGAAGTGATAGTGTTGAAAATAAATGTGCAAAATGTTTTATTTTATTTTTATATTTATTATACTGCATATTCTTACATCTTATTTTTGTATAAATATTTTTATTTTATTTCATGCTGAAATGGAACAACAGTCAGCAAACCCAATTTCAACCGGGATGAATAAAGTACAGTATTTGAATGATTCTGATTCTGTAGGACGTTGAGTGTATAATCCTGTAGCCAGAAGCCATACTTTCATCAGTTTTTCTATAATCCATTCTGTAACATTGTGACTCAGCTTTTCCAACTGAGTCAGTCAACATACTCATTTCACAAATGGAAATAATTAAAATCCTTTATATTTACGGGTTGGTGTTCAACCATTGCTGTTCTTAAGTGTTTGTAAGAAGAAGTTGCTAACGGGGACAGTTCATCATCTGACAGAGGAGATCAGTATGAACATCAATCTCTCAGAGACAGGCTGGATAGTGGACACACATAATATACTGGGTTATTATGTGCTTATATGCTTGTACTGGGACACATAATTAACACCAGTTACCATGTTGCACCATTTATTCCTGCTTGGATGCATTTCGATCACCAGTTGCTTTGAAGTTGATGGTTCAAATATAATAAAGACAAAAAACATTATTATTTTGCAACAAAATTAAGGTGTGCTTTCCTCCAATGATGACACAAATGTGAAATTGTTGGTACATACTTGCCAAGAGTTTATTAAACTTTATAACATTACAGATTTAAAAAAGAAGAGCTACAAAAAGATGCTACAGTTTTACATATATCTGACCATATATATCACAAAAACAAGAAGTATAATTTTTACTGAATTTTTCAAGATGCAGTACGTTACTCTGATAAGACTGTCAGAGTATAACTGTAGCAATATTATTTTAGGTCTGACGAAATATAATTTAGAGATCTTAAATCTCATTGGGTGAGAGAAACTACATTTGGTGGAAGCAAAAAGAAGAAAAAACGGAGGAGACTGAAGTCCAATTATACAAAAAAAGAGATGTTATGGAAACAGGAAGTCAACTATGCCTGTAATTAGCATATCTGGCTAATGCTAGCCTTTAGCTAACATCAGGTTTTTGTGGTTCTAATAAAGAAATACAAACTTTAGATCTACTAAAACATGTGCAAATGCAGCTTTCTATTAACATGTGAGAAAAAACAAGTTGTGAAACTTTAGTCTTCTACATTGTTGAATAAAAGGGCGTGTGTTTCCACTTATTCAGTAGCTGCCTGTGAAAATAAAGACATTTGCAATATGAAATAGCATACAACTTCATTAAAAAACCTGAGTGCTGCCCTTTCTCTGATTACAACTTCAAACAGCATGAAAAAAAAATAAAGATTGGAACCTCTGGAACTCCCTCCCCCCTGATATTAGAAACATGGACACTATCACCACTTTCCAAACTCACCTCAAAACCCACCTGTTCAGGCAAGCGTATGGCTGACCTGTGCTGCAAGCTGTATGTTTTTAGTAGTTATGTTTTTAAACTGTGTTTTGCTTTTAACTATGTTTGTAAAAATTGTTTTTAACCTTGTTGTACGGCGACCTTGAGTGCCTTGAAAGGCGCCTTATAAAATAAATGCATTATTATTATTATTATTATTGATTAAAAGCTTTTTATATGAACGTTTTCTCAACAATAACACACTCCTCTTGGTGGTTAGAATCCAGTTTATTTGTCTTTGTTTTGATCAAATAGTAAAGAACAGAATTCCATCATTTATAGGCACCCCTTTATGATTGTGTGATGCTCTAAAATGACCGTGTAATCATATCTAGCAAATACTTTCCCCAATGCAGCCTTTTAGATCTGCCACAGCTTATAAACAGAGACTTTAAATGAAAAGAGTCTTTGAGGAGTCTCATGTGAATATGATAAAACAGAGTTAGAAAATGCATACAAACATAAAATCATGGCATAATATTGAAAACAAGTGGGGGATAAAAGATGAGCCTCTAAAAGTCTTGCAGACCTCTGAGAGTACTACAGATATGACAGCAGCCAATGGGGATGTTTGGCATTTCTAAATACAATTTTACATTGGTTAATTTATTTACTCTGCAAACATGGCCGTATAACTTTCAAACTTATTATTGCACTTTATACAGCATCTGGTGACGAATCCATATTTTTTGTCCACTTAAATCTTACTTTGCTTGATTAGATCATTTAGACATTGACTACTAAATGGATTGCCATAATTCAAAAGTATGCATCAGGAAGACTTAAACTGTATTTATAGTCACTAACAAAATGGGAGTACTATTCTAGATACCAGGCTTGGGGAGTAACGGATTACATGTAATGGGATTACGTATTCAGGATACAAAAATGGCAACTTTTACAGTTACATTAAAAAAACCTTGTAGTCTGATTGCCGAATAAGTAGCAGGATTACAATGTTACGATTCATTTTAAAATAACGATCAATATAATACAGGTAGACGTATAGCCTGAATTCTCTTTTTGATTTTCATTTAGACTACTTTGATTCTTCTTCATTTGAAATATGTTCACTTTTAATTCATGTATTAAACTCAAACAGCATTTTGTAAACTATACAATGATGCCCTTTTGTATACCAAATGTCTTAGTTTCAATTTTTCTAAGGTTACTGTTCTTTTCTTTTACATAATTACACTTCAGTAAAACAACATCTTATTTATATTTCCTCTTTTTAATTGGCATTGCATTTGATATTGAGCTAATCCAAAATGTGATGCTTACATTAGGTTACTGGATATATATTTTTTAAATAAGAAACACAGTTTTTAAGTAAACCTTCCAACCCTGGTAGATACTGTGCAGTGCAGTAACGCTTCAGATTCAGATTTATTATCATTACGTAGTACATGTACTAGTGACGAAATGTAACGCTTGATTCATAATATAAATAATAAAACAAATAAAAAACAACACTAAAACCCTCTATCATATATGTAAATGTTAGATTCCAATAAGAAGGTTAGAACCTTATATAATAAGTGATGGGAGTAAATACGTTTTCCCAAAAGTTAAATGTGCAGTAAAAGGCAAGAAACAACAGCTTTGCATGCCACAACATGTTGTGTTATTTATATCGCTCAGAGGCATGTATTTAAAAAACAATTCAACTTCACCAACTGGTTTACCCAGAATCCATTCCTTGTGATCATCCACAACTGTCAATGTTAATGTGTTTCATGTGCTGTTTTAATCAATTTTTATGAGGCCACATTTTATTAAGCTAAGTGTTGCCTGGCGGTGGATGGGGATGTATTTCTAATTTAGTTGCGGCCATTAATGATGCAGTTCATATTCTGTGAGCATGTTCACCACTGTGAGTTCTTCTCCCATAAGGAGTTGCTGACCTCACTGCAACACACAGGTCGCAAGGCTCAACAACACACACACTGCAACAGTTTCAAGACATCTACAAAGTACACACACCCAGTACAGTGGTGGAATATAACAAATAACCTTTTGGGGCGGGGTTCCCTTTCCTGTAGTGTTTTACAGGTTTGTGTGTAAATGGTCTGCAAAGGCTCAAATCCAAAAGTTCCCTCCAGAGGTAGTTTCTATCTCAAACAGCCCCTGTGTGAAATGCCTCCATTGGACTCCTTTTTTACTTCCTGAACATAGTGACATCACTACGCAACAGCTGTGCTCATATTGGCTAGCGCTCCAACACATTGTACGTGATAAAGGTAGAGGACACAAAAGGCTAAAGGTAGGGACACACCAAGCTGACACCAAATAACTGACACAGACGGACCCGACTGTTGTGTCGCCTCACGTCTCCTGCGTCTTGGCCAACAGTCGCACTGGAACACACCACAAAGACTTCGGCCGACGGCCAAGTTGCACGTACGAACTGCGCATGCTTGAGTGGCAATAACTCTCCTTACCAGCAGGCGGCAGTAGTGTGTATGCGTCATAAACAGTGTTGGGCAAGTTACTTTTAAAAAGTAACTAGTAATAGTTATAGTTACTGCTCTTAAAAAAGTAACTCGTTACTTTATTAGTTACTAAATTGTAAAAGGAACTAGTAACAAGTTACTTTACTTTACTTTAAAAATAATAACGATAAAAATAATAACTAATATAAGTTTTTGTGTTGTTCTGTGGCACAGTAAGAGAAAAGACAACTCCCCAAATGTACATTAGTTAGGTGCTTCAGGAGATTGGCATTGCTGTTATTTGATGTGGACAATGCTTTCTGTCCAGCACACAGTTTACGTCCTTTATCCACACAAATTGAAAATAGTGGTTATATTTCCAAGTTGCAAATGTGCTGCTGCTCTCGCTGATAATTGCATCTGCCATTGTGTGTGTGTGTGCTGGTGGTGAGCGTTGCCGTGTGTGTGTGTTTGTGTGTGTGTGTGTGTGTGTGTGTGTGTGTGTGTGTGTGTGTGTGTGTGTGTGTGTGTGTGTGTGTGTGTGTGTGTGTGTGTGTGTGTGCGTGTGTGTGTGTGTGTGTGTGTGTGTTAGCATTGCAAAGTGTTCGTGTGTGTGTATTACATTTTCCGCATAAGTCAAGACCCGCCCAACTCTGTCTCTGATTGGCTTACCCTGAAATGTTACCCCGCGTTAACCAATCATCACTCCTCTCTGGTTACTTTCACTTTTCCATGGTACTGTGAGAGGACATCGCTGTATTCGCCTGTAAGTTACCTCCGCAGGGAGATTCAGTTCAGTTCCATCACATAATGTAACGCAGTAACGCACCCATTTAAATCACACTAACTATAACGACGTTACTTAATGGGAATAGGTAACTAGTAACGCTATTAGTTACTGTAAAAGCAGTTGCGTTACAGTAACGCGTTAGTCCCAACACTGGTCATAAAAAAGAGGCAACAACCGGAAGACAGACTGCGTGATAACCGAGAGAAGAAGAACAGACTGCGTGATATAAACAAACAACAAATAGCGTGTGCGTTCCATTTTCACTCTACAACGAGAAGCTCATGAGGCTTTCCCGAACCTGTGTCGAGAGCTGGAGTTAAATGAAATCTCAGATTTGCCTTCTTAATAGTTTGTTTGAGTCCCTCACTTCCGTTTTGATTCTCATGCACTGATTTGCTACGCTGAACAGCCAATCAGAGTGATTTATTTGACCGACAGCCTTTGGCCGATTGCCATGTCGAATCGGTAGGTTTTCGGCCAAAAAGGTGTCGGCACGGCCGAAAAGACACGACGGTGCGGGGGACACCAATCTGAGTAGGGCGACACGACGGCCAACATCGGCTTGGTGTGTCCGGGGCTTAAGGGGCGGGACATCTGTTAGGGGTTGACAAATTACAACCGGTCAGCTTTACTTGTCTTGACATAATTGTACTATTTTTATTCAACGATTTTAACACTAATATATACAGTCAAGGTACAAGAAAACAAAGTTGGTTGAATCAGTAACACAGAAACATAACTTAAAAAAAAGATCGTATCCCTTTACAGTGTTTTTGTTCAAAGACTTGAAAGGTCCCATGTCATGGCCATTTCCACTGATCATAATTCCATTGTTGAGGTCTACTAAAATAGAAAAATACTGTGCAATTTTTCCAAACTCACATTGGTTTCGCATACAGTACAGCATCTCTGTAAAGTATGTGTATTCAGCAGTATTCACTTTCTCCACTAAACGGCTCTTTGCAGCTCCCCCCCCCCCCCCCCCCACTCCCTGTGAGCCCAGTGCTCTGATTGGTCGGTACGAATCGCGCTGAGCTCCGTGGAGGTGTGATTTCCTTGTTTAGCGATACACAGCCAAACTCAACCTGAACATACACAAAGTCACAGCCGAAATAAAAACAGTCTGTTATCAGCCTGCAGCAGGGAGGAGAGATCATCACAGCAGAGCTGCATGCACTGAGTGTGTGTGTGGATTGGTCAATTTGGACCAATCAGCGGGGGCTTAACGTAACGGCTCCGCGGACGTAACGTAACGGCTCCACAGACGTAACGTAACGGCTCCACGGATTGGCCCATTTAGTTCCGGGGACATGCTTTCGTAAGCACGTACCCGGATGGACGTTTCACCAACGAGGCGTTTTGGGGAGGTATTTTCTGTGTTAGAGTTTTACTCGCTACTGGGTGTACTTTAAGGGTTTTGATTCTGCACACCGTTTACATGCAGAAAAACCTTCATAACACACAATGGGACGGGTAATAACTGGAAAAGCATGACATGGGACTTTTTTAAACTTATGTTGAAATAACTAAAAACTGTATGATAATGTTTTGAAACATAAAAAAAGATAAACATTCATTCAAGTCTCAAGGTTAGAACTGACAAAGTTACGTACAGGGAATGAAATCTATGGAGCTAATTTCCTGCCATAACTCCACAAACAAACTAAACAGGTTTTACAAATGCCTCATGATTCACTAACAAACACAATGTGGTTTGCAAATACAAAACACCATCTACAAATTAATGCATTTAGTTTTGCAAAGAAAAGACTTATCTATCAAACAAACACATAACATTTTTCTAATAAATCATGTTTCAGAGACAAATTCAGCATAGGTTTTACAAGTAAACACATTTTTTTTACAACTACAACACTTATTTTTACAAGTACAAAACTTGTTTTTACAACTACAAAACTTTTTCTTCTCACGGCGGAATATTACTGCCAAATGTCACGTGACTTTTGGCAGTAATATTCCGCCGTGGCTGGCACATGCTCCACGGCAGCAGGGGGCGCTACTGAGTCCATTGGGGAAGGCGGGAGCCTCCCGCCGGGAGGTTGAGCAGAGCATGGAACAGCCCTTGCCAACCTGATGACAGCAGGGTTTCTAGCGATCCAGCGATCTGGGTCAGTGTTATAGTGATAATATTATCAGTGATGCAAATTAGTCGCTTTTTGGCGCCTCCCGCTTTTTTAACGCTGCTTTGAGTGACTTGTGTAATTCATGGAGAACCGAAGAGTTTTCGTTTTGGGGGGGGTGGGGGTCCGTCAGTCCGTCCCTTAGTCCGTCCGTTAGTCCGTCCGACTGACGGACAACTTCTCACTTCAAAAAAGAAGAAGAAATCTAGATCGCAAAATAATTAAACAAGCGAGTGCCTGTTTTTCCTGGCCAAGGACAGGTTCCTTGAACACAACACGAGCGTAACGTGTCTTCACGTGGTTATGTCTCGTCTGAAAGGAGTGTAGACTAGACTTGAGGGCTTACGGAGAGCACCGGAACGCCGCTCCAGCTCTTCAAATATTGCAGTACCCATAAGGAGCCGTACACATGCCGCAGTGTTTGCGTGGCTGTGTCTTTAGTTGTAAGCACAGTGGCGATCTTGTGTTATTAGCATCTGGTTAGCTAGCTATGCTAACGAATTTAAAGAGCTTTTCTACAACCAGGTCGAAGAGAGCTCTCTCCTGAGAGGCTCAAATAACCTCAGCTCAGTGAGATTAAGGCACACCTTGATATGATCATTATAATTATTAATGAGACATTAGAGACTAAATGAAAAACAGGTATAAAATACTATATGACAGTAACACAAAAGTTGTTAAAAATAACAAGAATAGAGTTTAAAAGGGGAGTGATTTGTAAAATATCCAAAAAGAAAAATCTGCTTACAGTTCTGTTTCAAATGGGTGTTGAAAGATGTACCCAAAGATCTCCTCATGTTGTTCTCAAAGTGCACCAGATTGATTCTTTTAACTTCAATATTTAAAAAAAAATCTTCCCGGGGGAGCATGCCCCCGGACCCCCGTAGAGAAGGTTAGGTCCCCCCCACTTAAATCATGTTCACATGGATACTAAATACATTTGGACACATCTTGTGTCAACATCTTTCTGTTTTGGTGGTCATGCCACACTGTGCACATGCATGCATGCATGCGCGAGTCATGGTAAGATATCTGGATTAAGAGGTTGCCTTTTCTTTGCACAGCATGAAAGAAAGGCCAAATGAATTGTCTGTGATTTTAGTTTTTTTAAGCAGAGGTTGAGTTAAATAATTTGTACGGACCTCGGAGGATATTGTAAAAATGTAAAGGAAAAAGGTTCCACACCCCTGCTGTAAATAATAATAAAACCCCTTGATTTATAACTTAACATCTCTGTCTCCTATTGATCTGAGTATATTATAAAGAATAGCCAGTTAATTGAAATATTATAGCACAGGCCTTTGTCAGATGGTATATTACGCTTCGAATAGTATTTTTTCACCATACCTGTGTTTGCATCACTGATTATAAACAAGGTGAATTTAGCGATCACAACGAAAACAGCCAAGACACATATTGAGCCCAGAAAATGAATGTTATTAGGGCTGTAAATATAATAAGCCTTTGTCTAAAACGGACAACATTGTAACTAAGGAGATTTAAACCATACAGCGATTCTGCACTCTTCATTTTCTTTCCTGCTATATTCAATGAATGATACAAATATTTTTTACCATAAGTTCTGAATAAAACTGATACTGTTGGACTCGGTACTAGTTGACTGCTACCAGAAATAAAAGGAAGTACTTTACTGTGTACTTTGTGAGTAATCCTCTGTCAGAGTCCCCTCCATAGTACATAATGCATGTTTTCTGCTATCTTTGATGAGTGATAAAAAGACAATTTTACCATAAGTTCTTCATGAAATTGATACTGTTTGACGTTGTATTAGTTAGCCTACTACTTACAATACATTGAAGTACTTTTACTGTGTATCTTTTGAGAAACCTTTGGTAGATGGTGTTTTGTATTTGCAAACCACATTGTGTTTGTTACGGCCCGTCAACACAGCGGCGTGCGTTGAAGCTTCAACGCTTCTGCCCATTCACTTCGAATGGGATGACGTCACGCTTCGCCGAACTGCATTGTGGGGAGCGTAGCTACGCGTTGCTCGCGTTGCTCACGTCAAAAGTTGAACCATGTTCAAAAGTTGTGGATTAGCCAATCAAATCCCGTTTATGAAAATCTGCCAGTACAACTGCTAGCCAATCAAACCGTGTGTATGCTGCGAGTAGTGAATCACCCGGTGCTGTTAGATCAGTCTCTGTTCATCTATCGGGATACAAACCGGAGGGAGGCCAGGCATGGAGGGAGCTGGCAGAGATAGTGGGTGAAACTGGTAGGTTTTCGCCTGTTTGGGGAGTTTATATCCAGTGTACCTCTTTTAAACATTGAATGGACAGCTAGCAGGCATAGACAGCAGTGTTTCCCATACATTGATATATATTTATTTTTTGGTAGTCTAATGGATAGTGAAGTGGGCTGATGATCGGAAGGTTGCGAGTTCAAATCCTGCCTGGAACACCACTACTAGTGTGCCCTTGAGTAAGGCACTTAGCCCTCGGTTACTCCAGGGAGAATGTCCCTGTAATTGATCATTGTAAGTCGCTTTGGAATAAGGCGTCTGCGAAATGCCTGAATTGTACATTTTAAATGATATTTTTGGGAACCCCAAGGATCCTCAACTCTGGTGTGTTTCACTCATTAACAACGCAACACAGAGCAACAAGATCGTTGTCTACAGTAGCCACCCCTATCTTATTTTGAGGGGGGGTGGATGCATGGACCACCCAAATAGGTTAAGGGGCCCTTGGCTTTTCTTGCCTGGGGGGGGTGGGGGGGGGGGCAAATAGAATCAAATTCTGTGGGAAACAGTATATATAGCTAGCATGGAATGCTAGCATTTTGCTTTGTATGTCGGGGGCGGGAGATTCATGTGATTGGTTGTTGGTCGCGTTGGTTGGTCAAGCTTCAGACACGCCCACCGCCAAGCGTCAACGCACGCTGCTGTGTGGACGCTACGTTAGTGAATCATGAGGCATTTGTAAAAGCTGTTTAGTTTGTTTGTGGAGTTATGGCAGGAAATTAGCTCCAAAGAAATCATATAACAATACCAGAAAATGAAAAGAAAGAGCAATGAAATGCGATACACAGATTTACTATGACCATATATAAAATAATCTTTTATTTATGCTGCATAGGCTCCTCCTTAGTGGCGGCCGGCCCATAGGGGCGCTAGGGGCGCCGCCAGCCCTGTTCCCACATTAAAAAACAATATATATATATATTTAAAAAATATCTGTTTTATTTTTATTTTTAATAAACAAGGTAAATATTATATAATTGGTATCAGTAAAATGTATAATCTACAATAAAATCTCGTTCAAAATTGTGTTACGATGTCTAAAGTTACTGATAAGTCACGTGTTTCCTGCCTGGCCTTGCCCGCTATGCACAGCGCCCAGACGAGAGTGCAGCAAGTGCAGCAGAAGCCAACTGTTGCTATCTTTAAACTATGCCGCTGAAACATAATTTCAGCCAATCAGCGTTGTCAAATCTGATGGTCACAGGGCGCCTACGTTAGCGCCCGGTGCAGTCTGTGAGTTGTTTGGACTCGTATCCAAGGAGACAAAACAGGAAACTGTCATACACTCTTGAAGCTATCATTAGCAGCTAATATGAAAACTCAGTTTTTGACATAAAAATGGAATTATGGATCATCAATATTTTTTTCAAAGTGACAGACAAATTGGATTAACCTATGGATTAACCTTCAGCTGCGTTTTTCTCGTTTTTCGATCAGAATAACAGCAAAAACTGAGCATATCCGTGTTTTGCTACCTAAAGCTACGCCGTGTGATGTCTGTATTTGCTTCCCCTGTCGCGTGTTCTGATCACTCAGTGATGATATTTATGTTTCTAGAATGTGTGGAATCTCAGCTTGTTAGCTAAGCTTGTTTGGGCATATCCGATAAGTATATCGCTTGATTTATATCTAGAGTGCGTTAGCATTTTTTCGCTCAGGGCTCATTTAGACGCTTCTTGTAAGACTTGTGTTTTGTTTCGGTAAATATGGTTCATATCATCAGTTAGCTGAGTTTCTTCCCGTTAAATGAGCAGGACACATGAATAGTTTATTACATTTTAAGAAGCCCTGAGACACAGTTTCGTGAGAAAAAAAACGGAGGAAAAAAGCCGCTTAACAGGTTAAATGGAAATTAAATCACTTTAAGTCATTTTGAGTGTTCCCAAAGCCCCGGTGTTCTGCAGTTTGTGTGGACCTACTGTTGCACAGTTTATACTGTAGAAACTATGTCCAGGACAAGGTGTTTGGAAGTTTTGGAAGATTCATAGCTAACCACACTGAAGATTATGGAGGTATTGATCAGTCTTCTCATATTTTTAAGCCTCAATTTGTCCCCCCCCTAACATCACCAGAAGTCATAATTGAAGGGGTCTTTTCTAAAGAAAAATGACCGGGGGAACATCCCCCCCTAGTATTGTTTGGTCACCATTTCCACACCCCCGCACCTAAAATATTTCCCACCAGCCGCCACTGCTCCTCCTCCACTACATTTTGGAGGCAAATAACACAGCACTATCAGCACTACATTTATTTAAGCCTTATGTTTACTAGCTACTTTGTACATAACAACGATATGCCTATATGATATTATTTAGTGGGGATGCTGCCACAGCATTCCAACTATCTGTTATGCTACGCACGAAATTCTTTATTATTCCGCCAGGTTACTTCTTCTCCCACATTGAACATCACAGAAACTACGTTCGCACATCAAAACGTTCAGCTCGGTCGGGAATCAATGGCTATTACTTTTATCATTCATAACTTTCTTAATTCCAGAGATACATCCCATAATACATCCCATTTTTAACATGGAAGCCAATGGAGAACTCTTCAGACTTCAACAATCTTCATGCAACTTCAACTGCTAACTGCTCCTTCATACTTTCACTCAGAAACCTCATTCCAACTTTAAAATGTCACACATCTTTCTGACATTATTCTTGTAACACAACTTTCATATCTGATTCTTACTTTTACAGATATTAAACATTGTTCAGACCTTGGTAAATAGGCCTTCGTCAGATTTTAGAGTGCGTGATGTCACAGCTTGGAGGACAGATTTAATTTTGCCTTCATATTTTCTTTTAAACCTGCCATAATTCCCAATCCCTACATTCCTGAGACATAATTTTTCATGACAAACGTAGGAAAACATCTCGTAGCTTGAAAGATAAAAAACAATTAAGCAAAATAATTAAACAAAATGCCGCAGGCATGAAGTGACAAAAACGTTCAACATGTCTCCATTAAAACCCATTGTAAATTCAGCCTCACCTTTCCCCACCACAGCAGCCGCACACCTTTTGTTAATCTGCCAAAAAGGCCACATTATTAACCCGAAAGTACACAAAAATTACACTTCAGATGCTCAAGTTCCTTGACATGCTTCACGCTTTGAAATTTCACCGATATCTTTTACGGCTCTTCAACAAAACGTTCACATGTAACAGGTTTACCTCTCATTCAGAACAATGAAAATGCTTTCCTCTCACTAATCACCATGGAAACCTTTGATCTCTGGACACGTCGTTAGCTCAAATATAAACACCTGTGTCATGGAACACGATGATGTCATAACTCCAAATTACATAATTAGAGCAGCAGACTAATGACGTGGCCACTGGAGTTTAACAGACTGTCTCAGCCTATTCTTTTCCGTCTGATGGAGACTTCATACTGACTTCAACATGTTCCACATATTTTAGACATTATTGGTGACGTATGCTTTTAGTTCTAAAGTTTTCAGTTCAAATATTCTGCTGCTTTTTCATGCATTAAGACTTTTATTTTTTTGTTCTTATTTCACATTCAAGTCCCCTCTATTCATGAACCCTTTAAAGTACTCAGCCACACCACTTATATACCACGTGCGACTGTTGCTATGTCAGTTAATCTTTCAAATACAAGGTTGCTTGTTTGATTCAAGCTCTTGTAGTCAATATGTCAAGGTATTTATCCCTATCATTTTATCAGCTAACTAATGACACACACTCAGAGGATCTTTATAAACGTTTTAAGTATTGCACATCTTTAAACATGACTCTTATAAATCACTTTTAAAGCCAGCGATGCACTACAGTGTCAGCTTTTCTAAAATAGAAACTTCAATGTTCACATCTTTCTAAATGATTCTACTTTTCAATGATCTACACATAATCCTAATAATAATAATCCCATTTTCAATCTTCCAACTGTTCATATTTTTTGGTCAATTAACAAACCTGTTACAAATGTGTTGTTCAACACATTTGAGCCTTTGCCACATTTATTTGATCCCCATGGAAACCTTTGATCTCTGGACAGTCGTTAGCTCAAATATAAACACCTGTGTCATGGAACACGATGATGTCATAACTCCAACTGACATGCTCAGAGCAGCAGACTTCAGATAATGGTTAATGGTCCTGCCCTCAACAGCTCCACGTCAATTATGGGGTTTCATCATATGCCGTTTCCATGGAAACGCATCCCTCGCAATAAAAGACGATGTCGCTATAACTCCTATGAAAATGTTCAAAAAGTGCTCAAACTTCACATGTGTGCTAACAGTCCAGCCATGAAGATATCTACGGGACAGTTTTGAGATTTCTTCAAATGCTGTTGCCATGGCAACACAATACTCGCCATGAAACACGGTTTTCTCATAACTTCAGTGAAAATGCTCCTAATGGCCCAGAACTTCACAGGTTTGGTAGCGATGCAGCCATCAACGCATCTAAGCATATTATGGGATGTCATCAAATGCCGTTGGCATGGCGACAGATCGTTTACCATCAAGTTAGTTCAAAAGTTTGCAGTTCAAATATTCTGCTGCTTTTCCAAGCCTTTTGACTTTCTTTTCTTCTCTCATCACACATTCAAGCCCCCAGTGTTCATGTATCATTTCAATCTAAATTCTTCACTTTCTTCTTACACATTACATTTCAGCATAGCAGTTTAGCGTCAGCTTTTCAGCATAAAGCATTCCCACAAGCAATTTCTTCAGGAATTGCATTCTCTAGTTCAGTACTGTATCACTAATTTACCCAAGTACATCTCAAATCAAAAGTGCTAAGTCTACAGTGAGTATTATCTGTCAGGTACCACAAAAAACCTGAACAATCCTAGAACATTTTCGAAAACCATTAAATCGATATCCACCGGTGAAATCCGTAATGAGCTTCCTCCTTGCCTTAACACAGCATCTGGCACTATATCGGACAGAGCTACTATGTTAAATTGTTTTAATGAGCATGTTGTGTCCTGTGGCTCTCTGTTTGATTCTGTTTCTAATTCTGCTTCTGTGAACACCACAGTCTGTGATTCTGAACAATGTGGTTTGGAAAACCCCTTCAGTTTTTCTCCTTTTACTATTGATGTTGTTCATGAAGCCTTAACCAAGTTAGATCCTAAGAAACCTGCTGGTCCAGACAACGTAGAACCTTTATTTTTAAAGATAGCTGCAGATTTTATTGCACCACCTCTTACTTCCCTTTTTAACCTCTCCCTCAGCACGAAGACAATTCCAAAAATATGGAAGTCAGCTTATGTCCTGCCTTTACTAAAAGGAGGGGAGGCCACTTTATTAAATAGATATAGGCCCATCTCTAAATTGTCAGTTCTGGCTAAGGTTCTTGAAAGCCTAGTGAGTGAACAGGTAAAGGAGTTTTTATGTACAAATGACATCCTATCTAAACATCAGTCAGGTTTCAGAAAGCAACATAGCTCCATCACTGCGACAATGAAAGTGTTGAATGATAATGTGGGTATCTTAAACAATAAGCAGAGTTGTGCAGCCCTGTTTATTGATCTTTCCAAAGCGTTCAATACCGTCGATCATCATATCTTGAAGCAGAGGCTGGCCAGTATTGGCATATCCAGCCATGCAGTGGGGTGGTTTGTGAACTACCTCTCTGAAAGGCCCCAATGTGTTCAATTTGATGGGCTCACTTCTGAGTGGTTAAACATTACAAATGGTGTACCACAAGGTTCTATTTTAGGTCCACTATTATTCTCCATCTATATCAACAGTTTAGGTCAAAATGTGGATGGAGCAACTTTACATGTTTATGCGGACGATACCGTGATGTATTGTGTAGGTCCCTCCATTAAGAAGGCTGTTGTTAAATTGAAGGTTGTTTTTAATATTATTCAGACTCAGCTCTCTGAGCTTAAGCTTCTTTTAAATGTTGATAAAACTAAGGTAATGCTATTTTCAAAAGCCAAAAATACACCAGAGACCGCTTTGGATATTGTTACTGCGCAAGGAAAAATACTTGAAGTGGTTGCCTGTTATAAATACCTTGGTATCTGGCTTGATGATTGTCTCTCTTTTAAACTTCAGGTCAATAACCTGCTTAAAAAGCTGAGGGTTAGGCTAGGTTTCTTTTTCAGAAACAAGACCTGTTTCTCACTTGAGGCCAGGAAAAGGCTAGTCACTGTGACCTTTTTAACAGTGCTGGGCTATGGTGATCTGATTTATATGAATGCACCTGCCCATTACCTGAACAAGTTAGATGCAGCCTATCACAGCACACTGAGATTTTTTACTAATTGTAAAGCACTTACTCATCACTGTACCCTGTATGCCAGGGCAGGTTTGCCTTCACTTACTGTTCGGAGACTCAGTCACTGATACATGTTCATCTATAAAGCCATGTTGGGTAAACTCCCATCTTATATCTGCTCTCTGATCACACAGAGAGTTGCAGGTAGCTATTGTCTGAGATCACATGATGTGGTCTTGTTACATGTGCCAAGTGCAAGGACTGACTTAGGTACGAAAGCTTTTATGTGCGCCGCTCCTCTTGCTTGGAACAGTCTTACGCAATAATTGAAAGTGAAAAATTTGGTTCCACTGCATGTTTTTAAAGCTCGGATTGGTGAAATGCTCTTTGATAATGTTGGTACTTGTAAATGTCGATAGGTATGTAAATGTAGCCCTGTAAATATGATGTATGATGTCCTTTATTGTTTTATGGTGTTTTATGTTTCATGTGAACCTTCATGCTGCAGGTATCCCTTGAAAAAGAGATCAATGATCTCAATGGGACTTACCTGGTTAAATAAAGGTTTGAAATGAAATGAAATGAACGCAGTCTTGACAAACATCGTGTTATGATGAAGATTGGTAATACAGATCGAATAACTCTAATAATAAACAGCAATTGTGTATGCTGAGTACTTTTATTTTTGATACTAAGTCATTTAGCTGATAATACCTTTGTACATCTAAAGCAACATTTTCCAGCTAGAAGGAAGGTTTATCTGCCTTTGGTATAATTGACGTTATATTGCTGTTGAAGAACAAGGCTGCTCTTGTAGTCTGTGGATTTTATTTTTAATCACATGTATTTATTTATGTATACATCAATATTTAAGGCTATCAATGATAGACTTTTAATTTAGAAATCCTTTATTCATCCACAGCGGGACATTTACAGCGTTACAACAGCAGATTAAGTGCCGATAAGAGGCCAAATAAAATAGTTTACAGACATGTTAAGTAAAAAGCAAGCACATCATAAAAAAGGCCTGTTCATATATACCTTTAATACATTTTCAACTTTTAAGAAAGCAATCCTAACTTAAGGTTGACAAACAGAGATGTTTCTGATGATGTGCAATAGCTTATGCACTCTCGGGAGATTTTCTAAAAGTTCTTGATGTTTGAATCATTACCTTGTACTTTTATATGAAATGTTTATATTCTCCCATTCTACTCTTTGGCTTGTCAATTCATTTATTAACTCTGCAGAGCAATCTGTACAAAGCTTGTTTTAACAATCATCTGCTGGAGGCTAAATCTGAGTTTAATAAGCAGAATTTTGTGACACCACAAACTATTTTGGAAACCAATCATAATCCAGAATGCAACTCACCGAGGAGCAGGATATGGAAACCCTGACGCTGACAGTGCACAAACACTGAGAAGTGCCTTTACAGTGAAATAGGAGACATGTTCAGATTTAAAAATGATTTGCTTCTAAAGAAAGTGTGTGAAAAATCACATTGGACTAATTATTGTAAACATTTCCGCTGTGGGTTGATTAAAGGATTGCTGCTTCTGATTATTGAAAGGGTATTTGTAAATCTTATCAAACTAAGGGGAGGATCTCTATAAGAAAGAAAATAAGAAAGTGTGTTTTGGTGCGGTCACAAGTCTGTTGCACCTGTAAACACAGCCACAGTGATGTCACAGTGACACGCCTAAGAGAACACCTGTACATCACAGCTCTCTGCAGCAAGGTGACAAGTTACACCTCTGGAGGTCAGCACACACGGTGGGTGTTAGTTTTCTTTTTAAGCTTTTCTTGAATGAGACTTCATTATTGCTATTGCTAAGGGTTATACTAGCTATAGTTCTGAACATGCAAGACAATTTAGTAGTCTGTTCACTTATTAAGATCATGTGATTTAGCTGAAAGTTTCAGTAAAGTCTATCTTAAATTGGGATTGATTGACTATTTCCGCTTTAAAAAATGTTATCACAGTAGAAGTTGAATGTCTCCTTTACTCAATCAGAACTACAATTATCACTGTTATGTATGATACATACATTATACACCATCTCAACACCTTTATAGGTTCACTTATTATTATTTTTAACCATGGATGTGTAAACATGAACCTTTTTATAATGTTGTTCACTACTTTGCGTGTCTTTAAATATAAAATGTCAGCTAACCCTTTTTTTGCCTTTTATCTGCACTGTCACTTTTGCCGTAACCCTTTACATTTCCCTGCTGTAGAACATGTAAAGGAATCCTGATTAAAAAAAATGTGTACCGATATGTTAATAATACACATTATGATAAATAATCCAGAGCCTCTTAAATTACACTTTTTTGGTTGTGGTTGCTGACTCTCTACACCTCCCTAAACTTTTTAGGGGAATTATATTGCCAAAAAAAGAAGACAAACCACACAATAAACAAAGTTGACATATTTAATTTATTGATCCAAACTTGGGATATCGTTTTATTACCGCAGCAAAGCACGAGTTACAAAAAAACAAACAAAATAACCAAACCGTAAATAGATACAGATCAACAAAAGAAAGGTATTTATATATAGAGTATATATATCAAATACACAAGAATAAAGGTAAGAATACACTATAGACCAGTGGTTCTGAAACTTTTTCTGTCAGGCCCCCCCTTTGGAAAAAAAAAAAAGTTGGGCCCAGGGGCAAGCTCCCCCGTGAAGATTTTTAAATATTGAAGTTAAAAGCATCAATCTGGTGCACTTTGAGAGCAACATGAAGAGATCTATGGATACATCTCTCACTGAAAAAAAAGTGGAGTGACATTTACTTAGAAAAACCTCAGTAACAATATTCCACGCAGAAATTTTAAGTAAATTTAACAACCTACATTTCAAGTAAATTCTACTTACAGTTCAGAAGTGTTTCTAACAACAGGTACACAAGTAAACTTTACTGTGCTTTCTGTTTTTCTTATTTAAGTGTACTCACTACTGCATAGTATTTTTTACTTAAATATATAAGTAATATTTACATAAAATTTCTTCTTCTATTTAAGTGTACTCACTATTATATAGTATTTTTTACTTAAATATATATAAGTAATATTTACATAATATTCCTTCTACCTTTAACAGCACTACCCTGTTAAATATGGGCATACAAAACATGAAACAATGTACTCTTTAAAACAGCAACTTTATGTTTTGAAACACTGGTAGAATTCTGACTTTAAAAAAAAAAAATCACATTTGGCCCTAATCATATTCAACACATGACTTTGCAAGAAAACTAAGTGCAATCACTCATCCCTGACATCCCTTGCTTTTAGTGTTATAGAGAATAATTACACAATATTTAGTTGTACAGTGGCCCTGAGAATTCAACGCACTCAAGAAAACATACAAAACACAATCAAATGAAGAAAAAATCTTCACCAATTTGACATGTGCCGCATTGAGCTGCAAATACTCAAAGCACAACAAATGAAACTGTTTCCAGGGGAAACTAAAAAGTGCTGTGTCAAGAACCCCCTCAACAAGGTTTTGAAACATTATCTTAACAATATACAAAACATGTAGTTGTACAAAGTGGGCTCAGGCAAAACATATGAAAAAGGTCACTGTTGCTAGACACCATAACTACCAAGTATTTCCTCTGAACTGCAAGTTGAAGAAACACCTTTGTATACAATTAGGCTACAAGTTTGTTGCACAATGCATGGACTTTTGGAGACATCTTCAGGACATTTAGCTCAAGAAAGAGCTTCTGAAATACTTCAAAAGTGTATTTCATCTTCGGTGGATAACTTAAGTTCATTGCATATGAAGCCCGTGAGCAGAAGGCAAGCCTTTGACACACATCTGCAGTCATCAAGAACCTCACTTCCCTCGATGATGATGGACACATCGGCAGGGCCTTCGTGTGCTGCACTTCCACGGAGGACAACTATTTTCATGACGTGCTCAGCATAGTCCTCTCTGACGAATTCTTTGCTCACATCCTGTCAAAACATGTGAATCGGTGTTGAGATAGACTATACTGTAAATGTTTTCTTTGAAGTGACTGAATATGCAAAAGGTGATTCATTAGGTTAAAGTGGCCATTTAATAGGGCTGAACTACCAATCAAAATGTTATCGAAACTGCAATATTGCCTACAACAATTTTCAAATCGCAGCAGGTGCGATATTTGTAAAAGGAAAAATGTAAATAAAACATTTTTGTTTGCTACAAATCCTCGCAAAAATCACACCATGATCATTTAAAAATGTTTCAATGCAAATAATGATGATCATTTCCTGATATCGCAATTGCAATATCAGTTAAAATAATTGCAATTACATTTTTTTTTAATCGTTCAGCCTTGGTATTTAACTAACTATTGATTTTATAGTTCCTTTCCTTTTGTAGATAAAGACGGGGTAAGTTATGTAGGGAATTTGTAGTCACTTTTATTTCTTGGTTTAAAAAAGCTGCTCTGTTCCAAGCAGGAAGTAAAAGCTGGTATAGTACTGGATTCAGTTTAGCGAAAATGAGGTGGGATCGGGGGTTTAAAGGCTCAAATCTTAAATTCTACTGAAAACCAAATTATGAATCAGAATGTAAAAAAAGATCATTAGAGAAAGAATGAAAAAAAGAATGAATGTAATAAAGTAAAATGTTTGCTTTTATTTTAAATATATTAAATACCAATTTATTTCATCTAAATGTTAAACTTAATTAAAAGGACATGCCTTTTCCACATACTGGCATGAGTCACTAACTTTTAGAGATATCCATGTACAAATATTGAAGAACAGACAACATGTTTATGGATACAACAATCATCAGAACATTTACCTGGTAGTCTTTGATGAGTTCCTCTGTAGACTCTCCAAGGAACTCCATCAAGCAGCGGATGATGGCATCTCGTCTATCTTCTACATGTAGCTGTTAAAACAGACAAGTACATTATTGTAGAGAGAAAGCAAAACATGTTGCGTAATGTTCAATTGAACCTGTTACAAAAGAAGGCACCAACTAGGTGCAAGGATGCAAAGCAGGATCAAGCTGTGCATACAAATGAGTTGATACACATTTAACTTAAAACATCCTATGATGTTCCAAATGAAACCCAGGGTCAGTTGGGTAGATGCCCTGCTTGCTTTGGGTCTTGGTCAGGCCGGCCAGATCATTACATTATCATTATTATCTTTTTTTCTCAGTGAATAAGAGCCCAACATACGTTGATTGATTGTAATTGTATGAATTTTACACTTTACCTGACTGAGTGAATCCAGCAGGGGTCTTATTTTTGTGCCTGCAACTCCGCCTTTTGTCCCAAATATCTCCTGCAGTTTTGGGGTGTAAAAGTCCAGTTTGGTCAAAAAGGTTAGCTCGAGATGAATTGTTGTAATCCTTCGGAACTCCTCTTTGATCTGAAACAACAAGGTGATAAAAACGAATTTAATTCTTCATGTCCACTTGTTGCTGACGGTTGTGGTAGAGGAGCTGTACATTTTGCACTAACATCGGTAGCATAGTCGAGCTGTAGATTTTGTACTAACATCTGTAGAAGGGTCAGTAGCAGTAGCGCTAGCAGTAGCGCTAGCAGTAGCGCTAGCAGTAGCTACTGACAGTAGCTACTGACCATGCTACAGCAGTGAGCAGCAGAGGTGGGGAGAGGCGGGGCTATGGCTTCATCTATCGGGAAATGATCGTATAGAGGCGATTACACAGAGCCGTTTGACCCCCCAGAGCGTTTTGTTTGCAAATCTATCCACCTTGGGACCCGTTATCGTTTGTGGGGCTGTTTCTATTGTTTTGTTACGGCCTCGTGTAAATGAAAGGGCTATACGCAAGAGAGACTATGCGGATACAACCCGTTTTGTTCTCGTGTAAACGGGGTCTCAGAGCTCACAGCTTCTCATATCTGTTCAGAAACTAGACAAAAGTTAAACAAGTACAAACCGCAGACTTGTCAAAGCATTAATTCATGGTTTTTACTAACCGGTATCAGTATGTTGTTACGGGCCGGGACAAACCAAACTGTGCTACGTGCTGCACTGGAAAAGCGCCAACAGTGAATCCATCGAGGCAAACACACAGACACACTCACCTTTTAAATCGCGCTGTTCATATTTCATTGCAAATATAATATTCCTTGACCACTTTGTCCTTCTCTAGGCTGCAGTGAAACTGACCGCATCACGTAGCATCGCACATACTGTTGAGTATTTCTTTTGTTGAGCTGGAGCCATGAACACCCCCCTCTCCCGAAATAAAAAACTATTCAAATTTTAAAAAGTGCGCCAGTGCCATAGTTTCCATTATAAACGGCGAATGTTGTCGTAGTCGACAACTTTGAAGCTTCAAATAAGCCTTTAAAAAATATATATTCAGAGCTCTCAAGTCTCATGCATTTGGCGTGAGACACACGCATTTCGCTCCATTCACACGCTCACACGCCACACCTTGTATTTCTCACGCAGAGATTTCTTTCCAGGGTACCGCCCACCAAGTTGCGCCGCAATTTTGTAAACAAACTAGGCTTGTTTGAGACGCGTGCACTCCACTAGCACCCCCCCCCCCCCCCCTTTGACATTCGCGGTACAGAGGGCTTCATGGGAACTTTGAGGGGAGCCAGAAGTTGGAGTACCAAACACCGCTGCCAAAATCTCACTCTGAACTCTGTTCAAAACTTGAGAGCCCTGTATATTATATCTGATGTGTGCAACTTGCATGAAACCGGGCTAACTTTGCTAGCACGATAACGAGCTAGTTAGCCAGCTACTCTGTCAGATGTTAGCTAACTTAGCCTCACATTTTTAATAACCAAATACTGACTTCAGCTGACAAGCTAATAGGAATGTAACAAGTTAAACAAGCACAAAAACATACTCACATGACTCCACATCGATGAATATTCAAATGAAATGGTCGACCAAGCAGTCTTCAAATTCCACTCAAATGTCAACCTTCTGTCAAGGAGTGAACACTGAGGCATGAACTCAATTGCACGACTCAAAACTCAGACTCAGATAGCGTTTCAAAATAAAGACTTTACTGGAATTTTGCACAGTAATAAAATAAGGAAAACAAAACACTCTCTCGAGGAAAACTAGAATCGTGATCTATAGCATAGGTCCGTGAAAGGTCCGTGAGGTAAGCCGATACGTAGGTCTTCGAGAGACAACGAACTGACAACAAACTGACAATGAACAGGAGGGAGCTAACACAATATATACACAGGTAAAGGGGACAAAGTTGGAAACAATCAGGGCGGGAAAAATAATTAAGGACGCAGGAGACAGAAAGGGGCGGGGAGCGTGGAGGCCTGAAATGAGAGGAAGAAATAATTAAGGGCATAGACATAAAGCACAAGACAAAGGGACATGACAACTCTAACATAAAGAATAAACTTTCACTATAAGTTTCTTGGACATGACACCTTCTGAGTGGACTGTCCGTGCATGTCTGCGGGGGCAATGTGCGCGGGAAATACTCTCTTCTGACGTCACCCACAGTTAACTCGCATTTCCCATGTACATTTTAATAGCTTTAACAGGTTGTACAGTCAATACAATAATTTAGGTAACATTTACTTGGTGCTATTGTTAAAATTCACTTATCAAAATGAAGATTCAAAATTACATAGAAACACAAGTAACACATTAAATAAAAGGAGACATTTTGAGTAAAATTACTGAAATAGTAATGTGTTGTAGAATTTAAACATAATCAAAGTAATATTTACAAAGCCAAAAAGTCCTTTTTTTCAGCATATGAAACAGAACTGTAAGCAGATTTACTTTTTCTTTATGGATGTTTTACAAATCACCCTTTTAAACTTTATTCTTTTTTTACTGTCATATAGTATTTCATACCTGTTTTTAATTTATTCGTTTCGTTTTTATAACTATAATGATCATATAAACGTGTGCCTCGGAAATAATTGTTTACATTAATGGTGACCAAAACGTTTGAGACCCACTGATATAACACTCAGAGTCCTTTAGCTCACTGAGCCTCTCAGTCTGACAGGAGAGGACTCTCCTCCACTTTGTTGTTGAAAAAACTCCTTATATCCGTTAGCATAGCTCGCTAGCACCAGAAGCTAACAACAACGATCTCCGGTACCGGTGCGCTCTCTCTCACTTGCGCACACACACACAAAATGGTTCGTTACACACACACACACACACAGAGCCGAGCTTAAATGAAACAGAGACCCGACGTAATAGTACTGTATCATATTATTTTCGAATCAATAATTTTTCAAAATATGTTTTTTTTTTTAATAACCGTTTTTCCTCCTGGTCTCTCGTGCCCCCCCCCGGCATGCCTCTGCGCCCCCCTGGGGGCGCACGCCCCACACTTTTAGAACCACTGCTATAGACCAACCTACTACACAATGTTAGAATATGATACTTTAAGTTAAAATTAGTTTGACTGATAGCCTTTTATTAATTTCCAACTTCATATAGATATTGTGAATTATTTTGGCCATTATAATCCTGTAATGAAATAGTAATGTGCTTTTACGACACATTAATACCCCGGATATAAAGATTGAACCAAATATGGCCTGGCCACAACTTCCCAGTTGTCTTCGCCTATGTCTCTCTGTGGAAATAAATTACGAGTTTATTTGGGTCATGGGGGAAGATGCTATAGGCATGTTCATTTTTATTTTGGCCTCATAAGATGTTATTTATTGTGCCTTTAACAGTTTTAGGGAGAAAGTAACTGGCAGGTCAAGCCCACATACTTCAGGTGAAGTTTGAAGAGGCACGTTGTAGGTCCACAACAACTTCATAAGCCCATGAAAACAAACGCACATTGCATCCACATTAAACATTTGAAGCGCACCAAATAAACGGAACATCCGGGAAACGAAACCCGATCTGCAAAAGACGTGGAATGTCTTGTTTCTTTTCTTCCGCCCTCCAGACCCGGTAATGATGGAGGAGTAAAAGAGCGACATGATTGGTGGATGCAGCCGGCAGAGGAGAAATGTAAACCCCTTCGTTTTGTTGCATCGGGGGGGTTAAAACTGAACGCTCCCCTCTTGCTTTTTTCTCCTTCTTTCCCTTCAATGACAGCAGGAGCCAGCCGGGCGGTGCGGAGGGAAGCTTCCCCCGGAACGAGAAGGATTTCCATGCGAGTCTGCGGTAAGGACAACAACAGAACAACACCACCACCACCTACAATAAACAACACGCAATGCGAATCACCAGGAAGGGAGAGAAAAAACACACACAATACACAATGGTGTTGCCTGGGGCTGCCGCGATAGCTCTCAGACAAACCCGGGACACACTCGCTCCGGGTTCGCTTGCTTGACAGCTGCAGGGCCAATGGAAATATGCATGGAGCCAGCTGCGCCTAGCTGCAGCCAATGGAAAAATGTGAAAAGTTGAGCCTCCACTATGATCAGGTTAGGCTGGCTGCAGCAGCCACACCGCCGCTAAACTTCCACCAAATAAAATAAGAGAAGCTGTTTGTGTTTTGGCTGCTGCAGTGGCCATTTTAGGTAAGAAGCCCCCTTAACTTTTGGATGTTTTTGTGGAGGTGTGTGTGGTGTCTAGACTGGAAAAAGTGTGCAGGACTCCGGCATCCAGACTGAATAAACTCCGCTTTATGTGGATTAAATAGATATTGCACTCCTCCTCTTTTCATCCCTCCTCCTCCTCCTCCTCCTCCTCCTCCTCCTACTTCCTCGCCTCCCCTCCCCTTCACCTCCCCATCTCTCTCTTTCTCTCCCCTCCCTCCCCTGCCTGCTAATTTTTTATGCATTTTTCTAAACTGTCATGGCGATTTTGTGTCCTTGGAAATAAAAAGCGCCAGTGTATTTTTCGGGCTAACAGGGGTGATGTCTCGCCGGTGAGAGCGTCTGTCCGGTGTCCGGTGCAGGTGAGCTGTCCGCCGGGAGGGTTTTTCGGTGGAGAGATGTCCCCGAGAAGGAGTTTTAGAGGCTGTCCACACGTGTAAAGGAGAGGAGCTGTTATAATGTATTTACAACAGCGATGCAGTGACATTACACAGCTAGCGGAGAAAGCTAGCTCGGTAGCAGCGGGGTGCTAACATGAAATAGGACACTGTGTCTCCTTTTCCCTGTCGGTGTGTGTTTTGTGTTTTTCATCCTGGGAACTTCTTTATTTTCCTCCTAGCTAGCCCTCTCCCAACTTGTGGCAATTCATTGGCTGGGCTGGCAACATTCAAGCTAGCTGTGTGTTAGCCCCTGCGTCTGTTAGCATGGATATTATGGCTAAAACCTGAAAGAGGTGTAAGCTAGGTTGTTAGCTACTTAGCCTCTTTTAACATGTGTAGCTGCAACAGCCAGGTGTGTGTGCGGTGCATACAATGAGTCATGCAAGTACATGGAGTCTTGGAGTGGTGGTACAAGTACATTGAGTCATGAAGTGGTGGTGGAAGTACATTGAGTTATTCAAGTACATTGGGTCTTGAAGTGGTGGTGTTTTTCCATCTGTCCCACACTTTCACCTGGCCAGGTTGGAAAGCAGGGGGGCAACAGACAAAAGAATGGGCCATAACCTGACCCCAATCTTTGTGATGTGATTTAATGTTCATGCATATGGGAAATAGTTACATATTTTATGAATAAATGTTGGTATTTGAATATACTTTAACTCAATAATAATAATACATTTTATTTAGATGCACCTTTCTAAGCACCCAAGGACACCTTACAATTCAGAAAATAATACACAAGAAACTCACTCATTTAGAACTGTTGAACTCCTTTGTATTCATACTGAGAAAATGGCATAGATGTGTATTCCTGGTTACATTCAGTTTATTCATTTGCAATTAATCTGCAATTGAAGTAACACAAATCCTTGTGGTATGATTTTATTGTCAAATGCATGGTCATTATGAATATGAAAAATAGTTCAAAAAATGTTCTCAACACATTTATACTTTTTACATGTATGTTTTACTTCTGGTTTACAACTACTTCCTCTTTTGTAAACATATATAAACATGTACTTACCATAATGCTTATACATTAATTCCTGTTAACATTAACTGTATTAATTCGCATTTTTGGACACTTGCACAGACCTTTCATACAAAAGTATAGTATAATATTTAGACTTCTGTATATTAGATTCCTTTTATATATACTTTTACCTATATTTAAACTTATCATAATGCATAATACATTTATTACATTCATGTTTGGATTTAGTTTACATGTGCTATTAATATCTACTATTTTATAATCTTCTATTTTGCACAACAATGATGTGGGTTGCCAAGAGCCAACCCAAGTCATTGGGCTCTGACTTGCATGATTTGTGCATAAAATATACATGTATATACAGTATATATTTGATTCTATTAATATTCGCTTACTAATTTCCTTACAGTTTGTTTAATCATTTGCAATAATAATCTTATTTATATAACTTTATTATATATCTTTCTTTGTCACACTTTATCACTTTTCTTGTTTAAAGTTACCTTCAGTTTTTTATTTGAATGCTCTTTTTTTCTTTGTTATACATATTTAATTATCATTGTTGGAGGGAGGCCTTAGGTTTCCATTGCCATCGACCGCTTCTTTAATTTTGATTATGATAAATAAAGAACTTGAGCTTTAGAGTGACTGCTTTGACTACAAAATGTTTTGTAGGTACCCTCCTGGATGATGTCGGGATGGAGAAGCATTTTTCTTTAAATCGTCTTTAATTGGATTAACAATGTGCAACAATAGAAAGGAATGTCTTTAATAGCTTCTCATCTAGAGGCTTTTGTGTTTTTTAATAAGCTTAAAGGATGCTTGTTGAATTCCCCTCAGGATGACAGTGTTGCAGTGTTTGATCAGCAGGAGGCACAGTGACCCAGTGGTAGAACACCTCTCGGGGGGATGGGGGACGGGGGGACGGGGGCTCCCGGCAGTGCTTTGTTTTTTGTTGTTGTTGCATGTGGTACCTGTGTCGGTTTCTTCCCCCATACATAAGACGTGCATCAGGTCATCTGAACACACTAATCTGAATGTGACATAGTTACTACTTTCTCCTTATTTGTTGTGATAAGGAAAAGGTTTTTAGTGTCTTGTTTGCAGAACTGCTGCTGCACTAGGACTCCTTTATGATGAGTGAAGAATAACAACATTTCCCCCATTTACAAGAATGTTAAAACGGCTATAATAGGATTAGTGACGTTTTATTAGATTGTATAAGTCCAGGGTTGCACATTTATTTGTTAAATGCAAAATATGTGTTAAAATACCTTTTTTGAGTTAAAGATTTTGTGCAGAGATTTTCCAACCTAGGCATCATTTTCTACAGAATGAAGAACATGTCTTTGTTCATCATGGATCCTCCTTTATCAATTTTAAATTGATTAGTTTAAAAAAAAAATGTCACCTCATATGAGGAATCCCATCCCAATTGTAATCTCTTCAAATAATTGCTATAATATTTTTTCAAAATCATGCAGCCCCAAAGCATACTTTTTATTTTATTTTAATACATATTTAAAAAGTAATACTGAAAATAATCATCTGCAGTTTATATTCATGCAGAATAAATACATGATGCCAGATGTTTTCAGCAGCTGTTTGTAGATCAAACAACAGTAAGTTAAAATACCAGCAAGTGTTGGCATGGCACCTTTACTCCACTGATAATTTATTTTTGTAACAATACATGTGTTTATATTTATAACACTTAGTCATTTTTGTTTGTATTTAGACATTTCTGAAAGCCTTTTGTGATAATTATAGGGTGCAGATGACCCCTTTCTGTTATTTTACAAAAACGTAATCTTCTTAATTGAGGAGACAGTGTGACTATAACTAGACCCTCCAGAAAAACGCGATTCTGCGATCGCAGAATTTACCGAATAATCAGCAAAATGGCGCAGATTTTTAAAAGGCCGCTTATTTATCAAAAGGCTGCATAATCCCCGCATTTTTCCACACAAAGTTGAGAAGAAAAAAAGTTAACTCGTCTTGACGTGAAGTAGTGATGATGATGACGCAACGTCATCAGCTCGCGCATCACAGAAGGTAAACAACACCGTAGAGTGAACGTGTGGAACTCACACGAGAGAGAAAACATCAAGATGAAAAAATCTGATCCATCTCATTTACCGACGAACATTTCTGCTAAAGACCGGGCAAAGCAGTACCCCGTGCAACTGTGTGTTGGAGCATAAGAGAAAGTCGATGGTGACGACCCACTTTGATTCATTCAAACATTCGAAAATGCTTTCTGCTGCTGCGGACAAGAAAGCCAAACAACTCACGTTCACCGAGGCATCAACCTCCAAAACCCTTTTGAGGGCTACAAGAAACGAAGTGAGCAGCCTACAAGATTGAAGCTGGTCAGATAACAAACGAGTAAATGAAAACAGAATGAGGTGTGTGTGTGTGTGTGTGTGTGTGTGTGTGTGTGTGTGTGTGTGTGTGTGTGTGTGTGTGTGTGTGTGTGTGTGTGTGTGTGTGTGTGTGTGTGTGTGTGTGTGTGTGTGTGTGTGTGTGTGTGTGTGTGTGTGTGTGTGTGTGTGTGTGTGTGTGTGTGTGTGTGTGTGTGTGTGTGTGTGTGTGTGTGTGTGTGTGTGTGTGTGTGTGTGTGTGTGTGTGTGTGTGTGTGTGTGTGTGTGTGTGTGTGTGTGTGTGTGTGTGTGTGTGTGTGTGTGTGTGTGTGTGTGTTAGCCCAATTGCTTTTACAATAAATAAACATTGAATGTGTTTAATTGAATAGGAAAGGGGTTTAACGTTAGTATTGAGTATGTAAGTTGCTTTGGATAAAAGCGTCCAACAAGTAATATGTAATGTATTGTTGTAAGCTAGAGCAAACATGATTTGCCATATTTTGCCAAACAAATGTTGTTATTTATATATTTCAATCTATTTAATGAAATGAATAATGAAATTAGGACAGATGAGCAATTCGTTCCACATTTATACATGAAAGGGACTTTCAGGCTTGTTTAAAATAAATTCCTTTATCTTGTTTTGTTCGAAAATACAAACACAAGCACATTATTGCAACTCGGCCACCCACTGTCAGTTAGGTCTAAAAAGTGACACTTTCGTATAAACATTGAAATTAATTCCTAAACTTGCATCAAACATAAAATATAAAAAGTTATTAAAAGCCGACTTGCAATTAACCCGCAAAACAACTGCTGAAAATGATTAGCACAAATACGCAACTTATACACAAGCCACAAGTTGTTCCACTAATGGCGTTTGTCCATTTTAGCAAACAAGTGATGCATTGTTTCAGAAAATGCATTTGTAATTTTTCTGGTAAAACTACCATAAAAAACGCTAGCTTGTTACAATAACATGTTCAGTATACATCTTTTAAAAACTTTTGCTCACCTTTTAGAAATACAGAAACACAAGCACATCAATGCAAGATGTCTACATACTGCCGGCTCTGTAATGAGTGATTCCATTTCACCGATTCGACCCCTGAGCTGCCTTCTGTGTCTGTGTGAGCTTTACTCCTTGTAACCTTAACTTGACCTACTTAATGTTACAGCTGGCATTGCACATGAACATAAATCACTCTATTATTTCCATTATACAATGTTAATTCCCTCCATTAAAACAGATCTACAAAATATTCTAGAAAGTATGTTTTTGTTTACATTGTCAGATAACCCCTTTAATTTACCTACTTAACCTGTTAAGCCGAGAGACCCGGTACCGGGGCCCTCCTGCAACATTTTGCAGGAAACAGTGTCTAAGGGCATGTTCATTTAGTAAACTATGAATGTTTTATATCCATGTAACGGGAAGAATCTAATCTAATCTAACTGATCTTCTTCTTTTTTTTTAAACCCCACAACGCTAACGCTGAGCCTCTGAATTAGCAACGAGCAAAAAATGCTAACAGATGACTGCACCGAAATTCACTCACAAAACCTTATCATTTATCTTGGCTGCACATCCAACCCATCGTTTCACATCGTGAAGTGACACAGAATCGAGGGGTACCCTTCATTATCACTCAATTATACGAACTCTCGGAGATAATAACAAGAACACACATCAAAATAGTGTTGCACGGTGTACCGATACTTGAAAGGTTACCGCGATACCCTGCCGTTAAAAACGTTACGATACCTCCGTTTCATTAGTATCGGTACTTTAAGAATGACGGGGGAAAGTACTCCGGTGAGAAAGCGCAGTTTTAATAAGAGCCGTGTGTATTCAGCGCTCTGCTTCCACTCCCTGCACTGCAGCCGTGCCTGCAGTCCCGCCCCTCTCAAGCACGTTCTAAGTGCCTCCCCTCTCTCGTGCACACGCTAGCTGCCAGAGCATGTGAGAAAACGAGAAGCATGGCTGCAAGTGGGAGTGCAACTGCCGCTGCGCCTCGGCTTGTTGACAAAAAAGACGACAGAAGCGAAATTTGGAAGTATTTTAGCTAAATCTCTGACAGTGAGGGCAAGCCTACGGACACCACGAGGCCTGTCTGTAAGACATGTTTTAGATCCCTGCAAACCAAGAGAGCCAACAAATCAAACTTGGCTAAGCACCTCGCCGACTGGCATCCAGAGCTGTTTAAAGACTTTAAAGACAGACAGGTTAGCGAATGTGATAGATAACATAATTACATCATGCTCAAGCCCATGCCCTCAAATCTAAGTCAAACAAGTGTAATTTATTTTGTGACAAACAAACGTTTTCGTAGTTTGACGAGGCAATTAATGGCAATGATAACTGTCTTATATGGCTATCTCTTTAGCTAACTTACCAATGTGGCTAACATCTGCAATGTACTTGTTGTCAATAATTATTTATATTACTGTACATGTTAATAAAATATAAAAAAAATTATATTTTATAAAACGGTTTATAAAACAAAAAAGTTGTTTGAGATGATGCTTAACTTGACTTAATACGAATTCTTGTCATTTATTTTATTTATTGTTCTCATTGTTTAAAGGTTTGTGTTATGGTTATGGTTCTGGTGTGAAATAAAGCACAATAATTACATTTAAGACTGTTTCCATTTTTTTAAGAAAAGTATCGAAAAAGAATCGGAATCGCAATTCTTAACTTGGTATCGGTATCGAAACCAAAATGTTGGTATCTGACAACACTACATCAAAACATATGGCGCTAGGGTGCTAAAAACGCTAACATGGCTCACCTGTGCCGTAGTCTGGTCAAAAGTGGTCTTCAATGGCATTAAAACGATAAAAACACTGCTGAAGTTAATCCATAGGTTAATCCAATCCTGTGTCCCCTTGAAATGATTTCTGATAATCCATGAGCAATAAACTTTCTTTTCGTTTTTCAGATGTCAGACCTAGAGACAGCTTCACTCTGGTGCAAAACTGCGTGCGCGAAGCCCCCACCTTTTTGTTTTACCATGTGTGTGAGTGGGGAAATTCCCCTTCGATTATATTGGCTCTAACGGTCAGAAAGAGATGTCAATCACCAAAATCGACCAATGGGTTCCAGAGAAACGGTAATACCTCCATTTCCACCCAAATCACCTCAGAGGTGGAGTTTTTTTTGCTAAACCTCTCTAAAAAGGTAAAATGTCACTCTCACTTTGCATCAATCTTGATACAGGGTACTTATTATATGTTGTACTTTGGATTCCTAAAATATTTAGTCTACCTTACCATCATCCAAGGGTGGTTTTCACTATAAGTAAAAAAGAATTTTTGGACGGACACTATAATTTAAAGTTTTTTACTATGTTCAATCTGAACTTTCTTTAAAATAAAAAACATCTATATTGATGCTGACTTTTCTACATCCAATTTTTTTTTTATCATGACTTTGAGAAAAAAGATGATTAATTTAACCCTTTTAGAAGGGAAGATATGGTAATTTGTTCTGGGAATGTCATTTTCGAGCCTGAGACCTGAAAAACAGGCTCAGGGCTAAACTGGTTAATATATTTATCATTACGTGGTTTTGTACTGGAAAAGATACTAAATGTGTTTCTAACATTCTTGCCCCCTCATGTTTGTAAGGGATTTTAAAACACTACATTCTAATACAGTGCAGTCCAGTTCAACACTTCTGCAAACGCTGCACAAAATGCAAAAAAAGTTGTTACATTTTGCTGTACTAAAACAGTTATTGTCGTTACTCAGTTATGCCTTTCTGCCGCCTCAGTATACTGCTCACACAACAAATTGCTTGTTGAATTATACATTCAACATACACCTGCACAAATTGTCTCCACAACATACACCTGCACAAATTGTCTCCATTTAAAAAAAAAAAAAAACACTACATTAATATAATTTCAATGTACATGTTTTCACTCTTTTAACCCTATTTAAAAAAAAAACTTTAATAGAATAATGCAGACTTCCATTATGTGTTTATACGTTTAAATAGGTAATATGACAGTGCCAATTATATGTAATAATTGTCTTTGCAAAGTCTGGGTGCAGATTATTGGTTTGTATAAAATGTACATGTGTACCTAATAAAGTGGCCATTGAGTCAAGCACATTTTAGTAAAGAGGAACTCCACTGCTGGTAGTAATGCAGTGAGTTGAAAATGACTATTTTCTGTATCAAAGTGAAATCATAAGTTATTATGATACGTGAATTTAAAAAAGCCTGATCAGTGATTTCTTTGGCAGCATTTACAATACAATATATATTGGATCAATAGGATAAATGCAGGCGAATTACATAGTGACACCATAGAAATGTCATGCAACTGCTTTAAAGGAAACAATAACTACCTGTTTTTTTAATGACATTGTGTTTGCGGGCACAATTAATGACTTGATTTTGATATATGAATAGAAAAGACACTGCAGCTGTACCCCAATTCCGCAACATATGCTACTAACTGATGTCAGTCAGACATCAATCAAACTATAGCAGATGGAAATTCAATTTATCAAAAAGAAAGTTCAATGCTTTTTGAAGTTTTCTTATGGTTTCACAGGTTTTACTCAGGCTGTTGCACCTCCATCCACAGTTTTAATGTCCTGTAGCTCTGATTTTTGCCTTTCTTTCCTTTTTGCATTGCATCGTCTATTTTACTAAGTCTGTTTTTAGTATACGTAATTTCCCAAGCCCCCAGGAAGTGCGCCAGACTCTGAGGAAAATATTCGTTGTGTCCAAACGGCGGTATTGCAACTTCCGTATCAGTCCGTGGCGTCCCTGGGCCCAGAAATACTTTTTCCCATTGACTAACATTGGAAAAGAGACGTCTGTACATCAGCGGTAACTTTTTTTAAACTAAATAAATGACCAAGTATGAACTATTGTATAGCCCTTATTATAATCATTAAGTCCTTAAAGTTGTAAAATACACTAAAAGCCGAATTTAGATTTATTTTCTCTCTCCATTCATTCTAGTGAGCCGAGAGTGGGAGCTTGGGGGGCGGTGCTTAAGGGGCGCATGCTCTGTGAGCGCACATACGGGTTCTTCTGCTCTGACAGCCAGACGGGTAATCTGTGACGTTTCGCTCTCTCAAAAGTTGGGCCATTTTGTCCTCATGCTCCAATAAGCAGCTCTAATAGGAAAGAACGACACCCCGCCTCCCACGCTGTATCCAGTTCTTATTAGAGATGATCCGATCACGTGATTGGGGATCGGAGCCGATCACGTGATTTTCAAAAGATCGGAATTGGGAGAAAAAAAATTGGGGATCGGGATTTTTTAAAATTATTATTTAATGTTACAAAACAAAAATGACCATGTTCACCTCTTAAAGTCATCCTGAGGCCTTAGTTTTGGTTTAAAATTACACAACATCATGTATGTGTTGCTTCTTTGGGGCTTGTTTTCATAGACCTGGTTGCTTATTTCTCTCAAATCTGGCAACAGAGTGGGAAGGGCGCAGTGTCTAATAGTAGCAGTAGCAGTAAGCTAACGAGAGGCTACGTTCAGCTGGTGACTCGGGAGTCAGGACAGAGAAAATGTCAGGAGTTTGGAAGTATTATAAAATTGAAAGCGAAGGCAGTGTAACGCCAGATGCAATGTTTGCAAGGCGGAGGTTCCGCGTGGTGGAAAGAACAGACGTTCAACACGACCAATCTAATATGCCACCTGAGAAACAAACACAAACAAAACAACGAGTACACAGCGGCCACTCAGGTGACGGCCCTGAAACAACCAACACTTTCAGGAAAGAGAAACTGCCCCAGAACAGTGAAAAGGCCAAAAGAATAACAGCCAAGATAGCCAGGGCTCAACGCTAACTTTTAAAAGTGGTTGCCAGGCTGGCAACCAGGCATCAGCTTTTGGTTGCAACCATTCATCAGCTTTTGGTTGCCAAAACTAAAAATACGGTTGCCATTTTTAGTCACCTTATATTTTAAATAATTAAGATACTATAGTTATACATCAGCTTAATAATGAAAATGTGACAAAAGAGTGTTCAAATGCTTTACAATAAGTAATTAACACAATTATTTGAAACTAAAGTGGTAGTAAACTTGTCCACCCTCAATTGCTGGTATACTAAATACCAGTAGTGCAGCTGTTGTCATGTTCTTCACAGATCCCTCAAACATGAATTGAGCAAGTCACTAGTTTCGTCATCCGTTGTTTCCCTTTCAAATGTGGGTTCTCTTGACCTTTGTGCTGACCCCCACCATAGATCCATTGGCCCTTCAACATTGAAGTCTTGGATTGGCCAGACTATTACATTTCTAATGTTAAATAAATGAAAAGCATTCACAGACAAGAATTAGATATTAATTATTAATGCTGTAAATTACCTTTAATATGTCTAACTACATTTAAAATGTGTTACCTTTTTATAGAAGTGAGTATATTTGTATGCCAATATTTTCCTATGGTAAAGTTTCGTTTTGCACTTTTATTTTGGTAATAATAAGATCGGGACTCTTATTTTGAAGGAACTTTTACCGGAAGTGAATGCACAACGTAGCAGAATGTACATATATATTTTACACATTTCCTCTTTGCTTTTCGTTCGGGTTCATTTTGCGCTTTATCAGTTGAATCACTTTGAAAATTCGTTTGAGATGTTGATGGGTTGTCCGAACTTTTTACCCCACAGTCAAACAACTTAATTTGCTTCGCCATGTTTTGTAAAACAAACACACGGCGCAGTAAACGTGCATCGCCTCCGTGATTTCCTTGTTTAGCGATACACAGCCAAACACAGCCACACTCAACCTGAACACACACAAAGTCACAGCCGAAATAAAAACAATAAGTGTGGCTTGATATTGAGTAAGAAAAAGGTTGATAAACGCTGTGAGAATGGGTCTGCAGAGAGAATTTCGTGCGATCCCAACTGTCTGTTATCAGCCTGCAGCAGGGAGCAGAAGTCAGCAGGGCTGCCTGCACTGAGTGTGTGTGTAGATTGGTCAATTTGGACCAATCAGCGGGGGCTTAACGTAACGGCTCCGCGGACGTAACGTAACGGCTCCACGGATTGGCCCATTTAGTTCCGGGTACGTGCTTTCGTAAGCACGTACCCGGAATAATCAAATGGATGATGACGTCATGATGACGTTTCACCAACGAGGCGTTTTGGGGAGGTATTTTCTGTTTTAGAGTTTTACTCGCTACAGGGTGTACTTTGAGGGTTTTGACTCTGCACACCGTTTACATGCAGAAAAACCTTCATAACACACAATGGGACGGGTAATAACCGGAAAAGCATGACATGTGACCTTTAAATATCAGTCTTAATACAACACATAATTAACATTTATCTATTTTGGGGAACACTTTTAGCTGTTTGCTGTCCTTATTTCTTCAAGTTATGCCACTGAGGGCAACCAAAGGCCAAGAAGTGGTTGACATTTTTTCTGAATGGTTGCCAATGGCAACCTGGCAACCGTTACTGTCGAGCCCTGATAGCTGAATTCATCGCGTTGGATGACCAGCCGTTATCTGTTACCTTTTCTTCTCTTAGTATCGGCAGATTGTCAAAATCAAATAATCGGATCGGGAGCAAAAAAAGGTGATCGGGACATCCCTAGTTCTTATTATACATCCATGGTATTAGCGCACTACTACAATGAGTGTAGATTTTGGCAACATATCAAGACTCACAGACTTTTACATTCAACATGAGAGTCAAAATGAACTATTGGTGGACTTCATATTCAAATTTTCTTTAAGAGAGTTTTCTTAATAAAAATGATGATGTGAGGCAAGTGCACATATCCTGTAATTGGTGCTGTCAAGTAACGCAATTTTTTTTAACGCCACTAATTATTTTAAAGTGCGATTAACGCATGTGTATTTGTCCTCGGCCCGCCCCGTAGCTTCAGAGCCCAAAGGCTTGACTTTGTTGTTGTTAGTTGGATGGTGGGAGATTCTAGCGAGAGATATGGATACAAAAAAAGGTGTTTTAAACAGCAAGCCAAGCACACAGCTGATCCTGCCGCTTGATTGCGGCTGACCACACTTGAAAGTTTGCCGGGGAGACGCCTGGACACGTCGTCTACGAGCAGCAAGCTTTCAACAGCAATAGCTAAATGGGTGGCGGTGGCTACAGCTTGCAGGACAATTAACATTGTGGAGGACGAGGGACTGTTTGAGAAAATTCGGATCGCATTCAACGTGTCGACTGGACATCACAGCGCATTATTTTGACCCACAGTGGGAACTTCAGTCTCATGCTTTGACTGTTATGAAGACAGAGGAGCGGCATTTAGCCGACAACTGTAAACAGGCTTGTCTGTTTGAGCAACTGTCTCAGTGCAAAGAAGTAGACAGGGTTGGGAGAGAGTGTAAGAGAGTAGGGCTGCAACAAACGACTAATTTGATAATCGATTAATGAAACGATTAATCGACTATTCTGACTATTACTGTATGCCTTGCACAATTTCTCAAACGCTCTTATTTAGCCATCAACTTTTAGATTTAGCTTGAGGTTGTTTTAGGCATGTGGAAACTAACAATGAAGACAATAAAGATGAATACTTGATTCAAAAATACATATATTATTAAATTAACTAAACACATTTTGAACAAAATTAACATTGCTTTTTATTTAAATTAAATAAAAAACTCTCGCGTCAGCTTCTTTTATACAATTACAAGAAAAAGTATGTGAACCCTTTGGAACTACCTGGATTTCTGCATAAATTGGTCATAAAATGTGTTCTGATCTTCATCTAAGTCACAACAATAGACAAACACAGTCTGCTTAAGCTAAAACCACACAAACAATTATATGTTTTTATGTTTTTATTGAACACACCATGTAAACATTCACAGTGCAGGGTGGAAAAAGTATGTGAACCCTCGGATTTAATAACTGGTTGACCCTCCTTTGGCAGCAATAACCTCAACCAAACGTTTCCTATACTGTAGTTGCATATCAGACCTACACAACGGTCAGGAGGAATTTTGGACCATTCCTCTTTACAAAACTGATTCAGTTCAGCAATATTCTTGGGATGTCTGGTGTGAATCGCTCTCTTGAGGTCATGCCACAGCATCTCAATTGGGTTGAGGTCAGGACTCTGACTGGGCCACTCCAGAAGGCGTATTTTCTTCTGTTGAAGCCATTCTGTTGTTGATTTACTTCTGTGCTTTGGGTCGTTGTCCTGTTGCATCACCCATCTTCTGTTGAGCTTCAATTGGTGGACAGATGGCCTTAAGTTCTCCAGCAAAATGTCTTGATAAACTTGAGAATTCATTTTTCCGTCGATGATGGCAATCTGTCCAGGCCCTGAGGCAGCAAAGCAGCCCCAAACCATGATGCTCCCTCCACCATACTTCACAGTTGGGATGAGGTTTTGATGTTGGTGTGCTGTGCCTTTTTTTCTCCACACATAGCGTTGTGTGTTCCTTCCAAACAACTCAACTTTGGTTTCATCTGTCCACAGAATATTTTTTTGGAACATCCAGGTGCTCTTTTGCAAACTTCAAACGTGCAGCAATGTTTTTTCTGGACAGCAGTGGCTTCCTCCATTTTATGACCAACTTATGCAGAAATCCAGGTAATCCCAAAGGGTTCACATCTTGCAACTGTACCTCGGCTTGCTATAAGCCGCGTCTTTCGAAACAACTTTTGCCTCTTTGTTGTGATAAGAAGCCACACAGCAAAAACAAGCAAACAATCGCTTCCACATCCTCCATTGTTTTGTGTGTTGTGTCGCATTGAAGATGACGTCACGGCAGTTTTAAGCAGCGTTGCTCCGCCCGCCAAAAAGCCAATTGCTCCGCCTACACTGCGTTACTATAGATACTACCCCAGTTCCTAAACTGTAATGGGAACGCGCCATAAAGCGAGCCGGTCCTAACAAGGCCTAACGAGGCCAAGCAAGACCGGACTCCGCGCTGCAGTGTGTTCCAATGATAATAAACAAACATTGCATAAAGCATATTTGTCCACTCATATGTTGATAAGAGTATTACAAACTTGAAAAATATTCCTCTAAGGTACATTTAGAACAGATACAAAATGTGCGATTAATTTGCGGTTAATCGCGATTAACTATGGACAATAATGCGATTAATCGCGATTAAATATAAATCGACTGACAGCCCAACTTGTAATACATCAAGGCAACAACTGTTCAGCTCGCAATAGGCTTTATTTGCTTTATGAATCTAGTGGAAACAAGTGTGAAAAGGACTACAATCATTTGCAGCATACAGTCAAACACCCTTTTGTTTCTGAGGTTGCCATCCCAGATCTTTACAAATGTAATTCTGAATTGAGTCAAAGCGCTATGTAACATTAAATCAACCAGAAAATTGAACAACTGCTCTAGTTTGTGTCAAATCACTGTAATCATTGAGGCAACCTTCTTTTGAATAAAGCTAGAAACATTTAAATAATAACTTCATTCACATGGCACTAAAAGAAAAGTGCTTTAAAGATAACTACAGGTGCATATGATCTTACATTCCTTCACAGGCACCATGATTTCATCACAGGATCACAGATTCAGCTGCGAGGGTTGGTGTTTGATTTTAAAACCAATAAACCGAAATGTACATATCCTATTTAAAACAATTAAATTAAATTAAAAAAAAAAAATCAAATTTTTTTTCCCCCAAAAAATGTTTTCAATAAATGTTGGATATAAATAAATACATGTTCAAATAAGTATAGAAACCAAGTCGAATTTATCAAATGTATTGAACTGGTGATCAAAGTTTGACAGCTATAGGCCTACAGCTTTCATGTGCGGGATTCACAATCAGAACAGCTGTAGAGAAGACCCTCTCAGCTGGAATGGAGGTTGCGGGTATAGCAAGGTATAGTATGTATATAAGTTTAATTTGGCATAGTTTGACCTCTACACCACACTCACTAACCTGGTCGAAATATTTCCACACACGCCATGTCTGTTGTGTAGGACTCTTCTTCGAGTGTAAATAACTACCGGACTATTACTGGTAAAATATGTTGAATACCGGCAAAACTAAATCTTTCCTGTCAAAATGTTTATGCACTTTGCCGCCACACACGGTTGCCAAGCAGCGCTTATTGTTGTTTAGGCTGGCCACTCATGTGTCGCGAGTGTTGACAGGGGGCGGGGGAGCACGCTCATGAACTGTTAGCGCCAGAACCTCGCAACGGCTGCAGGGCGCATTTGCGCCGCATTTGGGCATAAGATGAGGTTTGAGTCTGCTTGATCTGCATGTAGGGAGGGGCAGCAGCCATATCATTAGCTAGAACTAGCTAGATCTGATGGATTTGGACATAAACGCAAGTGAAGTATAACCGGACGCGAGAGAGAGAAAGATCAGCACCTGCAGCTCTGCCCGCTGTGAGGGACCGGTGACGGCCCGTCTACACTACAGGCATGAAAAAATCTTGAAGCTGGGCGTGTCTGAAGCTTGGCGATTTTTTGCGAGCAACCAATCACATGAATCTCCCGCCCCCGACATACAAAGCAATAGCAATGTTAAAACGAAGTAAACTGGATATAAACTCTCCAAACAGGCGAAAAAACGATCAGTTTCACCCACTGTCTCTGCCACCTCCCTCCATGCCTGGTTCCTCCGGTTTGTATCCCGGTAAATAGTTCCGGTCGTAAAGAACCGGGTGATTTGCTACCGTAATATCTCGTTTGGAATATGAGGAAATGAACTGCGGTCTGGCTCTCCCAGCTTGCACGCGGTTTTATTGGCTGAGCTTGCACTGGCGGGATTTGCATAAACGGAATTTGATTGGCTGATGCCAAGCATTGAGCCTCAAAAGTTGAACATTGTTCAACTTTTGATGCCGATAGATGCTCGTGATGCTTGCAAAGCCATGCCATGCTCCCCACAATGCAGTTCGGCGAAGATTAAAAATCTTCTACGTCACCCCATTCAAGTGAATGGGCGAAGCGTTGAAAGCATTTTTTGATGCCTGTAGTGTAGACGTACCGTGAGTGGAGCAAAACACACCTTTAGACGTCACCTTTAGCTATGGCACTGTCGTATACATTGAATTGTTCAATTTGATAATATGTCAAACGTAGGCATCCCTCCAAAAAAAAAAAATATATATATATATTAATAGCTCATATTCGAATACTTGAATAATTATTCGAATACCTGAATAATTTCGAATATTCGATTAATCGTTCCCATCCCTAATTATTAGTGACTGCAATGAGCCTGTCTTGCATTGCACATCTTTTCAAAACGCGGTTGCAGGCTTGATAATGCCACTCTCAAGTCGTGCTCAATGTTGAACCTAGATCTGTATTTTGTTTTCAGTTTTGCAAGGGAAGAAGAATGTGCACATCTCTCCGCCCAATGGTTTCAGTTGTGTGTGTGTGAAAGCAGGCTCGGATTCGCCATCGGGAGATTCAGGACTTTTCCTGGTGGGCCGTTGGTGGGCTGCTGCCTTCGGTATGCCGGTACCGCATCCGTCGCCGCAAACACCCGCCGCTGCAAGGCTCCGGCGCAGCGGCGCTGTGAAAGTCCAGCGCTGTTGCGCGTCTCCGGCTGTAACGGCCCGTCCACACTACAGTTTCAAAAAAAGCTTGCCGGCGGGCGTGTCTGAAGCTCGACCAACAACCAATCACATGAATCTCCCGCCCCTGACACACAAGCAGCGGTTTGATTGGCTAGAGCTTGTACTGGCATATGATTTGATTGGCTGACGCTTCCACCGAAAGCTTCAGAAGCTTCAAAAGTTGAACATTGCTCAACTTTTGCAGCCTGAAACGCCAGGAAAGCTCCGCTCTGCTACCCACAATTCAGTTCAGCGAAAAGAGAGGCAACGTGACGTCACCCCATTCAAAGTGAATGGGCAGACGCGTTGGAAACCGTTTTTGAAGCTGTCGAAGCTGTAGTGTGGACGGGCCGTAACGGCCCCTACACACGGCGGCGTGCGTTGTAGCTTGCCGGCGGGGGGGGGGCTGAAACTCGACCAACAACCAATCACATGAATCTCCCGCCCTTCTAAGTGAATAAAGTTCTAATGCATCATACAAATATTAATAAAATGGTCAAATTGCATCAAAATAAGACTTATAATAGGGTTATTCTTCTTCACTTGAACTATATGCAGTTAAATATGTTGTCATGTATATTCATTTACTACTTTGGACTGCATGTCTTATTCACAAAGTTTTCTATAAGCTGGGCACACATTTTAAACATCAATATCGCAGTCTTTGAGCACTGGGAAAAGCGCTATATAAATATTATGTATTATTATTATTATTATTATTATTATTATTATTATGTACAATTGAAAGCAAATTTGTGATCCGAATTATATTCAATTATTAATGCTGTCCAACACTACACAAACATAAAAACAAATGTACTTAACTGTATGTAACGCTTCACTGTAAATGTTTGGCTTTGTCCAAAAATGCAGTAACTGAGGTACTGGTTTCAGTGTGATGGTGTGCTTCTAGCATGACGATTCAGTTGTGACCTTTTATTAGAGCAAATTCTAGTGTAAATATGTCAATGTCACAGTAAAAGTGGACTGGGTCAGCTGGATGCTCGGCATGAGGAGGGAGAATGTGTCATGAGGAAGTGCTGCAGAGGTGGAGATTAGAAGGGGATTATTGATTTATCTAATTAATGAGAGTCTTAATGTGTTGTAACTCAGAGGCTGTTACTGACAACACTGCGCTCCTTTCTTTGTTCCCTCCTGGGAGCATCGCACAGTTGAAGCCGGGACGGATGAGGAGGAGCCACGCTCTCCTCTCTTTGTGCCAAACAGAGCTGAATTTGGTTCTGAATTAGCACAGCGCGGCTCTTCGTGTCCTTATGATTCTCAGACGCAGCACCCATAAGGCTCTTCAGATTCTTTCTGCAAGGGCAAGTGGGTGGGAGTGAAAAGGGAGCAGGCCTCTCCACTGAGACGGCTCGGAAGGAAATCTGTCTGAGTCTGCTAAATAACGTCTGCTGTAGTATCCACTTTGCTTCAGAATATAGACATACATCCTGGAGGTTTAAAACATTTATATATTCAGAGGTTTTATTGTGATATTCACAAAAGCTACAGAACCGAACATCCTTTTTCTTTTTATTGACTTTTTTTAACTATACCTGTAATTTGTTCAAAATACAAACCCATGTTTTCACATGGAGCACACATAAAGCAAGAAAAATAAACATGCCTCATCGTATGCCTTAAATCTTCAAGCATTTTATAAAATAAGTGAAAATGTATATAAATATATAAACTGTTGCCTATAAAGTTACCTCCTCTCATGAAATGATTGTGTTTGTAAATAGTGGGAATGGAATGTGTCTGAAAACTAAATTATTCCAACTTTATTAGCAACAGTATATGTATATATATATATATATATATATATATATATATATATATATATATATATATATATATATATCTCTTATAATGTCTTTAAAGTGCAACATCTTGCTTCAATTCATATCAAATGAACTTTATCAAGGACTGAATAATAGAGAGATAATTATATAAATATATACACACACATTTATACACAGCCCTACGTTCATATATGCACATGACAATGAAAAACAAACAAGCTAAATATTACGAGAAAATATTGGAAGTGCCACTGGTCCAGGTAAAAAAAGGTAGGAATAAGTAATATAATAGAATAAGATAAAATAGAATGTTGGAAACACATGGAAAGTACTGCATATTGTAGTAACATAAGAATGTGGGTTGTCATTATGAACATTACATTTTTTTATTGAAAACACTTTTGCAATTCCAAGTTTGTTTCATTATCCATCAAACTAATGATTATTTAGCAATATTCACAAAACTGTGTCTCAGGGCTTCTTAACATTTAACAACCTATTAATGTGTCGTACCCACTTAACGGGAAGAAACTCAGCTAACTGACGATATGAACCATTTTTAAGATGATTAATTTACCCCTTTTAGAAGTCAAGTTATAGTCATTTGTTGTGGGCATGTCATTTTCGAGCCTGAGACCTGAAAAACAGGCTCCGGGTTTAACAGGTTAAGGAAAAATGTAATCTTGCGACTCATTTTCAAACTTATAATCAGAAATCCTTTATTTATCCCTAAGCAGGGACATTTGCATTGTTAAAACAAAGGGGACATGGCAAATACAAAATATAATTGCTATCAATTAAATAAACGTTATAAAGCATTATAAAAAGTGAGTAAACATAAAGTATTGAAGTAGCAGCCATTTATAATAACATGTATAAATGGTTTTAATCATTTCAGCTCTTTCTGTAAGATACACACAAATAAGGCTCATAATCATTACAATTGCACGTGTGTGGGTGGGGAGTTCCCTGTTCTTTACTTATAGCAGACATGAGATGACATGTCACATGTGACCTAACATTTGTATACACCAGTGTGTGTCTTTATGTGTTTTAAGGCTGCCACATGAGTAAACAGCAGACGGTTGTCTCATTTTATAAAACGGCATGCTTTTTCATCAATAAACATGGGGACAGGTGTGCAGGGATAAAACAATTTGGCACAAAGCTGAAAAAAGCCTCTGCATGCTTTTCTTTCTCACTTTTATCGGATTATCTTTTGTTTGTGAAAGGAACAGGAAGCACACACCTCTTTTATCTTACCATTTCCCTTTTCTAACACTTCTCTGTCATACATAATTACTTTCAATCCAATCCACTTTATTTCTATAGCACATTTTAAAAACAGAGGGTTTGCCAAAGTGCTTCACAACGAACATAACAAAATATAATATTACAAGACTAGATTAAAGGCACATAAGAATAGATACAAGGCACACATAAAGGCTATGAATAGACAATAAAGCATACAAATAGGTAGAGCATAGCTCAGACTGACTTGAAAGCGGGGGAAAAGAGGTGGGTCTTTAGGCGGGACTTAAAAGTTTGAAGAGTGGGGGACAATTTGACATGGGGGGGGCAGGTCGTTCCAGAGCCTGGGGGCTACCGCTGAGAAGGCTCGGTCTCCCCTGGTTTTTTGGTTTTGTTTTAGGGACTACCAGCCGCAGCTGATCAGCCAACCTCAAAGCCCTTGAGGGGGTGTACACCTGTAGGAGGTCGGAGATGTACTCTGGGGCCAGCCCATTAAGAGATTTAAAAACAAACAATAGAATCTTAAAATGAACTCTAAAATGGACAGGAAGCCAGTGGAGGGAAGCCAGAATTGGTGTAATGTGCTCATGCTTGCGGGTTCCTGTAAGCAGCCGAGCCGCAGCATTTTAAGGCCAGAGGAGTATTTTAGCACATTTACTGCCAGTTCCTTGTAATGTTGGTAAGGAACTTTGTCTTGCGGTGCCGGCTGTAGTACTGACTGAATGGATTTAATTCAAAAGTACAAGTATTACATTTCGGGTTGCAGAAGATTTAAAAAAGTTTTAGTGGGACTTGTGGCATGCAGTGGAAACGGGATTGTCTGTATCCTGGGGTGGAGTTTGAATCTGCCATGTGGCCATTACGTCATTTTCATTGGTCATATTTATGGCACTTTAACTATTCTAAATAAACAGCCTTTAACATGGACTCACTTGTGAGACAAGAGAGGTGACAGCATGCAGCTGAGTGAGCCTGCAGAGTGAAAAGAGGACATCTGCTCATTTTCAGGTTCATGTTTCTATATTGTGCTACTGTGATATGTCTCCATTCTTTAATGTTCAAAAAGCACTACAGTAACATCTACAGTAAACACATTGCTGGCTCTTAATTAGCTAATGAAGGAAGGAAGCTTTTCATTTATGACCTATGATGATGTTATAGATCTCAAACTAGGACAATACAGAACACAGATCACTTTTATGACATGTAGGACAATGTATTTTGCATTTCTAAATTGTGCTTGGCAATATAAACTTGTTTATCAGGACTTAAATTGTTTCTGTTTTTGTAACCTGCCAAGGAGCACTTTGTGCTCTAAGAGCACTTTATGTGTCTCATACTGTCTGTGCTGCAGCACCTCTTTTCACCCTCTGTCTGAAACCAGAGCTCAGTCTGCTCTAATTGGTTAGCTGGCCGGCTCTGTGATTGGAAGTAATCAAAGGAGTCCAATGGCGGTGTTTCAGACATACTTTATTAATCCCTCTCCACTCCATACACACGTGCAGATAGGAAAGGTGGCAGAGCAGAGAGGCTGCCAATTATCCAGAGCAGTTTCGAGGTTAGGTGCCTTGCCTCGGCAGTGGCCTAGGACGTGAACTGGCACGTCTCCACCATTGAGCACCAGCTCAATCCATATTTTCTTTTTGGGTAGGGACGTGAACCGGCGACTCTTCGGTTCCAAGACCAAGTCCCTACAGACTGAGCCACTGCTGACTGAGGGGCTACACAGGGATTTTAGCCTTTGCAGGCAATTGAAAAAACGTATTGAAAAGAATGAAGCATTTGAAATGGTTTAGATTCAGCTGGATTAGTCAATAATTCAATGCGAACAAGAAGAGAATCTTTACTGTTTTGATATTTATTGCGTTTTTTGGCAGTTACGGTCAGCGCTGTTTTCTTGATCTTCTTATTTTTCATCAAGATTATTTTCAAATCTCCCAAAAAATGTGTACTTCTTCAATGTAAAAGAAAGAGAATTGACTTTCTTTATATATTTCCAATAATTACTTGTTCTCGCATTGGTTGAAGCACTCAGCATTTGATTTTATTCCTTATTGTTCCCTTTAGATAGAGTGACCCCTTAGAAAATGACATGTACGCTCACTCCAATAACGGAAATTGTTCAATTCGCAACTGAAAAGGACAGTACTCGAAACTGAAGCAGTTTGTTTGCTAAAAATTACTTGCTTGTTATTGTATTGCAAGTTGTAACCTAATTAGCTTCCCCAGAAATAAAATGTTTGACAATAAAGTCAAACGAACGACACAGAAAAGGTTATAAATGCAATAAACAGTGGTTAAGGAACGGCGAAGACATAAACCTATACCAACAGGCTAATAGAACAGTTCAATATAAAAGGAGAAAATAAAAAAAAAGAAATTTAGGAGGTCCTTATTTTTACAGTTGCCTTACATGCCCTGACATAACAAATATAATAAAATACACATGGGGTTGAGCATCAATTTGATTATATTATATTAATATTTCATTCAAACTCTTTAAATGGATTTGCTTGATTGACAAATTGCACACAGTCATCCGCTGTCTCTATGGCAACAGGAGATGAAGTGACGAGGCTGTGATGCAGTATTGGCCTGTTTTCATACTGGTTCAGTTCAGTTTCCCTCCGTGCCCTCCACATGACGCGTCCTCCCCGCCTCTCAGCACTGTGTGTGTGTGTGTGTGTGTGTGTGTGTGTGTGTGTGTGTGTGTGTGTGTGTGTGTGTGTGTGTGTGTGTGTGTGTGTGTGTGTGTGTGTGTGTGTGTGTGTGTGTGTGTGTGTGTGTGTGTGTGTGTGTGTGTGTGTGTGTGTGTGTGTGTGTGTGTGTGTGTGTGTGTGTGTGTGTGTGTGTGTGTGTGTGTGTGTGAATCTCAGGGTGCTGAGTGTCCCACATAGTACTTCACTGGTAGGAGGTGTGTGGCGCAGTGCACTAGTGCGGCGCTGGTGTTCGGATCAGGGGGTCACAGCAGGTTCAAACCCCCCTGCAGTCAGCATGTCGTTGTGTCCCTGAGACACTTTGCTCCTGTGGGGGTATTGAGAATATAAGTCGCTTTGGATAAAAGCGTCTAACAAGTAACATAATGTAATGAAACTTAGTCACCTGTTTTATTCTCCTTATGGGCATTTAGTTCTGTTGTTCAGTCTGTCAGTGAGGTTGATAATCTGATGATAAGAGTTGGCGTTTGTGCAAGTAGTAAAAAAAGTAAAGCATATTAATTTAGGATTATATTGACCAATATGGAGTGGAGCAGTGATTACATATTTTTGTAAGCTGACATGGAAGTTAGCATGCCTCCAAAAAACGGTGGCATTGTCTCGATTGGAGTTCAGAATATTTCAGAAAATTAAGATCTTTGGCAAACAAATGATTCTTACACATTTTGCACCACCTTTAACACCACTTTTATGATTTCTGAGGCATAATTTCATCATCAGAATAAAGAGATAACACACATCGAGGATGCATGACTTCACGTGACCACCATTAAGCTAAAGGTGGCTAATGTTTGGCGTGATGACACTTAGTAGTATCTTTGAATCACAAGTGGATGTTTAGTGATGTGTTTAATGTCCTTGAACGAAACAAAACAAATATTACGCTTGTTTTTCACCCCAGATCTTATTCCAGGCATCTAACTTAAAAGACATTTTAAAAAGCATTTATTTTGCGAGAACCGCAAGTGCTACAATGCCAACTCATTTCCAGGTTTCAGGACTCATTCCTGCAACAATTAATGGCAACTGCAATGTTAGAAGGAATGAAACAGAGAATAATTGAGATTACCATTTGGAGGCACTCCGTTATAAGAGTTTCTGTTATTAATAAATCAATGGATTTATTGATAAGAACCGGTGATGGTTTTCATAAACAATTAATATGTTTGAGTAAAAGAAAATAAATAAATATTATCAGATTTTCTCATTCAAGCATTTTCAAGTATTCATGCTCTAGTTCTGTACGTTTGATGTCTCCATGACAGGTGTGTGTGAGGAACAAATAATGGCACAATAATTGCAGACAGAGTGTCTCCTTCACAATTAAACAACTTTATGGACATAAGGATTAAGTGTCACACAACACTTTTAAGACGGCAGTTATGAGTCTGGAGTAAACTTCTGTGCAGATGCTGCTGTTAACCCTAATGGGACAGGCGGTGTGTGTGTGTTTGTGTGTGTCTGTGTGTGTGTGTGTGTGTGTGTGTGTGTGTGTGTGTGTGTGTGTGTGTGTGTGTGTGTGTGTGTGTGTGTGTGTGTGTGTGTGTGTGTGTGTGTGTGTGTGTGTGTGTGTGTGTGTGTGTGTGTGTGTGTGTGTGTGTGTGTGTGTGTGTGTGTGTGTGTGTGTGTGTGTGTGTGTGTGTGTGTGGAGGGGGGGGGGGCTACTGATGCAGAGTGCTGTACCACAGATGCCATTTTATCATCCATGTGTTAAGCAGCGAATAACAATTCTGCTGAATGTCATGTGGAGAGTAAATAAAAAAATAAAGAGCACCTGTTCTTTCCGTGAGGCAGAGTGAAGCTGGTTAGCTTCTGCTTAAATCACTGGCTCTAAATCAGCTTCAGCCTTTCAAGGAGATGCATTGAGAATATAGAGTGAGTGGGCTTAGTCTTCAAGTTCATCCAAACTTTAAAAGTCCCTGCAGCTCTTTACCCGACTGGTTCACTTGTGTAAAACTAATTTACTGCGAGTAAACCTCGCACACTGTTTGTATCTGAAGTTAGTTTGAATTTTTTTTCTCGACTGGGGGTATACTGTATATAGACGCCTACAAATTCAGAGGTCCAGTTGTTCGATCCCCATCCCCTGCAGTCAACATGTCGAAGTGTCCTTAGGCAAGATCGACCTAAAATTGTTGGCGTAGCCATGTCTACACAAGTGTATACTACTTTATCACTGTAACATTCAGGATAACATAACCCATATTAAGTTTCTCTTGCATCACAGCAGCTCCATTTGAAACATCAACAAGGAACCATATTAATATACAAGGACACATACATTTTACATAACATTACAAAAGCTTCAGTTAAATAACATGTAGGCTAATGTAGGATACCACTCCCAGATCTGAACAGTGAAGATGTAGCTGCAGCCTAAAGCCAGTTAGCCTAGCTTAGCATAGAGACTGGAAAGAGCTTCATTCCAGCATCTGTGATCACTCTGGGGAAGCTGGGGCTCAGGGAGGAAATAGGCTTCAACCAATTGTAGGGTCAGTGGTTCAACCCTGCACTCCGCTGACACGTCGATGTGTCCTTGGGCAAGATACTTAACCCCAAATTGGTGAAGTGTATTTAAGTTGCTTTGGATAAAAGCGTCAGCTATATGACACATGATGTTATGTACTGTATGTAACAAACGCTACTACATGCAAACAATACAACTTAAAGTAATTCAATTGTGTGACTCTAAAGGTCTTTGATTGGGCTAAATAGCAAAGGGGGTGAATACATATGCACACACTACCTTTCAGTTTTACATTTTTTGTTATGTTTTAAAACGTGCTCTTCTTTCTTTCACTTCACCAATTTAGGATCTATCAGACATGTTAGGACAAGGCAATGGTTCTAATTATGCTAATTGGACATGCATGTGCAAAATACCATTAAGAAAAGTTGTCATATGCGCCCGTACGGTTAGCCGTCACTCTTGTGGTCAGAGGGAATGGATGCAGACAAATACAAATGTTCAGTGTCCACATGGAAGTTGCATGTAGGTCACATGCCTCCGGGATCTGATTTTGTACCGCACATCCTTGTGGTCCAGATAAAACGAGAAAACATGTGACTCAATGTGGATTTAGCTGCTCACTGATTAGAAAACATTAGATCTGTTTCACATGGAAGAATGGCAAAATAGAATTGAGATTATTTTAGCTGCATTGTGAATTTTACAAGGTCTTAAAGGAAATGTTTGTGTAAATATCTGTAATATCTATCTGTCTAATTAGGTTTCACACTAGCACAGGAGTATTATGCCATTACAAATAACCACCTATATGTAAGCTTAACAAGTTCTACATTATAATAAGAACATACATGTTGCCAGGCAGTGCATGTTACACATTACAATGATTCATCTTCTAAAGAGTGTTTCCAAGAATATAGATCTGTTAACATTTTGAAGTTGTTAACATTTAAATACAAAAAAGCATGTGACTACAGCTGAGTAATTGATCAACAAAGTATTACATGATCAGATTTTAGCCTCTGCAGATCATTTACATGCACTAAAACCGATATAACACTACAGGAAAGGGAATACCCTAGAAAATATAATAGGGCCTTTTTAAAAGTGAAATGTCCATGCTATGATACCAAACATTTCTTAGTTGCAGTTTCACAAACATTAAGATACGTTACCCTTCATTATTTAGTCAAAAATAAGCTACTGATTAATATATATCTCCATGTGGGATTGGTTGAGAAAGCTTGGCAGAATAAAGCATTTAAAAAAAAAAAAACTTAAACTGATCATAGATAAGCCCAGTTCCCAGTATATGTGTGTAATAAAAGCATATAAATATGTCCTTTTTCGTAATAGATATTGTGAAAACAGAGTTTTGTTAATATGCTATTTAATATCACAGTCGGAACTGAAGCCAGTGAGTTCTGAAATAAACCTTCAATGTTTTGGAGTAGTAATAAGACATTGTATTCACTGTTTTATGCTGGAGAGTTCAGTTCCTATAGATATTTAAATGGTCTTGTAGAACTAACTGCTGCCCCCTGCCTGATTTATTTTTTTAAAGCACAGCATACATTAGCATTAACATTAGACTACATAACACTGCTCATAGGTGACAGAGCAGAGACACTGAGGTTGATTTGTAGTTTTGTTCTGGAAGAAAAGTGTTCATGTGTAGCATTTATTCACTTCACTACACCGGTTTACTACTCCTGACATCCAAGTCACACAGCAGCTGAAACATAGGTTGACTAAATAAACCCAGTCAGTGTGAGAAAAGGTTTTTAGACAGTACTTGTCCATGGACAAGTGAGTTTGGCAATTTACTTGTCCGAATACATTTTTCACATTGGGGCCACTGGAATCTTCTTCTTTGCCATCGTATTTTACATTTTCCCACGGTTTTTAGGGTAAGATTTTACTGCATCACACATAGGGTTGGGTATCGTTTGGATTTTAACGATTTCGGTTCTGCTTTTCGATACCAGTTATTTTCGGTTCTCGATTCCGGTTCTTTGAGAGGGTAAAAATAAATCCCATGACAAACTGGGAGAAAAATATATTTATGACAACATTAAGTCAAATCTGTATTCCTATTTACAAATCATTTCATACTGTTTAATTTCTTACGGTTATTAAATACAATTATATACAAATAATCTCTGCATTGTTTAGTTAGTTCTAAGTGGTGCAGTTTGAGAATGGACAATTGGCCCAGTCTCCTCTGATGTTACACTGCAACCTGCCTGTGAGACAGAGTCCAACCACAGTCTGTGTGTCCAACACATGTCCTGCAACACACATGCTGCAATCTTCCTGTGAGACAGAGTCCAACCACACATGTCCAACACATAGGCCTAATAATAATAATAATAATAATATTTATAGCCTATAGGCCTAGCGCTTTTCTACAACTCAAAGACGCTTGCACGCTTACACATGTCCTGCAATACACATGCTGCAGCTGCCCAGCTGCTCACTGTTTGTAAAAATAAATAAATAGTATTTTCATTTCAATAATGTACTTTCTATACCCTGCTTCATAAACAATACTGACATCCCTGTGCTCCTCCGAGTCTGGGTGTCCGGGGATGTGAGGACAGCGCGAGAACACAGACAGGGAGGCTGCTTCACTTCATAAAGGAAATGTCGTTCAATATTAACAACACAGGAGCTAAAACGCTTATTAATCTTCATTACGTGTTAGAGAAAGAACATAAGAAAGTTTGACAAAGATGGCTGTTAAACGGGCAGCGGATCCGCTGTGTGTAGAAAGAGATAGAGAGAGAGAGAGAGAGACGCTGAGCTGCAACGTGCAGCGATCAGTTGATCCGGAGCATAGAAAGAGAGAGAGCTGCGGTCCGCGGGGCTCGGCCTCGCCTCCTGTCCTCACAACTCTTATCAATCCCGGGACCGGACAATTGTTATTTGTTCCTACTCGGAACCGAGTTTTGCTTCCCAACCCTGCCACTGTGCTACACTACCCGCCCCGCCCCGCCCAACTGTACAGAAAGCGGCGAGATGCATTTCCTTAGGAATCGACAAGCAGAACCGAAACTAACATTTATAAACGAACAATGGCGGACACATACAATTTGTGAATAAGTTCTGCCCTTTGTAAACTGAATTTATCAATAATTGGTCAATACATCAGGGCGAAAAACGTCACTTGTCCGCCGGACAAGTCAATTGAAAGATCTACTTGTCCGATATTGTAAATAACACGTCCCGGACGTTGGGACGTGTACTTTTTCGCACACTGCCAGTACAGATTTCTTAAAGCCGTGAGGACGAAACATCCGCTTTCTCTCGTTTAGTCTTGTGGGTACATTTGGTGACTTTTGTAGTCTCAACTTTTGACTGTAGAGGTAATTGTATAATTTGTGAGAGACCATGTCCTTCCTGGCTCTGAGGTGATGTATAATATTACAAATACAAAATGTGCCTCAAGTGGCTTTTCAATATTTACAGTTGACGACCTCCTCTGTCCTGACTCGTTTCTTATAAGGAAGAACTCTCCCCCAGACAAGCTGTAGGTGTTGTGTTCAGGGGGGGCAGACAGGTGTGTGAGCTTAGCTTTCTTAATTATTGCTCTAAAATTAGCAGTCTGCCGATAAAGACAAGTCTGACACATCAAATGTTTAATGTTATAGTTTAGAGCTTTCCTGCTTCACTTGTCTAATATGTGGGATGGCTATGCTGTTTTTTCTTAGGAATTATTTGAAACATTAAACCTAATTCTCAAGTATATTACAACATTTATTTTTGCCCAATGCCACTTCAGTCAAAACATTTTATTTATATTGCATGATGTAGTGCTGCTAAATACTGATTTGTTCATGCTCTCTGTGTTTCTCCCAACATCCTCTGCGCAGTGCAGCAGTCCTCCGTGCACACACCGCAGAATGATGGGTTTTAAAATGTGTCTTTTATTTTCACTGTATTACAAATGGAAGTCCTAACAGATTTAAATATCTTTTGTGTAGGGAAGTTTATACATGGGAAAATGGACGTTAAAAGGTGCAGGTATATGTTAATGTGTATATGCACTACTCCCTGTCTCGATTGTTCTTTCACTAAGAGCTCTCATCTCTTGTTTTTCTTTTTTTCAAGAAACGCCATATTTATACGAGTATCATGGTTTTCAAAGATGTGTAAGATAAGCGGCCGCGTTTAAACTTTTACTCATGTCCTTGAGTTTTTCCAAACTCTAATCCTAGTCACATTTGATATATGCAATCTTTAGAATGCAAGAGGTGGAACATTTGTTGTAGGCTAAATATGTTTTAAATTCAATTTTAAATAAGGTATTGTGGAGCTGCAGAGATATCTCGGCCTAATCATTACTTTGGTACGGATCCTCTTAAAAAAGTCACACCATAATCATTTCATATTTTTTCAATTAATGAGAATTATGATTTAAAAATGATGATTCCTTGCTATATTGTGAATAATATTGCAATTGCAATATGTGTCAAAATAAACGCAATAAGTTATATTTTCCGAATCATGCAGCCGAACCCTACTGAAAATAAGACTTACACTTAATCATAAAAAAGCTTAACCAGTGTTTCCTTAATATTTAAAATATCCTGGAGTGCAGAGGATACCTCCCATCCTAAAGGCTTAAGCCAACCATTTTGTGGGCGTCAGGTAATGGAAACTCATTCATTTGCATAAAGGGAGAGAAACTTTCTCGAGGCGGTGCTTCTGAATGAGTTTCAGTAATATCCTAGAGAGCCGTGCTGTTGAATGAAATCTATTGGCTGTGGTCCTACTCCACATGCCTGCATGAAGCCAACCCCAAAGGCAGGGCTGCTGTACCTGCGTTTCTCAAAGAGTCTCTGATGCAGCGTGGAGATGTGTGATATGTTCTCTTCTAGCTATTGGGGAATAAGTCTGTTTCAACATTTCTGTGCTTTTACTGGCAAAAAGCAAACACTGGAGCAGAAAAGTTTCCACTAAAATGTCAGACAAAGTTAAAGGTGTTGACCCTAACCCTAACCAGGGTGTCCGCGGGGTCTTAAAAAGTATTAAAAGTTGATAAATCAATTTAGCGAAAATTAAGGCTTTTAAAAAGTATTAAAAAGTATTAAATGGCATTTTCCAAGGTATTAAGAAGTCCCACAGCAACGACAACATGAAACACCCTTTAATTTACTGAAACGACATGTCGGGAAACCCCAAAAGGCGGCCCCATGCATAGCGCGCCGTTTCGTTGCCTTGCTCCGCTCTGTGTGTGTGTGTGTGGGGGGGGGGGGGGTGCGAATAAACGACTACGGTAACGGGTCCCAAGGTGGGAAGACCGGCATACGCAACGCTCTGGGGGTCCAACGGCTCCGTGTGTGCCCTATATGATCATTTTCTGATAACGATGAAAGATCCCGCCTCCCTCTCCCCACGTCTCCTGCTGCTGCTGGGCTGTCAGAAGAGGGGGAGGAAAAGAGAGGCAGTCACCGTTTATTAAATATTCTTATATTATTATACAGAGCACAGAGTCGTTATCAATTTGTTTTAAAGTTCAATAAATAACAAAGAAGACCTCTGACCGGCACTTTCCTAATTTTGTACGGAAGATTTAAACTTTAACGGACATGTTGACCGGCGGAACATTTTTTTTACGGAAACTGCCGCACGGTCCCCTCGTTCCTTGGAAAAGGCGGAGAGGTGGGTGTTTTTCATCTGCTGGTGGACTACCTGAGAGATACAGCAGGAGAACACGCCGTCCACCGAGGAGAATAAACAGAAGGGCAACCATGGCAACCATGCTCCGGGTTCTTCTTCGCTGCTTTTGGTGTATTTCGGGCGGCAGCAGCGCCACTTACAGGCATGACATATGTACTCCATCGTTTCCAGCATTTGCAGCGGTCTAGTGTGAACGGACACGTTAATGAATCGAATGCGTGTGAAAGGAAGCCTTTTTTGCGCTTGCGTATGCGTTTTACCGTGTGGGGCCGGGGTCTAAGCCAAACTATATACGGTCACAGAGATCTGCTATTTTAAAGTAAAGTCAACACATATCGACCCTAATATAGTCTATATTAAGAACGAGAAAAGTCTTAACATATATATCCTTTTTTGTAAACATATGACAAATGTGTGAGGGTGATGAAGTCAGAGCATCGTCTTATGTGCCAGGGCTTAGCCTCGGACAGCCCCAGCCCAATTTAACCCCTGGGTATTTGTGAGGGAGCTCCTATATGGCATTACCCCGCTGAAGCTCACCAAAGTTTAACATATTTCATAGTTCAAAGTTTTGTCAATTGTTTTGTTTATTGGTCAAATACTGGTTTCTAATGTTTTCTGAGGAGTTTTACTGGAATGAAAGAGCACAGAGTCTACAGAAGCAACAAAGCAGCATACTGCATTAAACCTGACCTTCACAGAGAGGTTGAAGTTCATGTGGAAAGGAGGCTTCAGTAGTCTGTCTGCACTCTGTTTAGTTTTGCTATCTTACAATCAATATAGTAAATGTGAGGTAAAGTGTGTTGCCAATGTAACCGGTTAGAACTCAAAGTTGCGATGAGGTCTTAAAATGTATGGAAAGGGTCTTAAAAAAGGTCTTAAAAGGTATTAAATTTGACTTCAGGATTCCTGCATATACCCTGCTAACACTAAGTGTTTTAAAAATAATTTACTGCGATTCTCTAGGCCTGAACAAATTGCTAATTGCGATTATTTTTGACTGATATTGCAATTGCGATTCTGATTTACAGAATTGCATCAGGACTTTCGTTGTCTTTGAAAGATATACAATTATTATGGGGGGACTTTTTGAAGAGGAGCTTTACCAAACAAATATATTTGGTTCCATCTGTAGAATGTGATTTGTAGGTCAGGATATCTCTGAAGCTCCTCAATAACACCTCATTAAATATTTTACAATTTTTAACACATGTTTAACTTTCAACACAAATATCCTGTGATTTGAATATTGTCTAATTGTCCTGCCCTTACTCTGTCCTTCATTATTATTTAGAAAAAATATTTTTAGATGTCTTTTGCAAGCAAAGACTTAATCAGGGCTCTCATATTCCAGGAGATGATATTGTTCCATTTTATTTTTTTATTGAGAGTGTTTCTGAATGTGTTTCTGTACCGGTTCTTTCCATTGGGATCACGGCTTTCTAATGATTAATCATCAAATTACTCATTTATATTTTTGGTGTGCATCTTAGCAAAAGGGTAAAAAATAGTTTTTTCAGTGAAACTTGGCAGTTAGTTAACGTAACATATTTTGGGGAAACGTTTGCAGCATGCAGAGATCTATGACTTGAATGTTGAATGTTGTTGTTGAATGTTGTATGAATGAATGTTATTGTGTAACTGGTTGTCAGGTTGCTGTTGTGTAGAAAGATATTAAAGGCCCACCCTCCCCTCTCAGTTTCCTGCTGAAGAAACTAGACTAATAATTCGCATATTTATTAGGGCATCAGTGGTCATATGCTACTTCTGTTGAGAGTCAAGAACATTTGTAACACTTAGCGTGTCATTGAGCAGTGATTTTCTGCTTGTTGTACCTTGTAGATGTTAATTAGTGCCAAATTAAATGCAAAATGTCAAATGTTCTCATGTAAACACAGCTTCACAGTGGTGGCCTTTAGCTGAATCAATTAGGCCCCGTCAACACCAAGGCAGGCACATTAACAAATGCTCTTTCTATAACAATGGGTCCTTTTTCTACAATTTGTAATAATGCACATTTTTATCTTTGTAATAAATTATATGCATTTCACTCTTCACATTAGAAACTCTGTCTACCTGTTGTTTTCCAACGTCTCCTTATATTTTCCTTCTGTCCCAGTAGATTCTTAAAGTAAATTAGCTTTCATATTACAGTGATGCAAATTAGTCGCTTTTCGGCGCCTCCCGCTTTTTTAACGCTGATTTGGGTGACTTGTGTAATTCGCGGAGAACCGAAGAGTTTTCGTTTTGGGGGTGGGGGGGTCGTCCGTCCGTCCACCCGCCCGTCCGTCAGTCCGTCCGACTAACGGACAACTTTTCACTTCAAAAATGAAGAAGAAATCTAGACCGCAAAATAATTAAACAAGCGAGTGCCTGTTTTTCCTGGCCAAGGGCAGGAAAACACAACACGAGCGTAACGTGTCTTCACGTGGTATATGTCTCGTCGGAAAGGAGTGTAGACTAGAGTGCTGACGGAGAGCACCGGAACGCCGCTCCAGCTCTTCAAATATTGCTGTACCCATAAGGAGCCGTACACACCGCAGTGTTTGCGTGGCTGTCTTTAGTTGTAAGCACAGTGGCGATCTGTTGTTATTAGCATCTGGTTAGCTAGCTATGCTAACGAATTTAAAGAGCTTTTCTACAACCAGGTGGAAGAGAGCTCTCTCCTGAGAGGCTCAAATAACCTCAGCTCAGTGAGGTTAAGGCACACCTTGATATGATCATTATAGTTATTAATGAGACATTAGAGTCTAAATGAAAAACAGGTATAAAATACAATAGGACAGTAACAAAAAAGTTGTTAAAAATAACAAGAATAGAGTTTAAAAGGGGAGTGATTTGTAAAATATCCAAAAAGAAGAATCTGCTTACAGTTCTGTTTCATATGGGTGTTGAGATGTATCCATAGATCTCTTCAGGTTGCTCTCAAAGTGCACCAGATTGATGCTTTTAACTTCAATATTTAAAAAAAAATCTTCCTGGGGGAGCATGCCCCCGGACCCCGCTAGAGGAGGTAAAGTCCCCCCCACTTAAATCATGTTCACATGGATAGGATACTTAATGCATTTGCACACATCTTGTGTCCATATCTTTCTGCCACAACCATGCACGTGCGTGCGTGCATGCGCGAGTCATGGTAAAATATCTGGATTAAGAGGTAGCTTTTTCTTTGCACAGCATGAAAGAAAGGCCAAATTAATGGGCTGTGATTTTAGTTTTTTTTAAGCAGTTCAATAATTTGTACGGCCCTCGGAGGATGTTGTAAAAATTGAAAGGAAAAAGGTTCCCCACCCCTGCTGTAAATAATAATAAAAACCCTTGATTTATGACTTAACATCTCTGTCTCCTATTGATCTGAGTATATTATAAAGAATAGCCAGTTCATTGAAGCATTATAGCGCAGGCCTTTGTCAGATGGTATATTACGCTGTTTTTTTTCTGCTTCGAATAGTTCTCTCTTTTTTCACCATACGTGTGTTTGCATCCCTGATATTAAGGCTTTTTGTCTCATTTGTGAAAATATGTCTAAACACACACTATCTGAACAAAACTCAAAATGTTATTTAAAAAAAGAACATTTCATTTATTTTTCAGTTGTTTAACAGCAGAAGTGTAGTTTATTGATAACAAGGGCTCTCAATCAAAACAAATATTGAATCACCCAATGTACTTTGTAAACTTGTGATTTATCATGATTATAGAAATTAATAGCACATTTTGTATCCGTCCTAAATGAACCTTTAAGGGATATATATATTTATATTTATTTTTAATAAAGGCAACAGAACACGTTAAAAAAATGGTGCCATTAAAGGAAGTTGGAGACGAAAGTTAACATTCAACTTCACAAAATGTTACTCTGTGCCATCGTCTAATGACACAAAACATTGTCAGTGCCGTTTGTTTCGTGTGCGTTTCTGAAAGTAACACAAATTATTTCCTTTTGTGTGAACAGATGCAGTTAAGGGATAGAAGATGAAAATACACAAGAAGGACAAGCAGCAGGTTTGTAATGAACACACACAAACACACACATAAACACACTTAAGACAGCGCACACACAGAAGGCCACGTTTAGTCTCCTGAACGCCTCTGTCACAGTTCCAGCTGTCTGTCTTGTGTTGTAGAACTGTTCTGTTGAAGGTGTTTTTGTATTCCTTGTTGCATTTTTGTATATATATATTTATTAGTCGGGCTGAGCAGAGTGATGAGTCTTTGGTGAGTTTGAGGTTACACAGCAGTCTCTCGCTGAGCAAGAGGCCTGCGTATTGCAGGGACAGGCTGCGAGCAGCACCGTTACAGGAAAACAGAAGCATTACCTTTTTATTTGTTACTATACCAACTCGATCATTGGATAAAAACAATTATGATTTCTATAAATGATTCAACATTGTTGCAGTATTACTCATCAACATCTCAAAAGGCTGTTGTAGTAACTCAGAATCAACTCTTTATTTTCAGCATAATTCAAGTGAAATAGTTTTTAATGCTGTCTTTAAACTGTGATTATTGGCTAGTGCTCCGACACATTATATGTGATAGGCTAATGGGAGGGACATTTCTAACTCCTTGACCAATCACACCAGAGCCAGCCAGCTAACCAATCAGAGCAGACTGGGCTCTGGTTTCAGACAGAGGGTGAAAAGAGGTGCCGCAGCACAGGCAGTGTGAGAAAAATAAAGAGCTTTTTGAACATTAAAGCATGGAGACATGTCCCAGGAGAGACACTGAATGCAACCTGAAAATAACCATTATATTTCCTCTTTAAACACACTTTCTCAACAAACACCAGCTATTTGTAGGAAGGGAACAAATATTTTCATTAACTGGTCTTGTTCACTGATTTTTAACTTGTGAAAATGAAAAAAATAAAAGAATAGCTGGGTTAACTGATAAGCTTCCTGACCAGTATCGATGAAAATGGTGCCCTTTTCAGGTCAACAGGTTGACGTAAGGCACACCAACCTAAATTGTTCAGTAGTAGTGAAGTTTCTCTATTTATACATTCACCCTCTACAAGCACCAGCAGTGCCATATGCATTGCTTTGCTGTCACAGTGCTTCAAAGTTACAGGAAGGGTGATTCACATAATGATTACTAACGAAAAGATATATGGAAAATGAAAATACCCAAGCAGCTTTGACAACCTAAAGCTATTACAAAAACTAGTAAAAGAAGTTGAAAACTCATATTTTCCCAACTCTTCTTATCTGTGATTTTGCTGAAAATCGTTAAGCTTTAAAACAAATGCGTCATTGTTTAAAACCCATCTAGCAAGTTTTTGATGCGCCAGACATGAGTGTAAAATTGTTAAATGTTATGTTTTTCTTTATACGTCCTTAAAAAAGGTTCAAGGTTCTTTATTTAGTCATAACGAACATAGCTACAGTGTAGTTATGCAGATGACAATCTTGTGTCACAGGCTTCTCCAACAGTGCAACACAAAACACAGATAAACAGAAAAATATAGTGCAAGTAAATAGTAATACAAAAAGAAAAATAGTTTTAAAATAGTGAAATAGTGCAAGAGTCTATATGCAAGTTATTGAAATAGGATATATTTAAGCAATAGCTCACGACAGGCCGTGGTATATGCTCATTATATCACAGCTAAGGGCCCGACGCGAAGCGGAGGGTCGACAACCCCGTTAGCTGTGATATAATGAGCATATATCACGGCCTGAAGTGAGCTATTGCTTTTATAAAACGGTTACCAAGTGTGGCAATATGAAAGAAAAATACACACTAATTTAAATAGTTTTTATTAGTAAATAATGATGTTCAAAATAAAATAGTCCCTCCGTTGCCTTCCGCACAAAACATAGTGCAAGGTGGTTGCTATGCAACAACACTAACAGCAAGCGAACATATTAGACAGAGAGCGTTGATCCATTATTTGGCTGTTTATTTACATTAATGTGTATGTTGCTGTTTATTGTGCATCCACTGAAAAACTGTCCAGCATCAGTAGCATGGCTTACGTGGTCACTTGTATAGGTTGAGGTTGTTCGAGGCTGTTGCTTGGCGTGGCAAGAATATTGCTCCACTTTCTCCGGTCCCCGAGATTGGGCTTCCAGTAGCTCTGGAAAGAGCTTTCGCACCTGTGGCCACTAACGGTCATAATTTCTCTGCTTTGTTTCAAGACCCGCATCAGAAAGCTTTTGAATGGTGGTACTTTTCCAGTTGGTCTACCTGCTCTTCACGTAGCTCTGCATGTCGTAGTTTAGGTGCTTTTTTTCTGGAGATCTGCACTGCTCAATCCACTCCTCAATACTATAGTAAGACCCCCCCGGAGGTCGAAGTTGATCTTAAATGTTTCCATTTTATGCTTTGTAAGTTTGTTTCGTAACGGAAGACATTTTAATATATTTATAAAACTGACAAGTCAAATCAAGCAATCTGATTGGTCGATAGCGTTTTTGCGGAAATCTTTGATTACAGATTTGAAAACATCGTTGCTTGCTTTAAAAGTAGCACAATTCATTATGTTAAACCTTCAAAAGTATCTAGATATCCCTGCCCTAATGCCAAAGGAACTGCACACTGAATATGTTTTGGCGTTTGATGTCTATGTCTGGACCGCTGCGTCAAAAAGGAGGGCTTCTGCCCCGTTGCTTCTCCGCTGCTTTCTTGTTCCAGGATGAAAACTTTTCAGCCCAACGGTATACTGTTTTTCTCAGACGCGGAGGGATACTGACTTGTTGTGAAAAGTAACTTACAATTCTACCCGTGGTATACGCTCAGTATATCACGGCTAAGAACCAATCAGATTGCTTGATTTGACTTGTCCGTTTTATAAAGGTAAATCGATACATATTTTTTAAGTAGCAGCCAGATGAATATTAGGGATGTTGTTTCAACTATTCAGGTGTTTAATAGTTTTATTGCCTGTGGGATGAAACTGTCCCTGAGTCTGGTGGTGTTAGTCCGGATGCTGCGGTATCGCCTGCCAGACGGCAGCAGAAAAGCAAAAAGTGTATCCATTGCTGTTAGTATACTTATTTTAAGCCATGCTGACTTATATTTCTCAACAATCATTGGACGAATAGCCATGACATGTTGTCAAGAGTACAGTTTTTAGAATTGCCGTTTTAGTATTGATATTATTGATGCCCAGAGAATCAATTGTTATAACTTTGATGATCCTCTGACTTTTCATCTTTTCATGTGTCTAATACTTCGGTGTATGACCACATACCTGCGAAGCTAATGACATCATCATCAGCATCTGTTGTACTGTATGTTACACAATGTTTCACAATAATGTTTTGTAGGCCAACCTCGAAGTTAGCATCACATAGGCTACTTTAAAAAAGTAAATGGAACTTTAACATTGGCTTTTGGAATATTGCAGATAATGAGCTCTGTAGCAAAGACACATGTATGATTCGTACATGCTTTGTTCAGCAGGATAAGCTCCACTTATTAACACCACTTTATTAATGTTGAAGCGTAAGTGCAATCGCTAAAAGATGAACAGCTATTATAGGCTATAAACAATCAAATGAACTACATCAAATGTCACGACCGTTAACCTAAAGGTGGCTAATGTTTGGTGTGATGACGTTTAGTGGTCTAATTTATTCACTTGTTACCAGCTGCCGTTTTTATGATGCTTAGAATCTTCGAACATTCATGAGTGGGGTATTACCTCATGTCGTAGAATAAAAGTTCTCTCTCTTGAGTTTATGATAACCAGAGATCTTATTTCAGGCGTTTAATGAAAACCAAATAAAAAAAAACAATAACTTTCAGACAAACAAACCAAAAGTGCTGTAATGCTAACTCATTTCCGGGTTTGAGGACTCATTCCTGCACCACTTTATTGCTAGCATGCTAAACTAAGATTAGCATTGCAGCAGGGGGAAGTTTAACTGCAATCACGCAACACATCCAAACATAATGTTTGAGAAGAAAATATTTTAAGCATGTTAGGGGCATAATTGGGATTTCAAACTAAAACACAATTTGCTTGTATTTAAGAACAGAGTGCGGTCTTAAAGTAAAATCAGCCTGTGTGAGGGGAAGTGATGACATTTTCACTGATACTGTGATGGTGTGTATGGTATCACATCTACATTTCCAATTATCTGATTATCTGCCTGCCACATCTTGAAACAACAGAGTGACAATGTCATCACGGCAATCGTGTGTAGAGGAACTGATGTGTGTGTGGCAACATTCAGAGAGGCTGTAATAGCACTGACAATAAAGAACAAGCTGACAATTGTAGCATGTTCTCCTGCATGAACAACACACTGCTGTGGTGGTATGCTGTTCAAAGTGAAATGTCTTGTTGAACAGTGAGGTTTCGGGATCTCACAGTTGTTTTCAGGGAGGAGCATTGTTGCATTTATGATCTTAATCTTAAAAAAAACGCTGGTCTATGGTCGCTGTCGTAAATCTGGTTAAGTTGACTTGACGTTTCCTTCTGTTATTGTTTATGACGATTTCTGGGTTCTGATTGACTTTTTTGAGAGAAATATAGAATTTGTGCTGGCTGTTGCAGTTTTGAGGAAAAATATTTAATGTAGAAATAATGCTGAATAATTTCTATGTAGTTAGATACGCATGATCAATGGGCCCTATTATGCTTTTTGGGTTTTCCCTTTCCTGTAGTGTGTTATACTGTATAGGTTTGCGTGCATGTAAATGGTCTGCAAAGGCTAAAATCCCAAAGTTTCCTCCTGTGGGAGTTTCTCTCCCCTTTTTTACTTATGAATCTTGAATATTATGACTACAATTCTTGTATAAATCATAAAGTCAGAAATAGTGAATATTTTCCTAGATTCCAAAGTATTTATTTTCAAATGTATTGTTTAATCTGATTAATGAACCCCAAGATATAAAACTGAGCTGCAGTACTCTTATTTAGAGACTGGAGCTTCACATTTCCCGGGCATTTTTCTTGATATATGACCTAAATATTTAGTGAATTATTATAATGGTTTACAATTTATTCCATTTGGAATATTTTGGTGATTTTTGCCTTCATTAGAAAGGGAGATAGAGAGGGGATACGCAGCAAATGTCCACAGGCCCCACCATTTATTTAAATGTAATTGTTTAATCAACCATTTGTTTTAGCACTTTTTTTTTACATTTGAAACACTAATGATTTATATTTGTGGTGGCAGCATTACCAATGAAGTGCCCACACATGTAATGAATACTTTACAAAGGTCTATTCTGTGCACTGAAACAGTATTTGATTTCCACCAGTAGTTTTTTCTCAACACAATCTGTGAATCAGCAATTGCAGAGTGAAACTGGGTTCCCTGCACTTCAAGGTAAAGCAGAGAAAAGACAGAATCTAGGCCTCAGACAGAGAATAGTTCACTTTGATCATCAGTAGTCAGCCAAACAGCTGAAATGAAACGTCCGTGTGCAGCTTTCTTTTTTTCGCCTCCTCTCCGTCTCTCCCTTCATTTTTTTCTTATTGGGAGTAAAAAGAATGTAGCTCTCCTCTGAGCAGGAATTCAATTTCTTAGGCTTGTTTGTGGAGACTTAAAGAGCAACTTGCAGGTCAGAGACCTGAATAAATGTGTAGGAAAATGATGTATACACTAGATTTTCAAAAAAATATACATAAATATACACTACAGTGACATCTGGCGTCGTTTTTGTAAGAGATTTTTACTTCCGCATAAAAAAAGACCTCCCGCGTGTGACGTCACATGGGGAAGAGCGGCCGGTCTAACGTATTAATAAACATGGTTCACAATGCTAGTTTTGACACAGAAGAGGTTGAAAATATATATTCTAATGCATATGATTATAATTATGAGCCTGCTATGCGTCCAAGAGAGCAGGAGCAGCCAAGGATTAGAAGAAATAACGGCCATCGGAGAGAAATGGAGCTTTGGTGTGAGGAGAACCAGTGGAGAACAGGGCAGCTGTCTTGGTGAGTGACCGGCGTTAGCTACAGTTAATGTTAGCTAACGTCAGTCACATCACAACATTGTAAAGTTAGCTATCATATATCACGCTATGACTAAAGTAGTATTGATAATATAGTAACGTTACTGGCAGGACTGTTGATACTGTTCCCTAACAGCTCTCGCGCTACCTAATGCAACTCTACAGTACGTCTTACGGTGCAGTGTACCGGAGGGGAGAGAGAGAGGAGTGAAGGGGGGGAGAGAGATGTAATACGGTTTCTTAATAAACGTTGTGTTTGATAGGCCTCAGTTGTGGAGAGTATGTGCTGCAGGGAGGTGGATGCACCTCGCACAACGCACCCAGGAACGAAAGCTAGCTCTGGTCCTTTTCCTGTTAAGCTGGAGTTTGTGCAACCTGCACAAACACAAGCTCACCATGATTACAAATGGTGAAATGCAATGTAAAATTACCGAAAAAATACCAGCTCACTAAATCACAACCGCTCAAACCAGCTACAAACTACTACCGCGGATTGGGCAGAGAAGGAGTCCGAGAAAGTTGCTCCCCCATGTGACGTAATATGACGTGTTTGACGTATGGCGTTAAAAAAAGTTTTTAGGAGCAGAGCTCAAAACGGCTCCTTTCCCTCTGAATTCTTGCCCTTATGTCTCGTAAAAAAATAATAATTCTGCATTAACTTTTTTAATTGAAATTTTCAGGCAAGGTTAAGCATACACGTAGTAAAAAAAACCCCCTGCAAGTTGCTCTTTAAGAGCGTTTAGTCTGGCCTTTAGATTTCCAGAAATGACTTGTATAGGCAGATGGATACATACAATCACGCTTATTAATAAATAAGCATCATGCTCAGTTTAGTCACAGCTTTGATTCAGCTCTGATTCAAATGTATTGGTATTATTTGGGTTGCCTGCAGCTCCTACATATTTTACTAATCCATCATTTACCACCGGTTACAGTTGTAACATGTAAAATGACATTCAAAACAGGTCCCTGCATTTAATTTATGGTGAATATTATCAAAACTCCCTTTGCTTCCACCCTACCTCAAGTATTCTTCCTCACAGCGCCTGTTGAGATTTATGTCAGAAATGATCAGTATGATGTGGGAAAATAGGAGCTTTTATATGCCATTAAGTATTGTTTTATGAGATGATAAAAGAGCCTTATGCAGTTTAATCATAAGACTCACCATATTGGAAAAAAAATGAAAGGGATTTATAGAAATTATAACCAACAGAGAAGCAAACGATAAAATATCGAGGCAGTAAAATACACATATCAAAAAGGTTACCGAGAATAGTAAAATAATATATTTAAGTAATGTAATAAAAGCAGTCTTCGGATTAGCATTACAATTGTTTATTGTTTTTGGCCATAATCGCATCCCTTATTAGAGAGCACACTGTAGAAACAGACAATAATTGAAGGGTAGCAACAGCTGATATTAAAGGTGGGGTAGGTAATTCACTTCAGAAACACTTGTTGTTATATTCCATGGAATACTCTTAACATCCCGATAGCAATGCATATATTAAATGCTTTGACAATAAATACATACACATATTTCATCTGTGGAAGCTGTAGCGCTGTAAAAAGCTAGACTGGATGGGTTACCTGCCTCGATCAGCTTTCCATCTCGTGCACAAACTTATCTCGTGCCCTCATTGGTTATGTGCGCGTTCGTGTGTGTTGGAGGAGGGGCTCTGTAAGGAAGTCTGAAGGAAGAGGCAGATTTCTTTCGGCTGCGTATTTTCTAATTCTAGCGCACTCGTGCTGGTTTCTCCCTTCTTACCTACCCTACCTTCAAACTGGGGGACCTTGTGATTATATCATGTGTTTTGTAAACTATTAATCGTCTTTATTTTCTGCTTTTATTTGTTCTTATCTAATTATATGATCTAATGATTATTTTTGGCCCCTGAGAACCGATCATCTGTGCCTTTTTAAGAAAACCATTTTATAGTGTAATTGGTGAGTAAATTAATCTATAAATAAAAAACAATATTATTATATGTTTTGTAGCCCATCCTCAGTGTATATGTGTTCAACACAACTATACCTGTCTCAGATCTGCAGAATGCTATAAATTTAGCAGCACAATGTAGAGGCCCAAGTTATCATCCAGTTCTAGCGTCTCCATTTTTGCTGGGCACGACTGCTGAAAAAAAAGCATCCGAAACACTGAGTCATTATCAGAGCCAATATTCTTATTATAAACGGGCATGGGTTTGGATAAATGTGAGTCATATTTTTTTTTTTCGTATAGATTTTTTAAGTTAACCTTCAGTATATAAAACAAACTTGTCTACATGCCTAAAATAATGTGGTTGTTAAGCTGACCTTTACTTACAGTATGTTGTTACAGCCTCAAGTAATCGTTATCACAAGCACTGCTATCAGATTGATAGTTCTAATAGTAAGTCAGGAGAAAGAAAACGTTTGATCCGTGTTTCTGTACTTACAGTTTTTAATATGTTTTGACATGTGTCATTTTACTTTTACGAGTAAGGGCTTGATTAACGTACACTTATTTCAACCCGCTAAATTATTTTAATTCCTTCAAAAAAACTTGAAACTCTTGAAAGATGCCCTAACATCCTCATTTTCAGGTTCATATTTGTATTTTGGTCCTCTCCTGTGACATGTTTACATGCCAAATAAGGTGTTTCAGGCAGGGGGGAACACAGGGATTTTAGCCTTTGCAGACCATTTAAGTATGCAAAAAGCTATATAATACGTTAAAGGAAAGGGAAAACCCCCAAATCAAAAAAGGGCCTCTTTAAATGTGATGTGCATCCTTTGTTACAGAAAGGCTGGAACATGCAACAGGGCTGTTCACACATTAGCTTAGCATAAGTGTTAGCCGCACCCTAAATCTGTTCGGCGTTGTTGCCGTTAAAGAAAGAGACAGCATTGATGAGACTGCAGTGCAATTGGTCTATATTTGTGACAGAGAGACAGACACGGTGTGAGGGAGTGAGTGTGAGTGTGAGTGTGTGTCTGTGTGTGTGTGTGTGTGTGTGTGTGTGTGTATGCTTGTATTATTGATTCATAGGCAGTGTGATGCAGGCAGCCTCCTTCAGCTGTGTTTGGTCGGCTTTACTGGGCTGGCAGAGGCTGCTACACTGCAACGTGTCACTGGAAGCTGTGTGTGTGTGTGTCTGATAGACTGTTGTTGTTTGTATGTGTCTTTTTGTGTGTGTCTGTGTTTGCATCAAGGAGAGACAGACAGTGTTTTTTTTTTGTGCGTGTAGGCATCCATGTAAGCACATTGAGCCGTGAAGCTTGTAAAGATGTGCTCATGTCAGTGTGTAGGTGTGTGTTATTAAGAGGGGTTGTTGTAAGCCATGTGTGTGTATGTAGTCAGTCATGTACGCACATTGAGCCATGCAGTGTCAGTGGGGGAGTGAGTGAGCAACTCTAAATGTGCATGCCTGTGTAGTCAGTCATGTAAGCACATTGAAGCATGACGTGATGCCACTGTGTGTGTGTGTGTGTGTGTGTGTGTGTGTGTGTGTGTGTGTGTGTGTGTGTGTGTGTGTGTGTGTGTGTGTGTGTGTGTGTGTGTGTGTGTGTGTGTGTGTGTGTGTGTGTGTGTGTGTGTGTGTGTGTGTGTGTGTGTGTGTGTGTGTGTGTGTGTGTGTGTGTGTGTGTGTGTGTGTGTGTGTGTGTGTGTGTGTGTGTGTGTGGGTGGGTGGGTATGTGGGTGTATGTGTGTGTAAGCTGCAGTTGCTTTGTTGTTGTGGAGATGGATGGCGGCTGCTCGGGTCATTACTGAGCCCGAGTTAGCTTAGCGGCTAATTTTAGTTGTAGGTTACCTGTTACTGTGTCTGCTGAGTGTTTTTCCTGTATGAGGAGGCGAAGCACGGGAACGTGTAGCGAGGTGAGCGTGGAGATTGTTTATGTGTATGTATTAAAAACCCATTATCTTGGATTCAAAAGCTGACAGGCATGTAAACAAAAATTATGAGCACGGGGGTTTAAACCTGATGAAAGTGTTATGCATCTAAACTCCAGACTTTTGCATCTCGCTTCTATGTTAGTTATTTTGTTTGATGAGTAGTGTAACATGGGCAGAGATTTAATCAATGGTAAGAAAGTGAGATGGGGTTGAGAAAGATTCCGGGTTGATGAGGAGTTGTATATCCGGGCAAGCTGCACAAGCCTCATAAGGATTTCAAACATGATTTTTAAATCGGTCTTTTTTAAAGAATGTGTGTGTTGTGTTCTGAGGGGAGGTTCACACCTAAAGGTCAGGTTCCTAAATAAAACCAATGTGAGGTTAATAGGTTTTAAGTGGTTCGGTTTGAGTTCACAATGGACACATTTAAACTTTTTAGAAATTGTATACATCGGTCATTTTGTTGGAAACACCATTTGGTTATTGGTCATACCCATCAACGAGCGTGCTTTACGGTTCCTATACGAGACAGGAGAGTGTAGATTTCATTGTTACATTTGACTAATTTACAACTCAGATGGACAGAAATTAAAACATGCTGCCCATGATGCACAGGCTTATCCAGACTTGTGTGCTAAAGTCCCGAGAAACTTGACTTGTTAAAGAAATAATAAGGACGATATATATATATATATATATATATACACATTATATCCACCTGGGACAGGAATATATACTGTGGGGCAAACAAATGTGTAGTCAGCCACCAATTGTGCAAGTTCTCCCACTTAAAAAGATGAGAGGCCTGTAATTTTAGGTATGCAGGTATACCTCAACTATGAGAGACAAAATGAGAAAAACAAAATCCAGAAAATCACATTGTCTTATTTTTAAAGAATTTATTTGCAAATTATGGTGGAAAATAAGTATTTGGTCAATAACAAAAGTTCATCTCAATACTTTGTTATATACCCTTTGTTGGCAATGACAGAGGTCAAACGTTTTCTGTAAGTCTTCACAAGGTTTTCACACACTGTTGCTGGTATTTTGGCCCATTCCTCCATGCAGATCTCCTCTAGAGCAGTGATGTTTTGGGGCTGTCGCTGGGCAACACAGACTTTCAACTCCCTCCAAAGATTTTCTATGGGGTTGAGATCTGGAGACTGGGTAGGCCACTCCAGGACCTTGAAATGCTTCTTACGAAGCCACTCCTTCGTTGCCCGGGCGGTGTTTTTGGGATCATTGCTGAAAGACCCAGCCACGTTTCATCTTCAATGCCCTTGCTGATGGAAGGAGGTTGTCACTCAAAATCTCACGATACATGGCCCCATTCATTCTTTCCTTTACACGGATCAGTCGTCCTGGTCCCTTTGCAGAAAAACAGCCCCAAAGCATGATGTTTCCACCCCCATGTTTCACAGTAGGTATGGTGTTCTTTGGATGCAACTCAGCATTCTTTCTCCTCCAAACACGTCTAGTTGAGTTTTTACCAAAAAGTTCTATTTTGGTTTCATCTGACCATATGACATTCTCCCAATCCTCTTCTGGATCATCTAAATCAGGGGTCGGCAACCTTTTTGATATGAAGTGCCATTTAAAAAAAAAAATAGTTATCAGCGTGCCAACGATCGAGAATTATCAACGGGGGGGGGTTGAGGAGCTTGACGCTCGTCAACTATCAGCAGGAGGGCGGGGGGAGCCTCGCTGCGGGGAAGCAGTGTGTGGACCTGTCAACGCAACTTATGATGCCGAATTTAACAAACACATTTAAATAGTTGGTTTAAACGGCATAATAATAAGGACGATCGTCCGTTCTGTGATTCTCCAGAGCACACATGTTATGATATTAGGGTCATGCAGAGTGAGATGAGATCGCTGTCCCTTTAAGAGAGAGAGAAAGAGGGGTGTGGCTTTTGCATGTGTGTTTGTGGATGGTAGAGAGACAGTGAGGGAACGTGTGTATGTTTCTGGAAGTGAAACGAGGAAGCAGAAAAACAGAGGTCTGTGATGTATTTTGTGAAACAGAAGAACAGCTAAATAAATGCAACGGCCTCCCAAGAAGGGCTCGCCTCTCTCCAGTCATTTAAGCTAAAGTGGGTTATTGAACCTGAAGCTTGTTGCTTCTGCCCTCCTCGACTACGGTCTGGGAGCCGACAGGAAAGTTCAACACACAGTTGGCCAGTCCGCCCCTTTGTAGCATATTATTTCGATGAGAGATGAGCAGATCGCCAAGGGGCTTTCAACTAAATACACAGCCACTCAAAAACTACGGCATTTGTACAGCTCCTTATGGGTACTGCAATTAGTGAAGTGCTGTCCTCCGTGGTGAAACGATCAGCACTGCACCACGGAGGAAAGTCACCCGGAGTCAAGCAGAGCGGGGCTGCGTTGCGTGCATGGCTTCCTTCTGAAGGTAACGGGGAGACGCGCTCTGGCGGGGTTCTCGTTCAGGATCCGAAAATACAATTTAAATATGTTGCACTCTTATTCGACTTATTCCTAGTGTGCCACTGGTTACGGTGCCAGGGGTTGCCGACCCCTGATCTAAATGCTCTCGATCAAACTTCAGACGGGCCTGGACATGTACTGGCTTAAGCAGGGGGACACGTCTGGCACTGCAGGATTTGAGTCCCTGGCGGCGTAGTGTGTTACTGATGGTAGCCTTTGTTACTTTGGTCCCAGCTCTCTGCAGGTCATTGACTAGGTCCCCCCGTGTGGTTCTGGTATTTTTGCTCACCGTTCTTGTGATCATTTTGACCCCACGGGGTGAGATCTTGCATGGAGCTCCAGATCGAGGGAGATTATCAGTGGTCTTGTATGTCTTCCATTTTCTAATAATTGCTCCCACAGTTGATTTCTTCACACCAAGCTGCTTACCTATTGCAGATTCAGTCTTCCCAGCCTGGTGCAGGTCTACAATTTTGTTTCTGGTGTCCTTTGACAGCTCTTTGGTCTTGGCCATAGTGGAGTTAGGAGTGTGACTGTGTCTTTTATACTGATAACGAGTTCAAACAGGTGCCATTAATACAGTTAACAAGTGGAGGACAGAGGAGGCTCTTAAAGAAGAAGTTACAGGTCTGTGAGAGCCAGAAATCGTGTTTGTTTGTAGGTGACCAAATACTTATTTTCCACCATAATTTGCAAATACATTTTTCTTTTTTTCTCATTTTGTCTCTCATAGTTGAGGTATACCTAGGATGAAAATTACAGGCCTCTCTCATCTTTTTAAGTGGGAGAACTTGCACAATTGGTGGCTGACTAAATACTTTTTTGCCCCACTGTATATCTGAAAAGAAAAAAATGCTGTGACTAAAAAACAACAGTCATTAGCATAACAAAGGCCCCATAGTATTTTGTAGCTCAGAGAAAATGCATTATTTATGTGATAAGAGACTTTAAACAGTACTGGAGCCTGAGAGGAGCTGTTTGGAAATTGGCGTTGGGATATGACATTAACTAATGTGTTATAACATGAAAACCATCGATCAGTGCGCAATTTGGGTCATTACGGCTGAGAGGCAGAAAATATGGTTGAAAATGTAATGGCTGAATATTTAAAAAGAACATGTTGTAAAATGACTCTTGTGGTGTTCATTACAAATAGAAAAACATACAGTATTTCAATCAATTAAGTAAATGTAATGCACCTCAGTTCAGTTGTAGATCAGAAGCACTTGTTTATTGGATGCGTTGAGTTAGCCCAAAGGTAAGCATAATTCTGTATGAGTTGTAAAGGTAAGCATAATTCTGTTTGTCCTGTGATACGCCCTTTGCTTCATCCTTCTTTACGTCAGGTGAAGTTTGTGGTAAAATGCAAATGTGCCCTACTTGGCGAGCAGAGATTCAGCTTGTACTCATTCTGGTGGCCTACATACTCGCATGCCCTTCGTCATTTCAGACACATTTTTAAAAGGTTCCAATTCATTTTCTGTACATTTAAATTTAGTGACTTTCTGGCCCTATTTGGTCAACCAGTTTAGTTGGTCCCAGTCAGGGTTCTCTGAATCAATGAATTCTGGTTTATTATCCCAGCCAAGTAGTCAATTTCAGTTAACCCAAGTGCAGGTCTGTACCTTGACAAATACTCAGATTTAGGATGTTAAGCCGCTGCTCCTCCATCCTCTTTGGCCCAGTAGGATTCAAGCTGATGTTTCAAGAGTTCATCTCCAGTTCTACCTTGCCCACCCCCAGGTTAAAGTCTATTTAAAGAAGCCCTATTCTATTTTCTTGGGGTTTTACCTTTCCTGTAGTGTGTTATTTAGGTTTATATTATCAAAACAAAGCCGGCAAGCCGACCAATCAGAGTGGACTGGGCTATGGTTTCAGACAGAGGGTGAAAAGAGGTGCTGCAGCACAGGCAGTATGAGAAAAATAAAGAGCTTGTTAAACATTAAAGCATGGAGACATGTCCCAGTAGAGGAGTTTACTATGGTCCCTTTAAAGTAGGGGTCAAAGATCTTTCAGAGTAATCGTGCAGTCGTCCAAAGATACTAATCTTACCTGTTTTTGGAGATTTTATTTCAAATAAAATCTGTTCTGTTCCAGCCAACATCTTTGAGTATGATAAGCTAAAATGTTAGCTCACTTTTAGTACTTGGCCTGCACAAATGTTCGAAAAATATCAAATCTCAATTCGGGCTGATGCAAAATTCAAATAGCAGGAGGCATAATATTTTGTTACAGGCAAAATATGTGTACATTATTCTGGTTAAGTGGTTGTGGTGTTTGTATTATCCTTAATTGTATTATATGGACTTAATAACATATCATTGTTTAATACAGATACCACTATGATATGTTTAAATATATCCATAATGATAATAATGATGTGATGGATTTTATAGCAATATCAGACAAAATAGTTCAACTGAGTTATGTTTGTTATATCGTGCAGTCCTATTTGGCACCACGGTAGACAGTTTCAAATGTTTTAAATTAACACACGTGGACGAAAAGCCTTTTTTCGTCCACCACTCTTCTCCTCCTTTTGAATCAAAACACACAGAAAAGCTTTCACTCAGAAGCACAAATGTCTAAGCAGTTGACCTTAGCAGAGAAGCTCTCTGGGGCATTTCACTGAAGGTTTCAGATTCATTACTCTGCTGCTCCCTTCATGTCGGGACTCTACAGAGGCCTACTCCTGTTCCTCTGGCTCCTGACCCTTTATTTAACACCAAGATCACATCTACACTTCTCCTTTCTCTAAACCAGGGCGGAAAAGAAGGTTTTAGCATTTGCTTTGAGATCTGACATTTCAAATTGAAACAAAGATTGTAAGAAAAAGAGATACGGACTCACAATTAGATTTATAAGACAGAGTTTAAAGGATCTGTCATCCAACGCAGCTTGATATTTATTCTTTGTGTCTACAGTGAGTCAAAACACACCTGAAACAGAACTTTTGTTGTATGGTGTTCAATCCTGAACATCTCAGAACTTTAAGCATCAAATAAAGACACAAAATCCTGGTCCAGGTGAACATCTCAACCTTGATAAATGAATCAGTGAATGGACAGAAAATAATTTGCCTAACTGTTTTGACTAGTGATTAATGATTCAACTATTTTTTTTTTTTTTTTTTTTAATAAAACCAGCAATCAGAAAATGTCCCCTTATATATGTGATTTTGTGATATTTTCTCATATTTCAAGTCCCCTTAATGATCTGCAGAGTACTCAGTAATGAAAATAATGGATCGTTACATCCAAACACGTTTTTGCATTTTTAAGTTATGTCCCATGCTAGCTTGCACTGCTACATACAGCTGTTTCTGGAATTTCTAAATCTCATTCAGGTAAACAGGTTTATTGAACTTCTTACAAACTGCACATCATGTTGGTAAGTAAGGATAACAGCTGGTTTGAGATTCTGCTCATCAGTCAGATAACCTTATGGATTCCTGATCAATATTCTGAAAAAAAGCCTTCACAGGATTACACGAAACGCCACGGTTTTATTAACTCTGAGTCTGAACACACAGAAAACCTGCCTAAAAACATTAGAAAATGTTAGAATGGCCCAGTTTTGATATTATGAATCGCACTGTTGACATGTTTCTTTGGTAAATGAAGCCTAGTTTTGGACTGTTTCTTCCCTTCCATCATAGATGCAAGAGTTTGGCATCCAACCCAGAGTTGAATTTCATGATGCATTGCAGCATGCAATTTTCATAAAAACTTGCCGGCATTGAGAAGGTATTGAAAACCTCGAGGCGTACAATTCCAATTGATTGGGCGAAATTCATTGCCAACATTCATTGAAATTGTGGTCAAGGTGTTTGCAGTGTTCTGTTATTAAGTCTTCACACATATGGAGTTGTGTGTAGATTTATAAAACACATAGTCAGGTAAAGCTCTGGAAATACAGGCTGACATCAGACAGAGTAAATCCATCCGTCAGACAGACAGACAGTTGAGAGCCAGTGGCAAAGAAAGGGTTACCATGGTGACCGCGTGTTTACGTCCGCCTCCCCACTCCCCGCAGCTTTGGCACTGAGAGCCAGTTTCCATGGTAACATCTCCGATACCCCCCCCCCCCCCCCCCTCCCTCCCCAATCCAACTGGCGAGGAGGCCGATGAGCTCGCTGTGCGTGACTGTCTGTGTGTGTGTGTGTGTGTGTGTGTGTACGTGTGTGTGTGTGTGTGTGTGTGTGTGTGTGTGTGTGTGTGTGTGTGTGTGTGTGTGTGTGTGTGTGTGTGTGTGTGTGTGTGTGTGTGTGTGTGTGTGTGTGTGTGTGTGTGTGTGTGTGTGTGTGTGTGTGTGTGTGTGTGTGTGTGTGTGTGTGTGTGTGTGTGTGTGTGTGTGTGTGTGTGTGTGGGGTTCATTGAGATGAACCCTCATACCTGTGTGTGGAGCAGAGTGTGTTATCTGCATTGGCCTCACGACACAAAGCAGTCATGCTCATTCTTACTGCATCAAAACAAAGTTAGTAACAACAAATGCACCTGCTCCCTGTCTCTCATTCAGCGGCCATTCCATCAATATGACATGTACACATTTCTATTTTTATGTTTTGCGTACAAAAATACACACGCCACAATAGGATTTGCATGTAGACATAAACATAAACGCAGATGTGTCTCAGTGGTTCCACACTGACTTGGAGAGTCCCTCCACAGAGAGTGTTCTCTGTGTTCTCCGATTTCTAAATACAGTGGAGAACAGACAGTTTTAGACCTTTAATCACTCTCTGCTGCGCTGTCATAGGAACCAGGCAGCAGTTTCTCTGACAACCTGCATTGAATACATGTTTGTATTAGGCCATTGTATTCCATAACTATGATTAAAGGGATGATCGAAAATGTGTTTTTCTTACGCCAATATTAAGACACATTTGACTAACTCTATCAGAACAGAAAAATAATCTCTGCAATCCGCGCCTTACTATGCATTTAGAGATGTTTCTCGTGGAGCAGCATGTCCGACCGTTGAGCCCTGTTAATCAGCAGTGGGCAGTGAATTCTAAATCCTTAATTACAAACCAGTTTCCATCACTTTTCCATAAACCAACACCCTGCATCTCTTTTCACCATGTGCCTGGTTCGGATTTAAATATTAAGGATACGATGACAATGATAAACAGAGCATTGTGTTATGGTATTGTAGCACCAAGCATAGACCCATAGACTTTTTAAATAAGCGGTTTTTGGGGTTTTCCCTCTCCTGCAATGTGTTGTATAGGTTTTTGTGCATGTAAATGGAGGGAATTTCTCTCCCAATCACCCACCCCCCACCTTTAATCACCTCTATAAACGTGATTTCGATAAATGCTGAACAAAACATGCAAGTACCAAACATTTTTGTTTGCCACATATCTTATTTTCCCAATATTCCAAAAACCAATGGAAATACCCATTGGCTTTTGGTTAAGGTCGGCCTCCAAAGATACGCCATCTCTGCACCATCTCTATGAGATGTTCTGAACATAGAAATGATCACAACCCAACCCTAGGGCCCAACCCTAATGTGTGTTTAGATGTGTTTGGAGGTGTGGGAATCAATGGCAATACAAAGCCTGTCTTGTTGCTATAGTCCCTCTGAAGAATGCCAGGCTACGTTTCCACCGGCCTTGTTCAGAGCTCAACCTGCCTTGTTTAAAATTCCACATAATCACAGTAATGAGCAGACGCTGGCTCCTTTTCAGAAACACAATCATTCCCTTTGCCAAGTGCAAAAATGTGCTACAGTTTGTGGCAGTGACATGGTACGGGAGCATACGGACGCCGTGCCGGCTCTCCCTGCACATGCAGATGGAGGGAGCCCACAAACAGCTTTGTAAAAGGAAACAGCCGGCAGACCATGCTGTACATAGAGCTGTAGATTGTATTTATGTTTATTAAACACAGCTGCTGGTTCATACCTGTTTACGCATCCTGAGCCACTCCTGATTGGTTTGTTCCTTTCTGTTCTTCTGTATGAACTTTTAAATGAGTCAGCACACTTTATCATTAATTGATTATTTTACGTGAAAGCTGCCGTGCCGTAGTGGTTGAGACGGTGATAAATAAGGATTTGTAACCACTATGTTGAAGATTTTCATACTTCAAGTTTCTCTGTCTACAAAACCACCAGTGGAGATTTTCTTTTAGCCTTGATGATTTAATAATTATTGCATTGTCAAATATTTTATGACATACTTTATGAAATGTCATTCTGCATAATATATAGTTCCGTAAAGGATAGCAACAAAAACCCTATTCATATTTTCTTTTCTGAAAATCTCTGTTAATATAATCAACAATTAATAATTATCCTTTAAACTGAAAACCAGTTACATCCTTCTATTTACTTTTTTATAACCTTTTTTTTAAATTATTTTTTAAATAATTCCATTTGACTTTATCCTTGTTTTTAGAAGAGAGTTATTGAGATAGTATTTTCCCTTCGTTTCATGTGGATAAGTACAGGTAAACAATCTGAATGTGTTAGAAACATGTAATGTGTATGCTTTTTTCTCTGTGGAGAACACACTTGTTTGTCAAAGCAGATACAATATAGTGTCTTTTGTTTAAAGAGTAGCCTGGGCTATATTGTCATTGTTGTTTCATAGTTGAAAAAACTACAACTGCTTTCGATGGATTTTCAGATCTAACTGTCTTGTATATCAAAGGGTGTCCGCGGGGTCTTAAAAAGTATTAAAAGTTGAAAAATCTATTTAGCAAAAAATTAAGGCTATTAAAAAGTATTAAACAGCATTTTCCAAGGTATTACATTTTGTAGCTTGTTTTCAATAAGTATATAAATTGTCCAAAGAGGTTGTATTCTAAAGTCTGCCTGAATGTAATCATTGCGTAAGTGTGTAGTGTGATTCTTTGTAGTTTATTTATGGCATCCCGTTGGATTTGACGTAATCTGATCAGGACATCGCACGCTCACTGCTTGATAGCGTGCCAAATGGACCATTTGGGTGTGGGCACGTCACTGTACCCAGGAAGAAAACAATGGAAAAAGAGAACTCTCCAACGAGGCGTTCTGGGGCAGCATAGACAGGTCTTTTCTGTGTTAGAGTTTTACTCGCTACAGGGTGTATTTTGGGGGTTTGTGACCCTTCAGACCGTTTACATGCAAAAAAACCTTCATAACACACAAGGGGACGGATAATAACCGGAAAAGCATGACATGGGCCGTTTAAGTGTCCCTCTGAAGGAAGTTTGGTATATTGATGCACAATTAAGAAAGACACAGCTGGATGCATATACTGCAAGTGCTTGGATATAAGTACGTCCAAAAGGCGTGAGAAATTCTTCAAATTCAGTACGTTGCATAACAAACCTCAATATAACACTTGTCTTTCCCACGGTTGTACAAGTTCCTCTTCTGTGCATTTCTAAATCATATCCATACAACTGTAGCTAACGACAACACAAAAAAACACAGCGAAACCAATACAGTCAGCGATTACTCTGAGCCTGTTTACCAACTCTAACATTAACATGGCCTTTAATGTACAGTGGGTCTAATGCGGCTCGTGTGTGCAGTAGTTTGCAGAGGGAGCACTCTTCCAGAAGCCAAGTGTCCATCAGCAGCTTCAGTCGATTTAAATCAGACGCTCTCCTCTATCTGATTCAATCACACACACACACACACACACACACACACACACACACACACACACACACACACACACACACACACACACACACACACACACACACACACACACACACACACACACACACACACACACACACACACACACACACACACACACACACACACACACACACACACACACACACACACACACACACACACACACACACACACACACACACACACACACAGACAGACACCCAGCTTCTGTCATTCAGAACGGCAGTATCTCAGCTTATTGACTCCCCTGCCCTCGATAAGACCTTCAGATGGGGGGAAAAAGCTAATTCCCGCACTTATTCCAACACTCATTGGTCATTCAGTATTGACTCGCTTGAAATATTGATGGTTTGGCTTGTTTCTTTGTCGTTCTAAGAACATTGGTGTTTTCTATTCTTCACAGTTGATGCCATGGTCATAGAAGTTACTTTAAAGATTCCCTATCATGCTTTTTGGGGGTTTACCCTTAAGGCCCGGACACACCGATCTGACAACAAAGAACTGACACAGACGGACCCCGACTGTTGCGTCGCCTCGCGTCTCTGCGTTTTGGGAATGTGTCGCACTCGAACACACCGCAAAGACTTCAGTCGAAGGCCAAGAAGCGCATACGAACTGCGCATGCGTGAGTGGCAATAACTCTCCTTACCAGCAGTAGTGTGTATTCGTCATTCAAAAGAGGCAACAACCGGAAGACAGACTGCGTGATAACCGAGAGAAGAAGAACAGACTGCGTGATATAAAAAACAACAAATAGTGTGCGTTCCATTTTCACTCTACAAGGAGAAGCTCATTGGGCTTTCCCGAACCTGTGTCGAGAGCTGGAGTTAAATGAAATCTCAGATTTGCCTTCTTAATAGTTTGTTTGGGTCCCTCAGTTCCGTTTCGCTTCTCATGCACTGATTCGCTAAGCTGAACAGCCAATCAGAGTGAATTATTTGACCGACAGCCTTTAGCCCAAAAGGCGTCGGCCCGGCTGAAAAGACCCACCGGTGCGGGACACACCAATCTGAGTAGGGCGTGGCGAATCATCGTCGGCCTGACGGTACGTCTACACTACAGGCATCAAAAAATGCTTTCAACGCTTCGCCCATTCACTTGAATGGGGTGACGTAGAAGATTTTTAATCTTCGCCGAACTGCATTGTGGGGAGCATGGCATGGCTTTGCAAGCATCACGAGCATCTATCGGCATCAAAAGTTGAACAATGTTCAACTTTTGAGGCTCGATGCTTGGCATCAGCCAATCAAATCCCGTTTATGCAAATCCCGCCAGTGCAAGCGCAGCCAATCAAACCGCGTGCAAGCTGGGAGAGCCAGACCGCAGTTCATTTCCTCATATTCCAAACGAGATATTACGGTAGCAAATCACCCGGTTCTTTACGACCGGAACTATTTACCGGGATACAAACCGGAGGAACCAGGCATGGAGGGAGGTGGCAGAGACAGTGGTTGAAACTGATCGTTTTTTCGCCTGTTTGGAGAGTTTATATCCAGTTTACTTCGTTTTAATATTGCTATTGCTTTGTATGTCGGGGGCGGGAGATTCATGTGATTGGTTGCTCGCAAAAAATCGCCAAGCTTCAGACACGCCCAGCTCCAAGATTTTTTCATGCCTGTAGTGTAGACGGGCCGTAACGCCCACCGATGCCCACCGACGCCGATAATCGGCCTGGTGTGTCCGTGCCTTTACCTTCAGTGTGTTCTATAGGTTTTAGTGCATGTAAATGGTCTGCAAAGGCTAAACTCCCTGTGTTTGATACAGAGGGAGTTTCTCTCTCTCACAATCCCCCCCTGCCTGAAACGCCTCCTTTGGACTCCTACAGAGAGTAGAGCCTAATATCACTATTTAATACTTGAACAAAACATTGTATGTGATAGGCTTAGGGTCGGAACATCTCTAAGCGGTTGACAAATCACAACAGAGTCGGCCAGCTAACCAATCAGAGCAAACTGAGCTCTGGTTTCAGACAGAGGGTGAAAAGAGGTGCTGCAGCACAGGCAGTATGAGGAAAATAAAGAGCTTTTTGAAACTTAAAGCACGGAGACATGTCACAGTAGAGGCACTAAATACTAATATGAACCTGAACATTAGCATAATAGGGCCCCTTTAATTAAGCTGGCATAATATAATGTCAATATTGCTTACGTTGTTAAGAGATACTTTGTCAACCTTAGAGCGTTTTAGATTAGTCTTGAGGTTGTTTTAACATTAAGATGTATTTGTTCATATTTAGTCTGTTAAGGCATCTTAAACGAGACACAAGCTTCACACCACTTCCTGCATGATGTCTAATAGCTGACACTTTGCTCTGAACTTCTTGTGGTGCAGCAAGCAGGGATCAATCAGGTAGCACATTATTATTCATCATGATCCAGGGTTCATTATACACACTCTCATTAGTATACGAATCTCTCACCTTGGAGTTTGGTTGTATAATCTTGTCTTTTTGGTCAGTTAACTCATTTTAATTTAATCACCAGAGCCTAAACAGAGAGCTGACATAATTACAGAACACAGGCATTAGGTACCGCGATTACAAAGATCACTGAAGAGAAAGATTGAGGAACATTTAAACAAATGACAAAAAGTTAACACTCCACGAAAGTAAGACTATGAGGGGCGTACTGTAGACAAACATCCACCACAAACCTCCTGCTACTATAAGATTAAGTACCAACTAAATTAAACAAATGTTCTAAAACATCAAGAATGACAATTAAAAAACACAATAACAAGAAGTCACAAGCAACAGTTTGAAAAAAACTAAATACAACTGAAAACAAAGTCATAAAAACATAAAAGTGCTGAAGCATTACAAGAAAGAACTGCTTCTCTCTTCAGCTTTTTTTGGACAATAGTCGTGTGTTTTGTTGCTTTCTTTTAAAGCAATATCACCAGCAGGGGAATACCAATATTTCCCAACCAAACAAAACATGTAATGCAAAATAGCAGCCTTAAAGAACATCTTATTTGTTTAGATGTATTGGGCTTTAAAGTAAAGTTGGGTTCTACTACAGTCCTGGGGGGTACTTTATTGTTAAATATCTGTTATACAATTATTTTGTGTACTACTAAATACTTCTGACTGTTACTGTTTGTGAAGCACAACAAACACTGGGTAGATTCAGGCCTCAGCAGGGAGCGTTGGATCTTGAAAACTCTTAACGTGCATATCCATAAAACTCTCTCTCACTGTGACTGACCCCAAAGTGGCTCGATCAGTGCGGAAAAAGTGTATTTCGACAATGAACCAGAACCACTGCAGTCTGTACCCCATGTAGCCTGCAGTACCTCAGTCAACACACGCTACAGAGAGAGAATACAGAATTCACAACACTACCTCAATGGAAATCTCAGATTTGGTCTACGTGACATAAAGACGCCAATGCTTATTGAACCTTTTCTGCAATTTTGATTTAAATAGATTGTGCAATTTGCCCACGTGTTACGCTGACCTTGAGGTCCATCTAAGAGACATTCATATTTATGGTTGCAAGTATTTATGCAGGCACCAGAGACTTATTATAATTAGGGGTGCACCGAATGGGAAATTCTTGGCCGAAACCGATACCGAAAATAGGAAACAGTTGGCCGAAAACCGAATGCCGAAAGGCCGAAAATGATTAATAGAAATATATATATATATATATATAATGTATACATTTTTTACCAATGTTGTTCAGCTACCTGATTATGGAAAAAGACATGATTATGGCAAAACTTAACTTAAATAATAATCCCTATTATGGGTCCATAAAACATTTATTCAGCACTTTTGAATGCATACAGTACATTAATTCCAAGTCAAGTGCATTTTCTTTTCTCTGTAGGATAACTACAACAAAGTGCATTCAGAACAAAGCCAAGGTGCTCTAAAACTGCATAAACATCTAGGCCAGTAGGCCTACAACAAAATAGTGTAAATAAAGACTGTAACAGCCAGGCCTTCATCAACAACAAATGCACCTATAAGTGCATGCATACAAATGTGCAAACTGGATAAATCCACATGAATGTAACTATTTACAAATGAAATTACAATTGAATTTCAAGAATCTGTAAATAAGGCTGTCTGTCCTCATAAGCAAAGTAGTAAACATTGTATAAAGATACATAAAGTGAAAACTGGATACAAAATCCACAATCAATTACAAATGAAATTACAATTTCAAGAATCTGCAAATAAGGTGGTCTGTCCTCATGAGCAATGTAAACAACATTGTATCATTTAGATACCGAAAGTACAATATATTGATCACTGTGCTGCTGTCATTTCCCCCTAATGATAACCTGAGATAGTGAATTATAACTCACAATGAAAATTGTTCAGGAAAGTGGGTATAGAGTAGACATGTAGAACTAGATAAACTTATGATAAGCCAGCCTTGTCTACTTATTAAGGAAAAGTGGGAGGTTCTTTTTAATGAACAGTAGCTTCTCTGATTTATCAGCCATAAGTCTGTTCCTCTTCTCATCAAGCACATGAGAGGCAGCGCTGAACAGTCTCTCGCTGTCAGTGCTTGTGATTTGATCTTACTCCGCATATTTGTCCGGGTGTTTTGATTTCAAGTGGTGGAGTAATCCCGAAGTGGTGAAAGTCTTTGCAGTTACACCCCCTCGAGAAATGTCAGCTGAACACGTTTTACAAATCGCAATCCGCGCCTCTTTCTCTGATATTTTAAAATATCTCCAAGCGCCAGACATGTTGGCTGTGAGCCAGCCGCGAGCATGTTCGCGCGCCGTGCTTGTCGCCCTTAAAAAGGCCCTTTCGGCCGATAATACAGGCGTAGTCATGGTGGAAATCCATCATATGGATGATGAAGCTGGGAAGCTGTAGTAGAGCAAGCATTTAAGCATTTGTAGCAAAGTAGAAGAACACTCTGCTGCTCAAGGGCGGCATACTACATGGTGGTGCATGGTGTAAACAGTGATATCATACACTGCCCAGAATATACAGTAGTTTGACTTCTTAGAATTAACATTATGTCTTTGTGGCCCAACATCTTTTAAAGCTTTTATATCCATGCAAGCAAAAATATTGCAGTTGTATTGGTGTTAAAGTGCTAAAGACATTAAGGATAAAACGAAGAACTACAGTTTAACAACTTGACATAAGAGTAAAGCTGTATTCACATGTTACGCGATTTTCTCTTTGCTCATCTCGACGTTGGGCGCAGGGCCTTGTGATGAAAATAGCAAGTAACGTTTCCTTTCTTTGATTATCTCCCCTGCTAGCTTGCCACTACATACGGCTGTTATCTGAATTCGTTCAGCAGAAACCTAGGTAGCTCTTTTGCCTTGTTCGACGACACAGCTCTTTCCATTCAGTAAATACTCAACAGCAAGGTCAGCACAGAGCCTTTTTGCAACTTGTCATGTGAATGCAGCTTAAGGTTTCCAGATAAGATCGGTCCAGATAAGTGATCTGGGCTGAGCCTGCTCCCAGAGTTTCATAAAATGTTATTTTAATGAAAGGACGATTCATGCTCTCAAACTTTGTCCGAATGAGCTTGTCACTTTTCAATCTGAGAGCCGTATAGTGAGGAGGATGATCTGCGTATGGAGATACATTATTTACACTCGCTGGCAGCAACATTCAGGGTCCGCCAGCCGATCGGCTCCAATGAGCTTTTCTGTCTTGGTTATGATAGATATCGTCTTAAGTACGCAGCCAATAACAAGCCTCTCCATTTCTTCTGTGACATCACCAGTGTTTTCTGTATAGTTTAAATATATTATTATATATTATATTATTAATATATACACTCATGGTTCATTGGCTTTTACCCGTGACGACCACATACTACAGGATGCGACCACTATTCATTTGAAAGAGTTGAATTTTTTTTTTATATTTTACATATTGCAGTATCTGCTCATGGGAAGAGTAATGCTCAGCTCTAGTGTAAGATGCTTCAGTCATCGTTACTAACTCTGATGTGTTAAAAGTGGTCATAGTTGACGTTCATCTTGTCCATTACCTCTAAAGTCTTTGACAACATTTACTATTCTAAGCGCTCTGGAAAAAAGGACTCTGTTTTACAGGAAGTGATAGGTTTCATGTTTAACTTTTTGTGAGTAGAAGCCCAGCATAGTCAGCAGGGGTAGTAACATCTATTCTTAACTCCCCTGAGGACTTCACACATCTGCTTGGGGCCTCTCCTTTTACTGGATCCATGTTAAACACTCTGAGCTCAGTCACATGGTAGCAGCACGCTCTATTCTGTCTCACTGGCTGCACTGCAGTGCTATAAAAGTACTCTCCTCCTTTACATAACTTAAAGTAGTCATACCACAGTCTAAAATACTCCACTTAAAGGTAAAGTCTTGAGTTAAAGTGTTACTAAGTTATCGTCCTGAATGCCTCATGTACGAGTGTTTTATAATTATAGAATATTATATTTTTCTTATTTTTCAGTAACAAATATGTAGGGTATAGTGTGCAGCGAGGCGGTCATTAATGAAAGAGAACACCAACAAGGTGATCAGGATCCCGCTGCTCATTATCCTGCTTACTATATGGCTCCCTACTAAATAAATCAACGACTTGACACATAATATTGATTTTTAAATAATTGTATTGCTTCTGCTAAGAAAAAATTGTCCGTTCCTCTGCGTACCAACGGCTGGAACTGTGGCAAAGGCAATGTAACTTAAAATGACGGCAGCAGTGTTCGAGGTTTTGTTTAACTGTTCAAATCTTTATTTTCCATTAACAAGTTATTAAAGGCCCTTACTGTGTTCCCTTCCTTGTTTACTTCCCATCTGTCTTCTTCTGCTGTCCCCTCAAAAGTTTACTTCCTGTCTGCTTTTTTCTGTTGGTTTCTCTGATGTCCAGCCCTCTGTCTTTTAACCTCTTTCCTTCTCTTACACTGTTTTTTATTTATATTCAAAACGTATTCTATGATGGAGAAAACAAACGTTTTTTGCCCACAGCTGACATTAAATTGACCAGAAATGAACAACCTCTGAAATGTGTACTACCAAGTAGAATTGTGGAAGTAGTGCATTTGTCATATGAACACATCAATCTGAAAAGTAACTAAAAGTGTCAAAGTAATGTTGAGGGTTAAAAACGTACACTATATCCCTCTGAGATGTAGTTTAGTAAAAGTGGAGTAGATAATGGAACTACTCAAGTTAAGTACCTCAAATGACACTGAGTAAATGTACTTAGTTACATCCCAGCAGAGTAGAGGAGAATCACCTGCCAGAACAAACACAAAAGTAGGTCTCCAACCTTGAAGTTCTGGAACTTTTATTTGTATTTCTGTTGAGAAATAACAGATCAATAAATAGTATTATACTCAGGTTCTATTTCTGACTCAGCTGTGTGGAAAAGCTGTTACATCCTGAAGTTGATGAAAGCACATTGTGCATAATAAGATTTCAGTCACAGCGTGATTTGCACATCAAACAGCACACGTGATTATAGTGAGTGTACTTCTTCACCGTGTTGCATTGTATGGTGTCCGTGATTCATTCAAGTTTAAAAAAGATTCCATCCCCTTCCTTTTTTTCTTATTTTCATAATTTATATTCATTCTCCTGTGATGTATTAGGTCTGTTGTATGTACAAAATAAATTCAAAAATACAGAGCTAAGGGAATAATCAGAGGAAAACCTTGGAAATGATTGGGTTAGTCGTACATTTTAATAAGGTGGTTGCAGGAATGTTAAGAAAAAAATGTAATTCCTGCCCCAATTTAAAAAGCCATGCATTTGTGAGAAAAGGCATCTTGAGAGACATTTTTATTTCTTTCAATTCTCACTACACCCCAGACACTGCTGATAGGCATAACGGTATAACATACATTTATCCTTCCATTGCGTTGTACTTGTGATGCGACAAAGTTGCAACCTCATCAAAATCAGAGGAGTCCAATGGAGGCGTTTCAGGCAGCGAGGGGAGTGTGTGGGAGGGAAACTCCCTCTGGACACAGGGATTTTAGCCTTTGCTGACCATTTACATGCACTAAAACCTATATAACACAGGAAAGGGAAAACCCCAATAAGCACATATCTTTTGAGATATGTAAAAATTGAAAGAAAAAAAGTTTAAATTATTGAACAGTTGATCTCAAATAAAAGTTGGTATTTTAATAAGGGTCAGTACGGACAGATGTCATGTACAACAGAGTCAAAATAAAATGTTTTGACAGTAGCTGAACATCAGTTAGGAAAAAATGTTTGAGTAGATCTTGTAGCATACAGCATAATAATGGTGAACATAATTTATTCCACATGTTTGTGTTTCAGATGTTAACTGGTGTTCTGAAGCACACTCCACCTCCGGCCTCCGCTGCAGCCTGCTCCTCCGCCTCGGATCAAAAGAGTAACGCACAAAACACAGTTCCCACAATCCCACGGGGCCACCTGGTTGTGGGCCCCAAAGACCAGCTCCGCCTCCTCACCCCCGTGGGCAGCACGGCGACGTCCAATCACTGCGCGGTGGCCGGGGCCCATGCCGCCAAACACTCGGGAGGAGTCCCACGACCCCCTTCATCCCTGAGCGAGGAGGACGATGGAGGGGGAGGAGGCAGGGTGAAGAAGAAGCGAAAGAAAAAGGACAAGAGAGAACGGGAGAAAGAAAGAGGGGAGGCGGAGGAAAGGGAAAGCACCAAACCAAAGAAACGGAGGGAGGAGAGGTTGACCACGGTGGTCACTCTGAGGAAGAGCAAGGAGCCCAAGGAAGGAAAGGAGAGAAAGGAGCGAAGGACCAAGGGGAAGGAGGGGAGGACGGAGCTGAAGGCTGTGGCGGGGGGGAGGACCACGCTGGTCCCAGTGCCTGTACCTGTTAAGGTGCCCGGCAAGAGAGGGAGAAAACCCAAGGTCAAAATCATACCTCCTGTACCAACAAGTCAAGGTAAGACTGTGTGTGTGTGTGTGTGTGTGTGTGTGTGTGTGTGTGTGTGTGTGTGTGTGTGTGTGTGTGTGTGTGTGTGTGTGTGTGTGTGTGTGTGTGTGTGTGTGTGTGTGTGTGTGTGTGTGTGTGTGTGTGTGTGTGTGTGTGTGTGTGTGTGTGTGTGTGTGTGTGTGTGTGTGTGTGTGTGTGTGTGTGTGTGTGTGTGTGTGTGTGTGTGTGTGTGTGTGTGTGAGATCATTTTTGTTTGTCATTTATCTTTTATTTAAATTACGGTAACTTATTTTTATTAAATAATTTCGTATTATAATTGTTAGATACCAAAAGTATTTACAAAACAAAATATTCACAACAAACATACCTAGACAGGGGTAGACATTAAGGGTCCGGGCCCGGAGCATTCGTCCAAAGAAAATCGACTAATAATGAAGAAAATTAACACATTTGCTGCAATAGTAATTTATGCACTAACTACATTACTACTTGTACTACAACATTTGAATCTTCAGTTCTTCCTCATTTTCCTCAATTGTTCATATTTGGTTTATTAAAATAATGATATTGTGGTCATTGTTAAAAAAAAAAGTCTGATATTATTATGAGTAATATTATTTGTATAATGTGCTTTCTGCCTTCCTGTCATTAGGAGTTGTAATTAGATTACAACCTTCATCATCCTAAACTGCTCGGACATTTCCCTATAGCCAATACCTTTATATTTTCTACTCTTCACTTACTTTTCAGCATAGGTCGGCATTGACGTACAGAGCCGACAGAAGACCTTGTTTATATGGGCATCATATTGAGAGGTGCAGTGACGCGTCCTAAAACCAGGAAGTAAACTGCTGGTTCCCTCAACAAAAAGCAATGGGATTTCTCCACAGGGTTTTGGAAAATAGCTGGAAATAAGGTCTGTGGAAAACAAACCTGTTTAATAAATTCACGTTTTGTTCAGCCGGATAATATCCACATGTCTACCCTACTTTTATAATTTTCGAATCTTAAATTGAATCGATAGATTATAAAAGGGTTTTAGGACGGTTTTAGAAGCCAACTCCATCGATCAAGCTGGCTGAAACGTTCTCTCCCTCTTCTTCTCATACTCCCTGTCACTCTCCTTGAACTCCTCCGTTGACTTGCTTTTCTTTGAAGATTGTTTTTTGTCCGGCGCTTGGTTACCGCTGGTATTAAAAACATTTGTGGCGAATGTTTAGGTGGCGCGATAGTCTGTAGTGAATGAAGGAGGAGGAGGAGCCTGCTCGCGCAGCAAACAGCTGTTTGCTTTTCAACCAACAACGACAACCGACTCACGAAACGCTATGTTGTAGCGTTAATAAACGAAACAATTTAACAAAATTGCTAGTCAAAATACCAATACCACAGGACAATTTTTTTTTTAAAGCAATATTTTTAGTGGCCCGAGCGGGTAAGTGGAAAGTACGTTATGATGGCCCGGGGTGTCTAAATAGTTCTTCCGGGCCATTTATAATGTCGAGCCCTGCTAGACATGATGAAAGAAAAAAATACAAATTATATAAGATTTGATAATTATGACAGCAATTATTCATTTCAAAGAGAAGCAACACTCCATTTATAAAATAAAAAAGACTTCATATGACAAAGATTATCATAATTATCATTCCTGTAATAAAGGGTATAGATCTGTTATGAACTCCTGGATGTTAGAGGGTTTTTCACACCCTTTACCCATTTTATTTATTTATAGTCAAGGCTTGTGTAAAAAGCAGTTGAAATATAAGGATTAATACTAAATTTGAACGACATAGTTGTAACAATATGAAATTATCTTTAACTGCACAAGATTAAATCAACAATGTGACTGTCACAATATTTGTTGTCGCCTTAAATTCCCTTAAACCAGGTTGAGCCTTGTGGAACAGTTGAACAGGTAAACGAGACTAAGTTGCTTGGCATTGTTCTTGATTCTGGTTTACAGAGGACAAAGCTAATGACAGTATCGTAACTAAAATGGGAAGGAGCATAGCTGTGACGAGAAAATGTACTACAGTAAGTATGTAACACCAACCACTTTGAAACAAGTCATTCAGTCTCTGGTTTTGTCACATCTTGAGTACTGTCCGGTCATATGGTCATCAGCAGCAAAAACAAATATACAGAAATGACAAATAGCTCAAAACAAGGCTGCCAGACTAGATCTCCACTGTTCGAAGCACACTCATATTGGAGTTATGCATAGATTTATATTAGATGTATTTATATATACAGTCTATGATAGAAACCTATCATGGCTTCCGGTTGAGAAACGTCTGCAATCTCGTGTTATCACTTTTAATTTTTTTTTCCAATTTAGCAAAAGACCACTGTATTTTTATGATCAAATAGTTTACACAAGAGACGAGCATGACCATAAGAATAGACAAGCTACATCAGGCCATCTACTGGCACCTAAACCCAGGACAAATCTTCAGAAATATTCTGTGACTTATAGAACTATAAAGGAATGGAACTCATTGCCAAACTACCTTGTTGAAATAGAGTCCAGAGCCTCTTTCAAGAAGAGATTGAAGGGCCATCGACTAATGACCATGTACCCTTGTGAGCTGTGAACCCTAATTTAATTTGATCTCATGCTTTGTAGTGGTGGGCGTTTTTTCCACTCATCCTTGGCTGAGATTGATATTGAAAGTGGATGACATTGTTGATGACGTTGGAAATTGTTAATGATATTGGTGAAGTTGTTAATGATGTCAGGAATTATGTCTTGAATGTTGTTGTATTGTTTTATTATTGTTGTATTGTTTTAAGTGTCGGACCCCAGGAAGAGTAGCTATTGTCAAGAGCAAAAGCTAATGGGGATCCTTAATAAACACAAACATAAGCCTTAGCTGCATTTAAAACCTTTCCTTTGATCCAGACAGACTTGTGATGGTACCTCAGATGTGTCTCTCTATGGCTGCGTCTCAGGTCGACTATTTTCATTTCCTCGGTCCTCGATATCACCGGAAGTTGATTTGTCTGCGCCACCTTGAGTAGCGTCCCATGGCTCTTATTTCTGCCGGAGGAGCGAGGAGCGATAATTTCGAACAGTATGTGTTATTACACCAGCTAAAGGCTTTAATGAATGCCAATAAGGATGCAAAGGACAATGTCAAAGTGTCCTTTAATATGATACGAAAGGATGATCAGGTTTGCATAGCAACTAAAATGTTCCAATATTTCTATATATTTGACAGACTCTCCAATATTTTTTAATATCTCAAAAACACGAAAGCATTTTTTTCCAAACGCTGGTTCTGCATCTTAGTGAGACACAGAGAGATCTAAAATAAAATCCCTACAGAGAAGTGTTCTTTGGATTTAACCTAGACATTTTCATTTATCCAGGTGTATCCCATTGAGATCATTGATCTCTTTTTCAAGGGAGACCTGAAATGTACAATTTTCTACACACTGTCAAATGATCTCTAACCAAACAATGGTCACTGCTAGTGCTAACCCGGATGTTGGCCTGTGTGGAAATTTAGGGATGGGAATTTGAAAGCAAATGTATATTCGAATATTCTAATCCCTGTCTCTTAAGCAACTAAACTCAAGAACTGCTAACAGTATTAGCCACCTACCATCTGTTAGCTTCAGGAACAATAATGTCAGAGTAATGCTGAATCAGCTGTTTGTCTGCTGGATGCCAGAATTAATCGCTTTGATTATCCCTGACTGTTCCATCTAGTGCCCCCAGCAGGTCAAAGTTTCTCTTATCCAGTGACATATTTTAATATGATAAAGGATCAGATGTTATCTCTTCTCTGAAAGCTGTACTGTTCTGTAGGCTAATACTCTATATAATAATCTATACGCCTACTGCCTGAATCTGCTTTATGGTTTTCACTTTCTTTGGTTAATTTTTCTGTTTTTAACTCAGTAGGTGAACCTATATGCTCATCAAATTGTGTGTGTGAGCTTAACTGTGTCTATTAAAATAAAACGGAGCATTTTTCTGCCAGCTCAGATTTGATTTCTGCTTTTTTAAACTTTAGTATGTGCTCATGTGTTTCAGTGTTGGTGTATAGGCCTCTGTCTGAATATACTGAATGAAAGGCAGGTTTTCCTATCAATAAAGTCTTCGGATAGAAAAATAATGGTCAAAATGATGTTCAAGTAAAAAATGGCTAAAGATACATTGACATTTTCACCAATCCTGTAAAATGCTCTTGCTTTCTCTTACTTATCTCCATGTCCTCTCTTGTTTTTAACTCCCCTCTCCAACCACAGCACCTCCTCCTACACCAGCTGTCCACATCAAGGGGCAGGTCCACCATGACAAGAACCACAGACAGGCCAACAGCAAGACCCCCGTCCCCTCAGCGCCAAAACAGAGGGGCCGCAAACCCAGGTAAGACATCCACACTGGACAGTTCCTTGTGGAACTAGAGAGAGAATTATAGATGAGGAAAGGATAGAATGGTAAAGATTCAGAAGAGGCCGTGCTGGAAGAGCTCTCGAAGTGGACACTGATGGAGTGAGGCAAGCATTGAAAAGCAAGGGGGTTGTAAAGCTGTCACCCCCAACAAATGACCTACTTCTTCTCTCCGGAGAACAAATATTTCACTTAAAGGGCTCTGCTCCGGCTTTATTTTGTATCTTATTGAGCCTCAAAAGGAAGGAGATAACTACAGGGCACACACACAATATGACACCGCTAGGAAGCTTTGTTTTAGTTGTTCCGAAAGTTAAATGAAACCCATTTTTGGAAATCGGAACACTTTTAATGGATAGCATTCCTTCTCTGTGTTAGGCTCGCACACAAACAACAAGCAACTATTCTAACTGGTTGACTGATAAGTTCTGTTGTATTTGGTTTAAAAAGAAAAGTAGAACAAATTGCCTGATTTCATCCAGTTTGTTTTTGTCATATATGCTCGTAAACCAGAGTCTTTGGGTTATTTGGATGAGTTTAACAAGCTCTATTAATATACGATAGGACTGGGTAATGGCTGTGATGAAGAGTGGTCGTCCACCAATCAGCAGGTGGTCCCTGCAGACGACATATTGATGGCCGATGGTGTGTGAATGTCAGCTTCTCTGAGCACCTTGTACGGCAGCCTCTGGATAAACGTGTGAATCAGTGAGTGCTCAATTGTAATAATAATAATAAAGCTTTATTTTTAAAGCACTTCTCATGCACAGGAGGCAGCTCAAAGTGATTTATCAATAGAACACTTGGACTTGTATATTTAAAAGCACTCTGAGGGGTCTTAAGGACTGAAAAGTGCTATTTAAAAGCAGTCCATTAACCATTAGCCCGACACAATGCCGCCGTCTTCTTACCATTCCTCTCCTTGCAGTTCTCAAGAACTGCATATATTTTACACCCAGTAACTACCATTTTTTATTTCAAGATTTTTGTTTGGAATATTTGGTTTTGCGTCGACGGTGGAAACACTGGGTGTTTTTGCAACTTAAAGGTCCCATGTCATGGCCATTTCTACTGATCATAATTCCATTGTTGAGGTCTACTAAAATATATTTATATTGTGCAATTTTCCAAACTCACATTGGTTTCTCATACAGCATCTCTGTATAGTATGTGTATTCACTCTCTGTCCTAAACGGCTTGTTGGAGCTCCTGCCCCCCCCCCCCTCCCTACGAGCCCAGTGGCCGTCTGCGAAACAGCGAGACACAGCCGAACCCAGCCCGAACACACACACACACCCGCAGCCTGGCTGGGAGTTTGTGTGTTTGCTCACACACCGTCTCACAGCCTCGCCGCGTCCCGCCGTCTCAGGGAGGAGAAATCGACGGAGCTGCAGCTGAGAAAAGATTGTGTGTGTGAGGAAGTCCGCGGATTGGTCAATTTGGATCAATGTGTCCATTTGGGTATGGGCACGTCACTGTACCCAGCAAGAAAAAGAGAAATCTCCAACGAGGCGTTCTGGGGCATCATATAGGTATTTTCTGTGTTAGAATTTTACTCGCTACAGAGTGTACTTTAAGGGTTTGTGACACTGCAGACCGTTTACATGCAGAAAAAGCTACATAACACACAAGGGGACGGGTAATAACCGGAAAAGCATGAAATGGGCCCTTTAAGCGTAGAGGTTTGATGTGTTTATTGCAACTTTAGAGTATTTTCTGCTCTATTTTTGACACACAGTTACACTCACAAATTGGAGCAGCTTTGACTGTGTGTGGAACATTAGCTAGACCCTCCAGAAAAACGCGGGCAAAAATCCTTGATTATGTGGGCTAAATTCCTTGATTATGCGATTAAACATGCAGGGTTTTTATGTGATTTTATGCGGTGAAATTGCGAAATATGCTAAATATGCGGGAAAAAAGAATAACAATTTCTTAAAATATTTGGCTGTCTTATTTATTCTCTCTCACACACAACCTGCCACTAACGTTAAACCCCTTTACTATTCAATTAAACAAATTCAATGTTTATTTATTGTAAAAGCAATTGGGCTATTTTAATCTCATACACACCCCCCCCCCCCCACACACACACACTTCTCCGCCTCATTCTGTTTTCATTTACTCGTTCGTTATCTGACCAGCTTCAATCTTGTAGGCTACTCACTTCGTTTCTTGTAGCCCTCGAAAGGGTTTTGGAGGTTGATGCCTCGGTGAACGTGAGTTGAATGGCTTTCTTGTCCGCAGCAGCAGAAAGCATTTTCGAATGTTTGAATGAATCAAAGTGGGTCGTCACCGTCGATTTTCTCTTATGCTCCAACACAGTTGCACGGGGTGCAGAATAGTTTCCCCCCACTTTTTGCCCGGTCTTTAGTAGAAATGTTCGTCGGTAAAGGCGATGGATCACATTTTTTTCATCTTGGTGTTTTCTCTATCGTGTGAGCTCCACACATTCACTCTATACAGTGTTGTTTACATTCTGTGATGCGCGAGCTGATGACGTCACGTCAAGACGAATTCACTTTTTTTTCTCTCAACTTTGTGTGGAAAAATGCGGGGATTATGCAGCCTTTTGATAAATAAGCGGCCTTTTAAAAATCTGCGCCATTTTGCTGATTATGCGGTAAATTCTATCGCGTTTTTCTGGAGGGTCTAATTAGCCTTCAGAAGTGTAGATTGGCCTTCCCTTGTGACATCAGATCGGGCTTTGGGCCGGACATTGAGTGACACCAAAGAGCTGTGACTATAGAGACGTGCAGTGATGATGGACAGACCCGGCGCCAGAACACATCTAAAGGGAGGGCATATGATTTTCATGGGTGGGCAAACCGTCACATGCCGCGGTCCTGCGGCACAATATATATCAAACAGCAAGGCCAACAGCATTGCGTAAAGATGCATACTTATCGCAAATACATACACAAATAAAGGGCTACATAGAAACCACTTTTGAAACATTGTGTGCATGGCAGCACAAACACTGGTAAATCACGAGTAAGGCACACGGGTTAAGGATGGCAGCTTCTTCATTGTTGCACTCAGAGAGAAATAGTAGAGATGTAGACGATGAACTGCTGTTAGTTCTATTATGGCATTTTGCATGTCGTGAGAGGTGGATGTTGCTGTGTGGGGAATGCTTTCCATTATTTTGGCCAACTCTGCATCTTTGTGCAGCGTATACTCAACAGCGATAGGAATAGCCCACTGCCTGACTCGAACATGCTGTGGAGTGAATCGTGGTCACCTCTGAGAGGGAGTTGGTTGACAGCTAAAAAAGCTATAATATCAACGACAGCTGACACGTAATAACGGTTCCGTGCCAGCTGATCTGCACCAGTACTCATTTCCTTATTTTTTTCCTCGCGTATCTATCTCTCTCTCCTCAAACTCTCACATAAAATGTGTTCTTTTGATGCGGCATGCCTTAGCAGTCCGTAATGCGTGTTTCCAGTCGCAAAAACCTTTGACAGTAAAAGCCGCATCAGATGAAGACGTATTTACTTTAAACTGTCTACAGGGGAAACAAAAGGCTGCGTCTGCTTTTAACGAATATTCAAGCCATGGTCAAAAGTGCGCTTCTTTCCTGAAAACAATCTCCCTGGATAACGATCCAGTTTCACCTGGTTGAAGATCATCTGTGGCTGTTGGTCTTTGAGCGGTTGCTGGCCCAATAGTACCTGTTGATGTGCTGCAAGGTAGCGTCAGTAGTGGAGGCACCGGCACGGAGGAGGAGGATGCTGGCGGGTGTGGTACAGGGTGTGGCAACGCAGGTGGTGATGGTAGGGGAGGGGCACAAGGAGCTCGGAGGACAGCGTTGGTGGTGGCCGCCTTGATGAGTCAAGGATTGGGCTCGCTAACTCAGCCCTGGGGTTTGCCGAGGTCAAGCTTGTCGCCAGCAGCACCATTGGCTGCAGTTCTTTCATCGCTATTTCATTTGAATACATCCTTAGACCTTTTAAGCCAATTTCTGACGTCCATTTCGTAATTCAAACAGAAATGGGAGTCTACAGAATGCACAATAAACAATAAACAAATCCAGAAAAGGCGGCAGAGTGTGACGCTGAGATTGGTCTAAATGTGGACGAATCACAAATCACAACAGACACATGAATTTATTTGACGTAGCCTGCGATTTCTTTTGTTTTAGTTACTATCTGACATCACATACATCGTAGCATAAAAGTTCACGGTTTATTTATATAATTTAAAACATATTTTTATTTTTATTTTTTTTAATTTAATTTTTATAAATAATAAAATCGTGTTTATTGGGGGAGGGCAGGAATGTCAAATGGGAGGGCCTGGCACGGCGCCGGGCATGATGACGGATGTTTGTCGGAAGGACTCCTCGGACCAAAAGTAATGGGATTTCCCCATTGGATATCGGTATATTGCAGAAAATAGATGATCTGTGGCTAACAAACGTTTATAGTACTTACACATTATTATTCAGCAGGTTAATCTTCACATTTTACCATTACTTGATGGTTTTTGAAATATAAATTAAATTGCTAGAGGTAAAAAGCTAATGCTAGGCTATAAACAAAAATCATCACGGACACACAGCATCACCACCGCTAAGTTTAAGGCGAACTCGTTTCGGTGTGGTGACATTTAGTAGTTTATTTAGTTGCCTGTTAGCGACCTCTGTTTTTAAGATACATACAAGCTTCGAACATTTACCAGTGGAGTATTTACTGAGGTATTTAATGTCATAGAACAAAACAGGAAAATCTCTTCAGCTCGTGTTAACAGTCAACTTTATTTTAGGTATCTAATCACAAACGCATTCAAAAACCGTTGACTTGCAGACGAGGAAAAACTGGAAGTGCTAATTCATTTCTGGGTTTTAGGACTCACTCCTGTAATACTGCATCATTGCCAAAGTTTGGATCAATACATTTAATCTGCTATGGGATAACAAGTGAAGTGAAAAGATATCAGAGACATCTTGATTCATGACTTTTAGAGTGTATGCGTCATGTCAGGATACCAGTCACATTTTGTCTGAGAGTCTGAATTCACTCTAAACTAGAGAGAAGTACAGATCAGAAAATATACTACTGGCTGGTGTTCAAGAGAGAAACGTTGAATCAGGGTTATGATATTTTTATGTGGAAGGGATTCTTTCAGACATCTCGATATTTAAGTAGAAGAGTGAAAGAGTGGGAAGAGGAGGAACGTTGGAAATAACGTGTGAGAGATGAGTCACTGATTCAGTTAAAAATGGAAAGAGCAGACTGATGAGACGCAGAGAGAAAAAAGTTGTGGATGAGTTGAAAGAGAGAGAGAAGAAGTGCCGACATAAAGAAAAAAGGATTGGGGAAATGGAGAGAAGAGAGATAACAATCACTGCTGTGAAAGAGAAGGAAGGAAGATAGAGAGATTGCTGATAAAGGATGGAAAGCAAGAGAGGTAAGGATATGAAAGAAAGGAATAAGGATAAGATGGAAGGAGAGATGGAAAACGGATCAAAAATGTTTGATAAAGGAGGCATTGATATAAGGAAGCCTGGTGAACTTTGCTGAGTCAGGGTCATCTCCAGGTCGAGCCGGTATCAGGTCATGTTTTGTTCGAGATGATAGAAGTGCTCATGCAGTTTTAAATCCATCTTAATTTGTTGCTTTGTCTTCCCTCACTCATTAACAAGGACAGCAGTTCTATCTCCTCTGCCACAGTTTCCAGTTACGTCTTGAATTCACCCGTCGCTCGGCTGTTAACATGCCAGCTTCATTTTTGAATACCAAATATATCTCTGAGGGTCTGAGAGTCTGATTTTAGCAATTTGAAGATCTGGCAAACCTCACAGGTGTCATGGAGGAACACATAACAATTCAAATGAATAATTGTGCTTAAAATAATCACATATGTGTACAAATTACATAATGGACATTGTTTAAAAATATAAAATAAACTTGTATTTACTCTTGAGAGATTAATAAAATATTTACTTTTCTTCTTCTTCGTTTTCTTCTTGGCAGGAAAAGTTGAATAGCATTAATATGCATGCAGTTACTGCCTGCATAAAGTAATTCAACACATTTTTGTGGAAAACTAAAAATGATACTCTCACTGGCACATTTAATGCTATTTTTTTCATTCTTTATTTTCTTTATTTATATTGAATTTGTATAAGTTGTAACTTTATGCATAATATACAAATATCTTCCATAAAAATGCTGTTGTTTTTAATGCTTAAAGTGGACCTATCATGTATATTTGAAACATATATTGTAGGGCCATACCTATATTAAACATGCCTGTGAAGTTTTTGTTTCAAAATACCAAACAGATCATACATTTTAGCCATGCCTCATTTCCTTCTATTTGCTCTATTCCAGCCCCGTATTCACAAGGGCTGATTCTGTGGCAAATGAGCTGCAGCTGACCACTCTCCCCTGCAAAGGAGGGGGGCGAGGCACGAGTGTCATGTTACCATGCTGTTACCATGCTGTTACCATGCCACGCAACCTCTCATTCCCCTGATAGGTGGAGAGTTGCCCATATAGGCAGAGCGCCCCGTTTCTGACGTCAGAACAATTTCAAATGTCAAAGGTCTAATATAGTTCTTTGTATAAGCGATGCTTCACACACAGGGTCTCGGTGTGCGATGCATCAGTGACAGCCTTCTCTTGGTGGGGTCAGACGGTCAAATGCATGTTCAGCAAAGTCAAACTATCTATCTTCGTCTGTAGAAAAGACATGAATGGACAGCTCCCTCTGAGAGAAGCTGCTTCGTGTGATGAAGAGGCGTGTGCATTTGTGTCACACTTTCTCACTGCTTTTCATTCAGCTGACACATCAGGCTCTCTGTGCACATACACACAAGCATCAGACATTTATTTGGGGCAGATTTAAATACCAAATTCAATTAAATTTGAACATCTATTGTTCTATCTCTTAGATTTTAAAATAGAGCATCATTCACTTAATTATATAAACAAACATTATATCAAAAATTTATATTACAATTTATCAATTGTTCCTCTTTCTGTTACAGAGTTATTTTGTACCAGTCTTGCCCTCAGGCCCTGCACGTATAAATTACCTTTTTCTTTTTTTAATCAAATGTAATTAAATAGACCAGCTAATACTTGTATGAAAGTCATAATACCTAATGCTCATGGGCGAACCTAGTGTAAGAAATTAAGAGCTAATACCTCAAATGTTTTGATTTTAGCTACAAAAAACATGTTCAATTAGAAGTCAGCAGTTTGGTTTCTGGATAATTGTTCTCCCTTCTTCCCATCTTAATCAATTTTTTTTGACTGAGTGGATGTATTTATCTTAAATGTCCTTTTACTTAAAAACCCAATGAGTCCAAATCAAATCCCTGTATGCTTTAATGAAGTGCCGCCTGAAAGGATATGCCTTTCACTCAGATATGTCACACAGCATAACCTAAAGCTGCTCTGCCATTGCCTCTGTCTGGAAGAAATGCGTCTCTCAGCTGAATGTGTCACACACATGCAAATGAATGATTAGTCCACCACTTCCAAAGACATGTAGTAAGCCGGGACCCTTTCACATTCATGCTCTGATTCTGGTCCAAATCTTGCTCCGGCCCTTTGGCCTGCTTTTCACAATCAGATTCACAAAATTGTATTTAACGCAGAGAAATTGGTTTTTGTGACAGTTGCTCCATTTAAGAATGAAAAACCTATTTTCATAGTATTCTCTTTATATGTGCGATAGAAAGATAAAATAAAAATAATGGTATTTACATACTGTAAAAACGTAAGTAAAATGACCAATACAATTCAAAGAAAGAAATAGTTAAAAATATGTATACAAACAAAGAAAGTTAAAGCACAGTGTCAAACTAAATATAAAATAAAAGTATTTTGTAAAAAAACAGTAATATTAAAAGTTCACATCATACCACACAATATAATATGTACTGTATATTCCAAGCTATATATATAGTGTTGTATGAGCATGAAAAGTTATTGATACTGGAAAGGCTTTGTCTGATGATGATGTTAGAAGTTAGCGAGAGTCTAGTTCCCCAGCCAGTTCTCCTCAGTGATTGGCAGGTGGCTGTCCTTTGTCCTGATGATTAGAAATAAGCAATACTAGAACAAAGTGAGGATAAAACATTTGTTCTGTCTTAACCAGCTCTGTATAAATCCTCGGGGAGCAGAGGAATGTCAGCTGCTGTTAATTACTCACCAGAGTTCCTCTCCTCCCAGAGATCCAGGCGCAGCGCCGGTGGAGAAGAAGAAGAAGGGCAAGAGGAGAAACCAGGAGCAGGCTGCCAGGGAGGGGGCGGAGAGTGACGACACTACCTCAACGCCAGCCCCCAACCTGGGTGGAGAGGAGAGCCAAGACCCCCTGGATCACACGGTGAGTGGACCTGGAGACACTGCACACTGTGGGCTTTATGGAACAAACTAAATCACATTATATAAACATTAATTTTGTATTTGATGCCTGCAACACATTCCAATAAAGCTGGGACAGGGGCATGCTTTCCACTGTGTTACATCACCTTTCTTTTAACAATAAGCGTTTGGGAACTGAGGACACTAATTGTTGAAGCTTTGCACGAGGAATTATTTTCCATTCTTGCTTGATGTACGACTTCAGTTGCTCAACAGTCCGGGGTCCCGGTTGTCGTGTTTTGCACTTCATAATGCGCCACACATTTTCAATGGGAGACAGGTCTGAACTGCAGGCAGGCCAGTCTAGTAACCCCACTCCTTAACTACGAAACCACACTGTTGAATTGCAATACGTGCAGAATGTGGCTTGGCATTGTCTTGCTGAAATAAGCAGGGACGCTCCTGAAAAAGACATCGCCATCCAAAACCTTAATGTACCTTTGACCTTTAATGGTGCTTCACAGATGTGCAAGTTACCCATGCCATTGGCACAAACACACCCCCATACCATCACAGATGCTGGCTTTTGAACTTTGCGCTGATTACAATCCAGATGGTACTGTTCCTCTTTAACCCTGAGGACACAACGTCCATGATTTCCAGAAACAATTTGAAATGTGGAGTCATCAAACCACAGCATACTTTTCCACTCAGTCCATTTCAGATGAGCTCTTTAACTTGTCTTGCTCTTGTAGATGTAGCGACGAACTGTGTTAACTGACAATGGTTTTCTGAAGTGTTCCTGAGCCCACGTGGTAATATCCTTTACAGAATGTTGTCGCTTTTTAATGCAGTGCCTGAGGGATCAAAGGTAATGCCCATTAAATGTTGGTTTTCGGCCTTGTCGCTTACATGCAGGGATTTCTCCTGATTCTCTGAATCTTTTGATATTATGGACTGTAGATGATGAAATCCCTAAATTCCTTGCAATTGTACGTTGAGAAGCATTGTTCTAAAACTGTTGGACTATTTGCTCACGCAGTTGTTCACAAAGTGTAGAACCTCGTCCCATTCTTGCTTGTGAACGACTGAGCCTTTCGGGGACGCTTCTTTTTATGACACTCACCTATTTCCAATGAACCTCTCCACCTGTGGAATGTTCCAAACAGGTGTTTTTTGAGCGTTCCTTAACTTTCCCAGTCATTTGTTGCCCCTGTCCCAGCTTTTGTGGGCTGTGTTGCAGGCATCACATTAAAAATTAGTGAATATTTGCAAAACAACATCAAATGTATCACATACCTTGTCTTTGTAGTGTATTCAATTGAATATAGGTCGATAAGGATTTGCAAATCATTGTATTGTTTGAATTTCCAAACTTCATTGGAATTGGGGTTTGTAAGTTAATGTACAAATGTGCTTCTGTCCTTTCTTTCCTCGTTTGCTTCTTGATCATATCCTGTTTCATTTGCTAACATCGTCCTGCCTCACTTTATTCTCTGTGCTGTATTTATCTCCTTTCTGCTCTTTCACCTTAATATTTGTCTTGTCCTTTTCCTGGCTCACATCCCCTTTTCCTATCTACTTCCACTCACACTTCCCCTTCCATTAACACTAATATCTCAGTGTATTGTATCCTCTATTTCCACGTAAATCCATTTGTCTTCCTAACTCTCTTCTTTTCCTTCTTCATCTTTATTCATACTGTTATCACACCTTTCTCTCCCCTTTTCCACTTTACTGACCTGTCGTTTCCTCCTGTTGTTCAGAAGCGGCGTTCTGGACGTCAGGTGAAGAGGAGGAAGTATAACGAGGATCTGGACTTCAAGGTGGTGGACGATGATGGAGAGACTATCGCAGTTCTTGGAGCCGGTCGCATCTCAGCGCTCAACGCCACGGCGCTGGCATGGCAGGCCGAGGTGGGGAGGACACACACTAACCCCTTTGTTCATGTTGTATTACTCCGCTCCTCTCTCCTTTCAGTTTCTCTCCTCAATGAACAAGTCATATAGTAGAGTAACGCAGGATTGAGTCTTAAAACCAGCAGTTTCCGTGTCTCAAAGGGTTGTGGTTTGATTCCTCAAATAGGGTATTTGGTTAACACAAGCTTATGAGATGTTTTGTTCTACAATATAAAACAGGTCAGTAAACCCCACTGGTGAACGATGAAGCTTTTACGTGTCTTAAAAACAGCGGCTACTAACAAGTGGCTAAATGCAACTACTGAACATTAGCCGCCTTTAGCTTAGCGGTGGTGACGCGAAGTCATGCTTCATGATTTGTTTATAGCCAACACTAACTTTTTACTACTGGTGATTGCATTTACGTTTACACTATTCTACAAGTGGTGTTAATATGTGGAGTTTATTGTGCTGAACAAAATGTATTAAGCATCATAAACATGTGTTTGCCATGGAGCTTATTTTCTTAAATAGTCAATAATCCAATGAAAAAAATCCCATTGCTCTTTGTCGAGGGAGCCGTTGTGATGTTAACACATGTCAATAGTGCATCACTCTGTGAATCAATAATATCCAGTCATTGAATAGAGTGCTGTCTACTCTGGATATGCGGGACATGAGGATGTTTCAAATAAAATATTTTCCCGGGTTTCTGTCTGTAAAATCTCCACAAAAAACTTTGGAAGCATTGAATAATCTATTTTTATTTTTATACAATGGTGGAATTAGTAAATGTACTCAAGTAATGTACATAAGTAGAATGTTGGGGTACTTTTACATAAAGCTTGTTTATATACTGTAATATATAATTACTTTCTAATTTACTCAGTACTTTCCAATTGGCTCCATATTGACAAATAACAACATAAAAAACTCTTTGTATATTCTAATGATATAAACAGAATATTATAATATCCTTTAAAGAGCCTGTGACAGCCTCCCAACAACTGTTGTGCAATGAAATATTGGGCTACTAGTCATCTCGAACCGTCAGTTTAAAAAGAAAAAGCGATACCGTTCCGATAAATATCAATAATCTCGAACATCCCGAGGAAATTCCTTCGACTCATTTTGAAGTTTTGGGGGAAGCCGGAAGTGACTCAATGCGGGAACGCTTCACTGTGCGGCGAGAGAGCCAAACATGGACAAAGTGTGTTGTCATGCGTAGAAATGGTGAATTACTGAGTTTAGGCACGTTAATAACGTTTTAATGAAGTTGACGACAGTATATTCATATTTGTCAGTGCTTTCATGTCAATTCGGCAAACATAAACATAAATGATCGTGGTGAAGATGATGATTAAGATTAAAAATCGGTAGTGAGAGCTGCTGAATTTCCTCCCGTCAGATGTGATATAAAAACAAATCGATTATTTTTGTAGTTGTAAACTCAAGTGGATGAAACTACATTTATTAGTGCTTTCATTTCATTTCGGCGAACATATGACACATTAAATGATCGTGAGGATGATGATTTAAAAATCGTTTGAGCCGGTCTGCATTTCCTGATGAGAAAACAAACCGATGCTTTTTGTAGTTGTAGTACACCAACATGGATTAAACCTGTGGTTTTTTTTACCACAATGTTGGGGAAATTAATGGATAAAATGCACGGATTATTATTATTATTATTATTCCCACTCCGATCGGGACACTAGGTCCACCGTTTCTCCGCAGCGAGACACCCCCGTTGACAGTTTACGTGGGCTGGGCTGGGTGCAGTGGCGGACTGGCCATCGGGACGAATCCCGATGGGCCGGTACCGAAGTGGGCCGGTCGGATAAGTCACTAACACATCCCCCACTCCCCCCGTTGACAATTTACTAGCAGTACCGAAGTGGGCCGGTCGAGAGTCCCGGGATGATTTTTAGTCCCACCACTGGCTACATGACCGTATGATCGCCCGTATTGACGCACCTAATTCCTAAACTTCTAACAGGTACAACATAAACCGATCCTTGAGCCTCATATGAGCTCTCAGACACGTTCAAAATTAAACTGTCATCGCTGTCTGAGCTTGCTGCTGTGTGTGCCATCGTGCGTTTACATGCAGATGCTGGGATCCTGAACGGTGCAGCTGGAGCGCTTGGCCCGCAATGACGTCACACATAATTTGGCGGGATTTGAAGAATCCCCGAGAAGATCCAGAAAATGGTCAACATTGAAGGGCAGATTAATGGTTATCAAAGTACAAATATCCAAAATCAGTTCAGTAACGGTTTTCAAGGGGACAATATTTACTCAAATTGATGGGTTTGGATGATGGGGGAAATTCGTGTCACAGGCTCTTTAGTGATACAACACATTTTTACTACTTTCACTTTTTATACTTAAGTAGATTTAGCTGATGATACTCAGGAAATACTTGTATAGTTATTATGGAGTGTTGGTTATTGTGTTTTTAGTATTTTTACTTTTCCACTACTGCTTTTATATCACCACTCTCTCACCGTTTTAATGTTTGACAACAGAAAAATCTTAGTTTTTTTTTAAATGGCATCTGAATTTGGGAGGTTAAAATGCTAGATTGACAGGAAAACCGACTTGCAATAAACCCTAAATCCATGAAAGTTAAAATGTTTTAGAGGCTGTTGTTCACGCTAAAATGCTGTTGTTCACGCTGCTGTTGAACTGATTTGTATCATCGATGTTGGACAAACCATTAGCGCTCAGTATGCTACATTACCTAATGATTTCTGCCAGAATTTAGTGTAATACAGATTTGAAATGGTGTGATGTCCTTCTGTGAAGGCTGCTGTGTAATCACACACTCTGTCAACTGACCTTCATCAGTGTAGGCAGCTAATGATTTCTGTCTTCCTGTCCCTTAGGAACCACCTGAGGACGAAGCCAACATCATTGAGAAAATTCTGTCCGTCAAATCAGTGAAGAAAGAGGTGAAAGACAAAGGACACACACACACACACACACACACACACACACACACACACACACACACACACACACACACACACACACACACACACACACACACACACACACACACACACACACACACACACACACACACACACACACACACACACACACACACACTGTGTCAGTCGCTGCTGTCTGGACTCCCAGGCTCACAGAAGACACAAGCAAACACTCAGGGGCAAATGATTCTGACTGAGGGTCTCACCACTTCAGTCTCCTCACCCCTTTTAATTTACTGGTAATGCAAACAAACAAACAAACAAACAGGTAGATGTGTTTACATTACAACTAGAGATGTCCCGATCCGATCACGTGATTTTCAAAAGATCGGAATCGGGAGAAAAAAATCGGGGATCGGGATTTTTTTTTTTATAAATACTTTTTTAAAATTTTGTATTCAATGTTACAAAACAAAAATGACAATTTTTAAGTCTTAAAGTCATCCTGAGGCCTTAGTTTTGGTTTCAAATTACACAACATCATGTATGTGTTGCTTCTTTGGGGCTTGTTTTCATACACACACACACACACACACACACACACACACATCTACTCTCCTGCTGCTCGTCACATATTTATTTCTGCTTCACTGAATCCGTCTCCCCCCTCCCCTCCCCCTCCTCTCTACAGACTTCATCAGAGGAGGACCAAGTGGAGGAGACAGAGGAGTTTTATGTCAAGTACAGAAATTTGTGAGTGTCTTTTCATCGTTGCTTATTCACACCTTCACATTAGACATCTATCCGACACCCTAAAGGCTTTATTTATTGTAAGTGCAGCTTCAGGAGAATCTTTCCTGTTCTGTTGTCATTGGAGATTTTTCCAAACAGGTGTTGCACTGTTTTCAATTACTGGTATTAATTTGCAATATGGTAACCTGCTATCACAGACCTTTGTTTTTGCTCATTCCTGCATGTATTTGAACTGTTAGTGTAACCTAAAGCAGGGGAAACCCATGTGGTCTTTTGGCCATGCTGGCATATTGTTTGTGAAATTGAAACATGATAAGATAGTGTTCAGTCAGTGTGAGTCTGTATCAGATCAGTGTTTCCCCTATATACAAATAGCGGTGCCGCTGCTAGGGGGCGCCAGCCAGGTACCGAAAACAAATAAAATATATATATATATTTTTAATTAAAATAATAATAAGTGGCGACCCTTTTTAGTTTTTGATTGTTTGTTATGTGGATTTGTAGTACTTGTGTTACTGTATGTTCAATAAAGGTGAATTTTTGCTAAATCTTGAGACATTGCCACTGTATATACTGGCAGGGCCGATTTTTGACATAGGCGCTGTAAGTGATGAAAGTGGGGGATGTTGGCTTATCAGGCGCCCGCAGCTCACAGCCAAAGTACCAGCGTAGGAGCGAGCGAGGGAGAGAGAGAGAGAGGGCGCACCGGTACCGGCGCTGTTGTTATTAGAATCTGGTGCTAGCTGCGCTAACGGATATAAGAAGTAGATGTTTAGAGTGTTTAGATAGTTAATTTTAGTCTAAGTTATCTCAGTGGGTCTCAAACAAATATGTGTTTACAAATTATGTAAACACATATTTCCAAGGCACTCCTTTATAATTATTAGGATAAATAAAAACAGGTTTGAAATCATTCCAATGTATACTATAGGAAAGTAAACCAAAAATATCGTTTAAAGTTGGAGAGATACAAAAATATGCATAAATTAATAAATGTTAACTGGGTAAAATAAGATATAAATGAACAAAAATAAAATAAGTTACATTTATTTGTTATTGGCTATGGTAGGCTATTGGTTATGTTCACATACTTATTTGATTATTAATATATAAACCGATCTTTTTCATATGGGAGTTGTACCCCCTGGATCAGGTCTCTAGTAATTGTGTGCTCAAAGTGCACCAGATTGAAGCATTTTACTTTAAAATGTTCAAAAAAATCTTCCCGGTGGGGCATATCCCCGGACCCCCCTAGAGGATGTGAAGTGTCAATAAGTTTATTTTTTTGTAGTGTATTTGTCTTTTGTTGAGATTTTTCATTTATTCTTTATATATAACATCTCGCCTAGGGCAGCAAATTGGCTAGAACCGGCCCTGGTACTAGGCCTCAAGAGCCTTTCTTGTGCTGGCAGACACAAAAACAAATGTTTATCCTCGATTGGAAGGTTGTTGGTTCGATCCCCAGCAGTCACCATGTGTCCTTAGACTAGATACTTAACTACACATTTCTCCCGATGCCCAGCAGTGTGTGAATGTTTGTCTCCCTGAGCACCTTGTAAAGCAGCCTCTGCATGAATGGGTGAATGCTGACTTGTAAATCTAAAAGCACTGAGGGGTTGCAAAATCTGGGAAAGAGTTATATAAAAGCAGACCTTTTACCATCTACGACAAACCTTTTATTTAGTCTGTATTGTTTACAAAGCTGTTTGTTACACCACATGTTTTTTTTTTATTAAACCAGAGGCGTGCTGTTACGGTTGAGTGAAGGAAGCAGGACCCAAATGCAGATAACTCTGATTAACCTTTATTTCAAGGATAAATAAAAATACTTTGGACAAAACAGAACACTCACCGGTGAACTCAGTCACAAACAAAAGACGAACCAACACTGAACACAGGAAGAGACAAGACTAAATACAGGGAGGGGTAATAACAAGACGAGAAACAGCCGGGCAGGGGAGGAGAAACACAAGGGCGACAGGTGAACACAATCAGACAACTAGACACACCAGGGAAACTAACGACAGGAGGAAAAACACAAGGAAAAGGACCAGAGAATATACCAAGAGGAAAACATGACAGGGAGAACAGCAAAACACCCAAAACAAGACATACAAAACGTGACATAACACAATAATCATAACACATGCTCTCCTACCTGTACTACATACGGGTCAGGAAGCTGAAACAAATAACTGTTCATATATGATGTGATATGATGTAATAAGACTAACAGTGCCATGGACTGTATGCATTTCTCTGAATACTTTGCTCCGGTTAATCATGTTCTGGGTTATTATGACATATTTAAGTAAGCTTGCAAACCAAAAATGTAATTAAAAACAGATTGTTCTGTAAATGGGCCGTGATACTATATTAATTTAGTCAGCGATTTAGCATTTGTCAGTTTAATCCTTAAACTGTGTTTCCTTGAGCCTGGAATATGACATTATATCCTTAAAGTCTGTGCACTGAGCTCTGATTGAACATAACTGCTCTGCAGCTGGTCAGCAAGTAAGAAGTCAACCAGTGTCGTAGGACAAACAATTCAGAAATAACCCTGGAGTGACCTCACTAACCCCAAATCCTGTTTCGTAGCACTGGTCACAGAACTGTACCAATTGGGTTTTTGTTTAATATATAAACTCCACTTGAAACCAAGTTTGAGACCCCCAATTTCGGACCCTAACATGATCGAAGAAATGGCCAAAAATCCTCCCTCCCTGGTGAATCCAAAAGTCCTGGAAGTCACCATGCACAACCTTGGAGGTGTTGACGACTCACTCAAAGCATTATAGAAATGACTTGACTTTGTTAGAGCTACTTAGTAAACAGTTTTTATGACATTGATTCCTCCCAGAGAAGTTGCCTTCACACGGCTGTGTTTGAGCAGTGGTCTTCTCTCCAGAGGAAGCTGTTTCTCTTGCTCTCACTGAGGCTCCGCTCGGGGGTCTCTGGAAACGCTCCTGCTTTGTTCCAGCACTTTGTATCTTAAAGAAAAGGTCCTATACAGATATGCCACTATTATTATCATCCTAATTTATTCCCATGGGTGATGAATAATACATGGGGAGTTTGCTTATATCAAACTGAATGGATGTGAATGTATGTAACATTTAGAGTGTCAACACATTATTATACATAATGCCATGTCGTCGTTGACAGCATGGTTCATGTACAGTACACTGCAGTGAGATCTGTATTAGTCCGTTTATAGATTGGGCCTTATGGATTCAATCATCCATGTCAAACTGTAGCCATAGTAACAACATTTGTTCTGCTTTCTCTCCCATGGACTATTATGGGAGGCGTCTTTATTCTCCCTTGTTTGTTTACATTCAGCAGACAATGGTGCATACAGATCAACATTATAGCCAGAACCGTTTGTAGGAAACAGTGAAGGACAAACATCTTAACTTCGTTTTGTTTAAAAATAAAATGTATATCTGTTCACTGACCCCAAATCATTTGTGGAATTTCTGTCAGGCCTTTCAGAAGGAGGATTTATTTTGTCTCATCGAACATTTTACATTATATATTTTTGAGCAGACTTTTTCTCATTTGAAGCTTCTTACATACACTCAATACCATAGACATGCCTACAGGAGCAATTTGGGATTAAAGAGGCCCGGTTATGCTTTTTAAGGGTGTTCCCTTTCCTGTAGAGTTTGATAGGTTGTTGTGCATGTAAATGGCTGCAAAGGCTCTCGGTGTTCCCTCCAGAGGGAGTTTCTCTCCCACCCAAGTAACTTTCATGATCTGACTATGAAAGTACATCAAAATGTTTTATCCACGTTGACAACAAGTGTGTTTGGAGCTTATTATTTGGGTTGTTGCCCACGGTGAGAATAATTCAAGTTAAACTTGGACCGCATCATAACAAAAAAGTGCTTCCTGTACCTGACAATGAAGATTTTGGTCCCTTTTGAAATACATTGAGCTGCTGTTCTATGGTAATGCTATTAGAATTCAATTATATATTTTTGATATCCCTCTATCCAAACGTTTTTCTCCCCACTGTACATGAAAAAATGGGCTTTGTGTTGAAATGATAATGGAGAGGAAAGTGATTGTGATTTTCCATTATTTAAGTCTTATTGGATTTTTAAAACATGCAAACTTCATACATATGCTTTACTTAATGAAAGGTGTGTTGATTATTTTGTTTTGTGTGATTTTAGTTCTTATATGCACTGCAAGTGGGCCACTCTGGAGGAGCTGGAGAAAGATCCCAGAATCCACCAGAAGATTAAACGCTTCAGGACCAAACAGGCTCAGACCAAACATCTGTTCACAGAGGTAACCATTCATCCACCCCTGTATTCTGTCCAGGCCTATCTCCTCCTTTCAAACCTGGCTGGACACATTTCTATTTAATAATGTAGCAAAGCTGTTACTGACAGTAGTTATTGGAAACATGTAAACGTGATTACTTCAGGGTCATAATGAGGGTCACACTGTCTCATAATTAAGATCCAGTGTCGCTGCAAAATGTTGAAAGTGCTGGAAAGGTCAAAAGGTTAACTCCATCATACTGTAACCAAGGCAACACTAATATGTAGAAGCCTAATTTGCCTTCAACGACTAATTTCAATTTTATGGTAGTGTTTTTTAGACTTCATTATTTTCGTATATCAAGGCTATTTTTAATAAGTATTGTTAAATCTCATTCAGAACAACACTGTTGAATAAAGAGAAATTACAAATTGTAATAAGCGTTTGCTTTTATTATAATAAGGCTATTTGTTGAATGGAAGCTATTGAAAAGAATGGAAACTATTCATATAAAAAATGATAATCATCTAACAAAACATTGAAATGTTGCGTTGATTCTGTGGCATATGTTCATATGATATGAAAGCAATGGAAAAGATAGACATTTAAATAATGAAATTGAATTTTCAAAACAATATTCGGATATAATTAATCCTAAAAACATAGATGCTAGTCTTACTCTTTATTTTACCTCTCTACACAGCCTTTAGAGTGGTGCAGGAAGTTCTTAAACTTGGAAATGAGTCAGTGTTTTACCACTGAATAGTTTTCTGTGGTCAACACAAGCTCAACAGATTTTAAAGTGTTGTTCTACAACAAAAAATACGTCAGTAAATAATACACTCATCCTCACATCGAGCATTAGCCACCTTTGCATATAGGTGACCTGAAGTCATACAACTGTGATTTAGTATATTTATACTTCTAGCCATTGCATTTACGCTTCAGAAATTATATAGTGGTGTTAATATGTGGAGATTATTGTGTAAGTATCATAAACGTGTGTTGGCCACAAATCCTAGTTTTTGCAATATTCCAAAAACCAATGGACAGATCCCATCGCTATTTCTTGAGGGAGCCTTGATGTTGCTGACTTCTGGGTCAGGGTACACAAATATGTCATCACTGCACCACTCTATTGCTTTATAAAATAGTTCAATGACCTGATAATTCATTAATGCTTAATAATGTTGTTGTTCCATCTCTATGTGTCCCCTACTCCAGTCCGATGAGGACTTATTTAACCCGGACTACGTGGAGGTGGACAGAGTGCTGGAGGTGGCTGTTACTACAGACACTGATACTGGAGAGGTCTGTACAGGAGCACTAAACACACACACGCACACGCACACGCACACGCGCACACACATACACACACACACACACACACACACACACACACACACACACACACACACACACACACACACACACACACACACACACACACACACACACACACACAGCAGCGTTTGTCTGGATTGTAAATGGTCACCACTGAAGGTCCTCAGTGTGGGGGTGCACTCTTATTCCTGTGGCATGTTTTCCCGTGTGTTATCGTAGGAGGTGACCCACTATCTGGTGAAGTGGTGCGGCCTCTCGTACGAGGAGGCCACCTGGGAGCTGCAGGAGGACCTGGACCCCGAGAAGATCAAGGAGTTCGAAAGGATCCAGAAACTACCGCCTGACCTCAGGCACATGGTGAGGAGGAATACTAAACGAGAGGGGAAACTGCAGTTGGATACAATATTTATGGAGGAAAAAATGTAGAAAGCTATCTTGTTTTTAAAGTGCTACATCAACAAAGCTGGATTACTATAGACAGAAGCACTTATCTGTGAAAGGAGAAATAGTCAAAAAGAAAATGTATTGTATTAAATACATTGGCAGAGTATTGTTATCAGGGGAAACTAACATTTTGAAATCCTGTGAAATAAAAGCCAGTGAATGTAAGGCTTTCATTGGAAAACTAACATCATTTACCAATGCATTGTTAAAAGAGCAGTCAGCGTGTCTGGATTTGATCAGAATCAGAAAGAGGTGTTCTTGCCAAGTTGATCTACACATACGAGCAACTGACTCTGGTGTGTATGGTGCATAAATAAAACACAGTAAGAAAAAAACTAAAAGGAATGTAGGATTATAATACAAACTTTTAACATGGGAAATGAAAATAGAGAAATATTCAAACCAAATATAAATATACAAAAAACAGAATAGTCGGACAGAAAAAGACATGAAGCCTCTTGCCAGAATGTGTCCAGGGTGGGAGGGATTTGCAGATTGCAGCCAATAACCTTCTCAGCAGAGTGGATGATACGCTGCAGCCTTTTTTAAATTTTATTTGTCCTTATAAGTTTAAAGTCAACACAGAAGTTGCAGAACAATTAGCTTGAAGCATTTAACCCAACATTCACATTTAAATTTAATAAATGTGCTAAATTAAGACTTTTTACATCTGTAAATGGTGTTACAACACTCTCCTGATGCTCCGTTTCTTTTCCAATCAGGCAAACATCTGTCAAAGAGCACATCACCAGATTTGAATTGCTAAAAGATACAGAGATGTGGGCGGCAATTCAGACCTAGATAGAAAATAGTGAGCAAAAACACTTGGGTCGGTAGGCAGATGAAAGGAAAAGGAAAAACAACATCATGTGTCTATTTCATCTCAGGAACAACACCTGCCCACTTCTGCTCCATCTCAGATTCACCATCTTGCCCTTGTTTATTTTGTCGCTGGAAGTAATGGCAAACAGTCAGGGTTGTGGGCTTTTCTCCTCCAGCTGGATGTTATGTTTGTTTTTGGATGTGAAATTGAGGTTTTGAAAATCCATGTAGAGCCTTTTCTCTTCTGTGACCCACAATCCTCTCCACATCTGTGATTCACACTCCTTCAATATGAAGAACAATCAAAAAACCTCAACAGAAACAATATCATCTGGATGTTGAATGCAAATTGCTGCTTAAAATGTAGTCATTTTCTTTTTTCTACCCCTGAGGGAAGCAAGAGTGAGACCTGAGAGAATTATTCCTGCTCTCTTGCTGTTATTATTTTCAAAACTAGTATTTTAACGTATTACGCCTCGGCAGCAGCAATCTGTTGCACCAATTATTTTATTTTTGGTCCATTTCACCTCAAAACTCACACAGCATCCTCTCTTACCTTTTTCAAAATTGGAACAACTTATTTACCTCTCATCAGAATCAGAAATACTTTATTTACAGCGGGGATTGTGTTTCATGATAATTGTTCCATTTCAGAAAGAAATACAACAAAAGATTAACAGAATAAAATGTTTGTATTAACATAGGAAGTAAGAACGTGCGATTAAAAGATTAAATAAAATGCAAAGAATTCATCAAAATTCATTTTAATACCGGATTCTTTGCTATTTCTGTGGTTTAGTTTAGTTTAGTTTATTTATTTATAGTGTTGTGGACAGTCCCCATCGATGAACTGTCACAGCTTCTAGTGGTCAGTCTGGTGTTGTTACGTTGAGTAACCAATGAGTTAAGAGGTGGAGGGGCTGTATTGTGCAGGATTTTGTACACCAGAACGATGTTCCTATACTTTATTAAATCTTCCCAACTCAGGATGTTATGCTTGTTGAGGATGGTACAGTAATGGGAGCGGTTAGGTTTCTGGTCCAGTACTTTGAGGGTATGTTTGTACAGGGTTGCTAATGGCTTCAGTGTGGAGCTGTTAGTTTGCCCCCAGCTTGTGAGACAGTATGTAAGATGTGAGATGATCCTGGCATTCATGTATAATTTGGCAGAATTCAATGTCATTGTGTTTCTTATGTATTTAAAATTTGCTAGGCTAAACTTGAGTCTTTGGGTCACTTTTTTGACTTGTGTTTTGAATGTTAAATTAGAGTCAATAATGATTCCAAGGTACTTAACCTGAGGCACAATGTTAATATGTTCACCTGAGATGCTTATATTTGGCACAATGTTGCATTTTCTTTTTGTGAAAAACATTCCAACTGTTTTGTTGACATTAAGCTGAAGACAGGAGCGGTGTAGCCAGCTAGTGATCAGCACTAAAGCTGAGGTCAGTTTATCTGCAGCCTTTTGCTTTGTGTTGGCATGCACATATATCACAGTGTCATCGGCATATAACTGTGTTTCCACATCAGGACAGACAGATGGCAGGTCATTAATATATAGGGAAAAAAGAAGTGGACCAAGTATTGAACCTTGTGGTACTCCGGTGCTTAAGTCTAGAGCTGGAGAGAGTTGATTATTGACGATAACATGCTGACGCCTACCAGTGAGGTATGATTCAATCCAACTGAGTGTTAATGGAGAGCAGTTAAAAGCCGACAGTTTGGACAGAAGGACCTTATGGTTGACTTTATCAAAGGCTTTGCGTAGATCCAGGAATACTGCACCAACAACACCTCCTTTGTCAACCATTGCTTTGACCTTTTCTATAAAAAAGCAGTTGGCTGTTTCGGTTGAATAATTTGCCCTGAAGCCAAACTGCATGGGATGAAGTTTAAATGGACTGTTGTTTAAGAAGGAGACAAGCTGTTCTGACACCCACTTCTCAGCCACCTTGGATACTACAGGTAAGATGCTAATTGGGCGGTAGTTGTTGATGTTCAGAGGGTCACCTGACTTGAAAATGGGGGTTACAATTGCAGTCTTTCATACGAATGAATTGATGATTTGGGTAAGAGGGCAGACTAAGTAATCTTGCAGTGATTTAAGCATTGTAGAATCCATAGCGTATGTGTCCTTAGCTGTCGAAGTTTTAAGAGAATTAATAATTGCTTTGGTTTTTAATTCCGATATGGGTTGAATGCAAAAGGACATTTTACTTTCGTCGACTTTGATAATATGTTCTGCTCTCAAAGGAAAGTTCTGTGCAATTTCATCTACAGAGTTGATAAAATAGATATTAAAGCTATGGCAAGTTGTTCTGGGTCTTGCACTAGGTTACCATTCTCTTTTAGTTCTAGCTGCTTTTTTGGCCTGTGCTTGATTCCCAGTAAGGTTTTAATCTGTTCCCAAATTATTTTAGTGTTACCTTTTGCCTCCTTAATTATTGTTATGAAGAAGTTGGCTTTGGCCTTTCTGATTGTTTGAGTTACTTTGTTACGTAATGAAGTAAACCTATGCCTGTCAGTAGTTAATTTAGTTTTCAGTGCTCTTTTCAGTGCAAAGTCTCTTTCCTTCATCAAGTTCAATATGTCCGTATTGAACCAAGGAAGTGTTGGATGTACCGTGGAGATCTAGTAGAGGATATTGGGTAATATAAGTTTTAAATGTGTGTGTTGTTATTGCAGGAGCGTCCTCTTCCAGAGAAGTGGCAGAAGTTGGATAACTCCAGAGCTTACCGGAATATAAACCAGCTCCGAGAATACCAGTTGGAGGGAATGAACTGGTTACTGTTCAACTGGTACAACAGGTGAGTAAAGCAAACGCTCTGAAACCAGTTTTAACACTATTTAGCTGGTGGATTTGTAAGCAGTGTTTAGAAACAAAGGAGAACAAATAGTTTATAATCTCTCCTGTATGTTGTAATTTTACATAACACAGCGAGACATCATGTCATTAACGTATTATAAAACCTAAACTGAATTAAATGTATTACTTTGTTACAGTAAATGTACCATCACCTGGATAACTGCATATTTTCTCAGTCCCATCATGCTTGACTATGTTTATCAGAATGAACAAGTCTTTTAACACCTCAGAATTAAATGAATATT